>NC_090372.1:3195920-3509170 GCF_036365525.1 Heterodontus francisci | reverse complement strand
GAGCCTTGATGAATTACTGCTGTGCATCTGGTATGTGGTGCACACTGCAGCCATGGTGCGCCGGTTGTGGATGGAGTGAATGTTTAAGGTGATTGATGGGATGCTGATCAAGTGGGCTGCTTTGTCTCGGATGGTGTTGATCTTCTTGAGTGTTGGAGCTGCACTCATCTAGGCAAGTGGAGAGAATTACACTCCTGACTTGTGTTTTGTCGATGGTCGACAGGCTTTGGGGGGTCAGGAGGTGAGTTACTCAGCGCAGAATTCCCAGCCTCTGACCTGTTCATTTATGCCGTGGCATAAATGTGTCTGATCCAGTTGAGTTGATGTCCAATGGTAATCCTCAGGATGTTGATGATGGTGGCATTCGGTGATGCTAATGCTATGTCATGGGGAGATAGTTTGGCCCTCTCTTTTTGGAAATGGAAATTGCCTGGCACTTGTTCGTTGCCACTAATCAGCTCAAGCCTGAGCATTGTCCAGGTCCAGCATGCTCCTATTTCCAGGGGTGGCACAGTGATTAGCACTGCAGCCTCACAGCTACAGCAGCCTGGGTTCGGTTCTGGGTTCTGCCTGTGCGGAGTTTGCAAGTTCTCCCAGTGACTGTATGGGTTTCCGCTGGGTTCTCTGCTTTCCTCCCACAGCCAAAGACTTGCAGGTTGATAGGTAAATTGGCCATTGTAAATTGCCCCTAGTGTAGGTAGGGGAATTGTGGGGATGTGGTAGGAAATATGGGATTAATGTGGGATTAGTATAAATGGGTGGTTGATGGTCGGCACAGACTTGGTGGGCCGAAGGGCCTGTTTCAGTGCTGTATGACTCTCTCTAAAAACTCACATTTCCCTCACTAGTGTCTGGATAATTATGTTACATTCAGTTATAAAATTGATTAACAGTATATCAGTTCTCTTTTGTACCAGATATTCTAAAATTAAACATGAGAACTTTTAAATGACATAATCTTTCAATATGACAGTGTCCCTAATACCTGGAAGGAAATTTGTGAGCTTGACCCTTTTGTACAGCTTGTTTAATCTCAGTGAGTCATTGGTCTGGAAAGCTGAGCTACCAAACAAATTAATTTCTCAGCTCTCTCCAAATAATTATGTGGCAGCATTCAATCTGGATGTTATGACAGGTAATTAGTATGATTATCAAATCTAGGGGCATTGTTAATGAACATATCATAAAACTGGAGTTTCTGCAACCAGCACCAGATTCTAGCAGAATGTTTAGGCTCTGCTTTAGAGACCATGTGGACTGAAGACTTGTGATTTGTAAACACTGTAAATTGTTGAACATAGATGTATGGGTCATTCCACAGCTCTTGTAACAGTGGCAGCTGTAGCTCAGTTGGTATCACCTTTGAGTCAGAGGCTATAGGTTCAATCCCACTCCAGGAACTTAAGCACAAGTATCTAGCTTGATAATTCAGTGTAGAACTGAAGGAGTGCTGGGCTGCTGCAAGTGTCTCCTTTTGGATGAGATGTTAAACCAAGGTCCTGTCTGCCTTCTCAGTTGGATGTAAAAGATCCCATGGCAGTATCCTGAAGAGCAGAGGAGATTTCCCTGATGTCCTGGACAATATTCATCCCTCAACCAACATCACTCAAAAAAACAGCTTATCTGATCACTATCACATTGCTGTTTGCTGTGTGCAAATTAGCCGCCATATTTTCCACATTACAGCATTGATTATGCAATCCTCTTTATGTGGTTTGGTGTCAAATTTTGCTTTGTAGCACTCTTGTGAAGCACCTTGAGACATTTTATTATGTTAAGGTGCTATATGTTTTGTTTTTCATGTTTTTGTTGTAGTACTTCATTTGCAGTAAAGTGCTTTGAGACATCCTGAGGTTATGAAAGGTGCTATATAAATGTCAGCCAATAATTTATGCTTCAACTGCACTCCAGGTTTGTTCTGTAGAACTGAATGAATTACTGGGAGAAATTATAGATCTAAGTTTAATCAAAATTATTTTTGTTTCACAATGGTACCCAAGCCCAATATTCAACATATATTTCTGAGCTCCTCTGAGTACCTATTACCATAACTCAGTGGCAATCACTTGATCAACAGTAAGGCATGATCAGATTCATTTGCCAATTTGAAGATGCTATCTGCAGCTTCCAATTTTTTCAATAGCTCTCTAATTGTGTCAAATTTAAAGTAAAATGGGAACAGTAGCTAACTATGTTCGGAAGATGATGAAACTTTTGTTATGTTTGTTGGGGCTGTGTTATTGTGGACTGTGTTGTCCTCCTTATCTTTTGGTGATATTCCGTACAATGTGGCCAATACATCTGGGGTGTTCCTTATCAAATTTGCACTGCTCATGTGGGTGTAGGATTGTTTACTTAAGGCCTGTGGAAAATGCTTGGTTGGCTGCATGAAACAATGTTTCTTTGCTTAGATACAAGGCACCAGGAATATTTTCATTAATATTTCAGATTGTATGTTGAAAGACCTTTGCAGCTAAAGGTAGATTGAAAGGTAGCACATTGCAGATGCTATAATACAGTGGCTCCCTTTTTTTTTAGAGATACAGCACTGAAACAGGCCCTTCGGCCCACCGAGTCTGTGCCGACCATCAACCACCCATTTTATACTAATCCTACACTAATCCCATATTCCTACCAAACATCCCCATCTGTCCCTATATTTCCCTACCACCTACCTATACTAGTGACAATTTATAACGGCCAATTTACCTACCAACCTGCAAGTCTTTTGGCTTGTGGGAGGAAACCGGAGCACCCGGAGAAAACCCACGCAGACACTTCATTGAGCTTTAGCTGGTGAAGCACAGATTTCAACTCTATCTTTGAGAAAACACATGAGCCATTTACATTTGTTATATCCTTACCCAAAGTTGAAGTGTCATGTCATTCATATCGAGTTTCTTTGCTTCCTACTTGAATATGAACACAAAGACAAACACCATTGTGATTCCTGAGGTTGGGAATGGTCACTGTCGGTGAGACACAAAATGCAGGACCATCTGAGTCTTTAATTATATCAATGCCCCTCCGACTCTTTTAGCTTTACCGCAATTTCCCTCTGTAAAGGGGCTGACATCTTGAAATGACATTGAGCAGCAGGAATAACACATTTCTCAATATACATTTTGACCTGCAAGCCCTTCAGCTTGACTACACCATCAAATATTTGGGAGAATTCACTGCAAATAACATCCTCCTCTGTTGGTATATTGATGATACATACTGATGGAGGTAGACTTATAGTTTGTAATGTTTGAGTTATACATAAACAAAGTGAACAAGCATTTTCCTTCTTGTTAGTTCATCATGTGAAACCACTTGCTTGCTGGATTCATTGGGAGCAAAAAAAAATTACCAATTACCAGAAAAGCTGTTGTAGCAATTGGAAACAATGGGAACAGTATATGGTGTATCTTCTTTCACAATTAAAAAGTTGCAACAAAAAATTGGGGGTGGTGCCAGAGGACTGGAGAATTGCAAACGTTACACCCTTGTTCAAAAAAGCATGTAAAGATAAGCCCAGCAACTACAGGCCAGTCAGTTTAACTTCAGTGGTGGGTATAATTCTAGAAAGAATAGTTCAGGCAAAATTAATAGTAACATGGACAAATGCGAGTTAATTAAAGAAAACAGCATGGATTTCTTAAGGGAAAATCATGTTTAACTAGCTTGCTTGAGTTTTTTGAAGAGGTAACAGAGAGAGTTAATGAAGGCAATGTAGTTGGTGTGGTGTACATGGACTTTCAAAAGGCTTTTGATATAGTGCCCCACAACAGACTTGTGAACGAAGTTGTAACTCATGGAATAAAAGAGACAGTAGCCACATGGATACGGAATTGACTGAGTGACAGGAAACAAAGCATAGTGGTTCATGGATGATTTACAGGCTGGAGGAAGATTTGTGGTGGAGTTCCCCAGGGGTCAGTGTTGGGACCCTTGCTTTTCCTGATAAATGACCTAGACCTTGGTGTACAGGGCACAATTTCAAAGTTTGCAGGTGATACAAAAATTGGAAGCATTGTGAACTGTGAGGAGGATAGTGTAGAACTTCAAAAGGACATAGACAAGTTGGTGGAATGGGCGGACAGGTGACAGATGAAGTTCAATGCAGAGAAATCTGAAGTGATATATTTTGGTGGGAAGAATATGGAGACACAATATAAAATAAAGGGTACAATTCTAAAGTGGGTGCAGGAGCAGAGGGACCTGGGTGTATATGTGCATAAGTTATTGAAGGTGGCAGGACAGGTTAATAGGTCCATAGAGTGCAAGAGCAAGGAAGTTATGTTGAACGTGTATAAGGCACTAGTTCGGCTTCAGCTGGAGTATTGTGTCCAGTTCCGGGCATCGCGCTTTAGGAAGGATGTGAAGGCGTTACAGAAGATGCAGATAACATTCACGAGAATCATTCCAGATATGAGGAACTTCAGTTATGACGATAGATTGTCGAGGTTGTGTCTGTTTTCCTTGGAGAAACGAAGGCTGAGAGGAGATTTGATAGAGGTATTCAAAATCATGAGGGGTCTGGACAGAGTTGATAGGAAGAAACTGTTCCCACTCGTGAAAGGATGGAAAACGAGAGGGCACAGATTTAAAATAATTGGTAAAAGAAGCAAAAGTGACATGAGGAAACACTTTTTCATGCAGCGAGTGTTTAAGGTCTGGAATACACTGCCTGAGAACGTGGTGGAGGCAGGTTCAATCGAGGCATTCAAAAGGGAATTAGACAGTTATATGAAAAGGAAGAATGTGCAGGGTTATGGGGAGAAGGCGGGGGAGTGACACGAGGTGAAATGCTCATTAGGAGAGCCAGTGCAGACACGGTGGGCCAAATGGCCTCCTGCACTGTAACAATTCTGTGATTTTGTGAAATTGGTAATTGTTAATATCGATAATATTCCCTGGATACGCAGGGTAAACAATGACTTTAATCGATACTCCTTGCAGTAATGCAATTGCTTTCTGCTTGTTACTGATCACCAAACCATTCTCATATGGTAAATAAAATGCATCACCATCTCCAAAGCTGTACACAGTAGGTTCTGTTGCAGAAACTTGCTGCACATTAAGCTGTTGTTTTGACTGGTTATATTTCTGTAGACATATATATATATATATATATATATATATATATCTGGGTCCCTGTGGTTCATTAACTGTTTTTGAAGTCTATGGTTGAATAACTGACACCACTGAGAAATGATTTTGTTCCCCCATCCAAGGCATTCTTTGCCTTCTACTGGGCAATCATTTCCATGGAGCTAAATTCCATCGTCTTAATAATAACTGTAGTTGACCTGGTTGGTCTGTGCTTTGACCTTGGAAAGGTTCTGTTTGGTATTGATGATGACATTGACAGAGAATTGATGCTTAGTCTTCACATGTGTTGCCCAACGTTTAACTGAATTAGGAGCTTATAGTGAGTTTCAGTAGCTCATCCAAAATTCACTCCTCCTTCAGGTCTGGCAGTGCATGATTTTAGTATCATGCTATAGACTGTGTCTTACCTTCACTGAAACAGTGAAATTACGTTTGGTACTTGTGGATATAAACATGTACAAGCGTCATCTGCAAATTGTTTTTTGTGTTGCAGCTGCCGGGCAGAATCTGATCGACTCATATCTTGAACCCTAAGATCACCTTAGGGTTACCTTAGCATCCTGAGTTACAAAACCTGAATGTGATCAATGTACATCTTCCAAATTTTTGCTCCCATTTTATAAAAGCAAGGGTCTTCTTTTGTATAGATTTTGTGATGTTAAAACCCATCATGGCACACTTGAATTGTTTCAGCAATGTCTCACAACTTGAAGATGCTGAATTAAGGTCATTGTTTAGGTGAAATAGAGGTATATGAGGAGATCATGAAAGCATATCACTAGTAGAACTGTATTGTTACCTAGCTAGATGTATATGTGTTGCATACAATGAATCGCTGGCTATTGATCATGGATTATTTATTGACAGGAAAAGATGTTGGTTGCCACAAGATAAGCAATCACTGGCTCTTTTTCCAACAGAAAACTCCCAACTTCTCCAGTTAATATCCAAGTGAATGTGCTCCATGGGCCGAACTCATATGGTATTTACTATGAGACGATCCATTGTTTCATAACAGCACCTTAAACGTTGACATTGGTTACTGAACTTTCATTATTGTTTGATGATCCCTTATGACTGGAGTTCTTAGGGTTCCTGAAGTATCTCCTGTGAGCAGATCAGAGCTTCAATCTCTGAATATTGGGTTAACATTTAGTGGGGAACTTGTGGTTGATGGAAGTGCAGTGATGACAAACACTCCCCAACCCTGCTTTTCCCCCCGCCCCTCACCCCCCAACCTCCACCAGCCCTCAACCCAAATTGCAGGTAACCAGCTTTCTGAGTCAGGAGTTGTATCAGGCGAGGAGCTTGTTCACATAAAAAGGATCTTTGTGATGGAAAATAACCCAAAGCACAATCAGCTGGATGTAAAAGTAATAGAAAAATGGACTGCCTGATGTTTTGCTTTGCATGGAAAAGTAAAAAGAGTAACTCAACTATGTACATTCTTAACGTTCCAGTCAGAGAATATTGCAGAACATCTGTACTGGTGAAGATTCAATAGACTGTGGTCCCCATTTATCAGAGATTGCCAGAAACAGGCCTTAGCTTTAGGTTCACCAAGCCCAGACTAGAGGTTGAGCCCAGTTTTACTCAACAGGATTGGGGCATTCATGAATAACTGCAGTCGTGAAGAACCTTAGAGTCATGGTCTTACTATTTTTACTCTTCCTTTCACATTGTCTGTTCTTGTTTCATTGACCATTCAGTTTTGGCTGGCGATATGAAGTCTATTAGATGTAACTCAATGAAAATTTTTATTTATTTATTTAGAGATACAGCACTGAAACAGGCCATTCGGCCCACCGAGTCTGTGCCGACCATCAACCACCCATTTATACTAATCCAACACTAATCCCATATTCCTACCACATCCTCACCTGTCCCTATATTTTCCTACCACCTACCTATACTAGGGGCAATTTATAATGGCCAATTTACCTATCAACCTGCAAGTCTTTTGGTGGTGGGAGGAAACCGGAGTACCCGGAGGAAACCCACACAGACACAGGGAGAACTTGCAAACTCCACACAGGCAGTACCCAGAATTGAACCCGGGTTGCTGGAGCTGTGAGGCTGCGGTGCTAACCACTGCGCCACTGTGCCGCCCGAAAATTGTACTTAACTGTTGTATGATCTTGCCGATTGATGCACTTTGACTAATGCTTAAACCTGGATCATTTGTAAAATAAAGATTAATATGTTACAACCAAAGCGGGAGTAATGCACTATTAATTCAGTCTCACTACTCCACTGGTCACAGCGTGCCCCTATTTGAGTATCTGAAGGGGCTGCTCCTCAAATTCTGGCTGCACTTCAGTCCCACGCTCCTGATCTTTGGGCACCCGGTGCGGAGGGGCTCGGGCCGGGAGGAGGATCTCCTCGTCGGTCTGCTCCTGGGCCTGGCCAAGGTGGCAATTCACAGGTCCAGGTTGCGGGCCGTCGGGGGGTCCGTCCTCCCCGATTGCCTGCCCCTCTTCCGCGGTTACGTTCGCGCCCGGGTGTCCCTGGAAAAGGAGCATGCGGTATCCGCCGGTACGCTTGAGGCCTTCCGCGACCGGTGGGCACCGCAGGGACTGGAGTGCATCGTCGACGCCGAGAATGGCATTTTAATTTGAGTTTTTTTTGTTTATTTATCTGTTTTAATAAAGTTATTTTAAAACTGTAAATATGTACATAAAGGGGGCCTGAGGGATAAAGGCCCCCTCGATGTGAAAAATATAAAAGGGGCCTGGGGTATAAAGGTCACCTTGTGAAAAAAAAAAAACGGGGGTTAGATACAGAGTAAAGCTCCCTCTACACTGTCCCCATCAAACACTCCCAGGACAGGTACAGCAGAAAAAAAAAAGAAAAAAAAAAAAAAAAAAACTGGTCACAGCGTATTAATAAAGTTTCCCACCTACTGGAAAACAGCCAAATTAAACATTTTATTTGTCCCCCAGAATAAAGTACACCAAATCAGTTTTCTTTAAACAACAAGAAAATTAACTTAAAAGCAAAATACTGCAGATGCTGGAAACCTGAAATAAAAACAAGAAATGCTGGAACCACTCAGCAGGTCTGGCAGCATCTGTGAAAAGAGAAGCAGAGTTAACGTTTCGGGTCAGTGACCCTTCTTCGGAACTGACAAATATTAGAAACAAGAAAATTAACTGTTTATTAATAAACTAAGTCTTAAACAATAATAAAATAACTCTATATGTGAAAGGATTCTTTTCAAATTTTTTATTCTTCCTAGCCCTCATATGCTCACACATACATTAAAAAAAACAGTTAACAGGTTTTAAAAATATGTTTTGGTATACAACTATTTCTTAGGAATAATAAAATAACTGGGTTGTAACATTCTGGTAGGATATTTCTGGGTTGATGAGGTGTCCCAGAGTTGATTAGTTGGATGCCACTCAAAGTCTCCAGGCGAGGTTGATGAACAATCTATAATATGAGTAGGCACTTCGTCTATTGCAGGCATCACACAGATCTTTCAGCAAAGTGTGTAGCAACAGGTCTACTTGGGTTTTGAAATTGCAGTCTAACAATAGAAGCTTTTTTGAGCTTTCAGGATCTCCCAAAACACAAGAGGCAACAGGAACCACTTCTGAGGCAGGGATTTTCCAGAGACTGGAGGCAATAAGAATCTGCTACCTTTAAAATACAGTGCATTTGCTGCACGGAGAGCAGCAACTCCTCTTTTCTTGGGTCTTTCCTCTCTCCAGGGGTCTTTTCTCTCCCCAGGTAGACCACAGCCACCATCTCAAAAGTAAAATTTCTTTTTACAAGAGAGGCAAGCCTTCCTTTTCAGGGAGAAGTCTTTTTCTCTGGTCTGCAAAAAAACAGGTCCCAGTCAGTTTGTGCTGCCTCCTGCCGGTCCAGTTCACTGGTCTTTTACAATGCAGAGGTGAAACTGAAACTCCAACAATCATGTGACCTGTCATTTCCCTTGCTGTTATTTGGAACAGGTGTCTTGTAGTCTGCCCCACCCAGTTCAAACGCCAAGGCTCAGCACTCAATGTCCACAGAAAATCCTTTTTCTCAGTCTTTTAAACACACACAGTATTCCAAGCTTTTCTTGTGACACAATACACAGGAGAATGACAACTCCTGATCAGTGTGTAAACAATGAGGATGTGGAAGGATTGTGACAGTTGTTCGAGAGGTAGAGCTGGGTGCTATCAGTATTCCTCTGATCCTGACCTCTTATGCATATCTCCCACCCTTCATCCCAGCATTGGCAGCTGTGCATTCAGCCATCTCGGCTCTCTGCTCTGGAATTTACTTCATAAATCCCTCTGCCTTCTTATTTAAAATCCTCCTTAAAACCCATTGTTTTGTTTAAGTTTTTGGTTGCCCTTCTTAAAATCCCATTTTTGCCTTGGTATCAATTTTAATCTGATTGTGCATCTACAAAGCACCTTGGAACTTTGCACCATGATAAAGGCATTATACAAATGCAAGTTGTTATTGATGTCATCAAGGAATAACATGTAGATAGGGAAGACGAGGGGACCAATGATAGATCTAGAACATGAGGTAATGACTCATGGCAAGAAAAGAAGTCATTGTTGGACATGTTTTTACTATGATCTGTCAGTTAAGAGTGGAACTAAGCAAGGGAGTTCCTGTCAATGGCAGCAAAGCATCTGGGACTGTTGGTCTGGATCACAAAAGATTGTGTCCACCCTCTAACTATTGAATCCTAATGACTACTGCATTTCTAGCTGTGATGCTTATCTCCCTCCCCTGAGCCATCTCTTGTTTGTTGGTGCCATCAATTGCTCTTCCCACGGGAAGCCAGAGCTTTGAATCTATTTGACAGCATAAATTACACTGGGCACTCCACTCGTAACCCATTCCTTCCTGCTTTTCCACTGCCCCTCAGATAGTCCCCATCTTTCCTCCTCCATTGCCTACCCTCTATCCCTCTTTGATCTGACTACCCTCTCAAATTTTCACTCCAAAAACTCTTCCTTCTCTCTGGCATATCAAATTGTCTCCATCATCACAAATTCTAAGATTCTGAGCTTGAACAATGTAAGTTGCGAATACATCACACAGATGTATTTGCCCGGATCAACAATAAGTGCTTGAAATTCCCACGTCTGGCAGGAAGAAAACATCATTTTTACATCTAGGTAGTTTGTCCTAGTTAGTTTGATATAATTGAAGACAATGGCTGCAGTGTGTACCATTTACAGAATGTGCTGCAGCAACTCGCCAAGGCACCATCTTCCAAACCTGCAACCTACACCACCTAGAATTATACATGGGAACACCATCACCTGGTAGTTCCCCTCCAAGTCGCACGCCATCCTGACTTGGAAGTATATTGCCATTTCTTCACTCCATGCATTCACATAACAGCACAGTAAACCTGTTATGCCTTATTACTCTGAGCTCACCTCATACCTTATTATTTCCAACTCTAGTGCAATCTGTCTCTCCCAATTCTTTGTATACCTTGTTTTTCTTTGATAATATTACCTCCTAGTTCCCATACCCCTGACAAGTTTGTTTAAACCCTTTCCAATAGCACCAGTCGCAAGGGCATTGGTCCCGATTTTGTTCCGGTGCAACCCATCCATATCCCCCAGAACGGTCACAATGTCCCAGGAAACGAAAGCCTTCCCTCTTGCATCATCTCTCCAGTCATGTATTTATCTGCTCTATCTTATTTCTATCACACTAGTGCGTAATACGAGGACTAATCCAGAGATTACTACCTTTTGAGTTTCTGCTTGCTAGTCTCTTTCCTAGCTCACTAAAATCTGCCTACAGGACCTCATCTCTCTTTCTACCTTTGTCATTTGGACCATGACCATTGGCTGTTCACCCTCCCCCATTAGAGTGCTCTGCAGCCCCTCCGTGACATCCTTGACCCTGGCACAAGGGAGGCAAAATACCATCTTGGATTCACGTCTGTGGTCACGAAACACGTATTTGTTCTCCTAACTATACAATCCCCGATCACTATTGCTTTCCAAATCTTCCTGCTGCTCCTTGTACAACTGAGCCAGCTGTGGACTTGACTCTGGCTGCACTCCCCAAGGAACCATCACTTTCCTCAGTATTCAGAAATGAATACCGGTTGGGGAGTGAGATGCACACCGGGGACTCCGGCACTACCTGCCTGCTCCTCCTTGACTGCCTGGCAGTCACCCATTCCCTCTCTGCCTGCACACCCTTAAGCTGCAAGGTGATCACATCTATACACGTGCTATCCACGAACCTCTCAACCTCACAGATGCGCCGCAGTGACACCATCTGAAGCTAAAGCTCCGAAATCTGGAGCACGAGCTGCTCCAATGGACAACACTTCTTTCACAGGTAGTTGTCCAGGACAGGAGAAACATCCTGGAATTCCTGCGTAGAACAGGATGCGCACTCCAACAGAGCAGCTGTCCAGCCATGTTTCTATTTTATTCATTTACTAACTGCCTTAACAGAAATAAACTTAAGACTGAAATAAATACTGTGATGTGGTTGCAGGGAAACCAGGTTTGGGAATTGAATATCCAAGGGTACTCAATATTTTGGAAGGATAGGCAGGAAGGAAAAGGAGGAGGTGTAGCTTTGTTAGTAAAGGAAGAGATCAGTGCTGTAGTGAGAAATGATATAGGCACTGGAGATCAAGACGTAGAATCAGTCTGGGTAGAAATAAGAAATTGAAAGGGAAAGAAGTCCCTGGTGGGAGTAATCTATAGGTCCCCAAACAGTAGTTCCGCAGTGGGGCACAGTATAAACCAAGAAATACTGGAGGCTTGTAAGAAAGCAACGGAAATGATTTTAATATGCATATAGACTGGATTCATCAAATTGGAAAGGGTAGCCTCGAGAGAGAGTTCATTGAATATATTAGAGATTGTTTTTTGGAGCAATATGTTGTGGAACTAACCAGGGAGCAGGCTATTCTAGATTTGGTATTATGTAATGAGGTGGGATTAATTAATGATCTCATAGTTAAGGATCCTCTAGGGAAGAGTGATCATAGCATGCTAGAATTTCAAATTCAGTTTGAGGATGAGAAACTGGAGTCCCACACGAGCGTTCTGGAGTTAAACAAAAGGTAATTACATAGGCATGAGGACAGATTTGGCCCCAGTGGACTGGGCAGGAAGACTACAAGGTAGGACAGTTGATGAGCAGTGGCAGATGTTTAAGGAGATATTCAATTCCTCCCAACTAAAATATATTCCAGAGAGGAAGAAAGATTGTAAGAGGGGGAAAAACATCCATGGCTAATCAAGGAAATTAAGGATAACATAAAAACAAAAACTAAAGCATACCATATTGCAAAGGCCAGTGGCAGGCTGGAAGATTGGGAAACTTTTAAAGATCAACAAAGGATTACTAAAAAAGTAATAAAAAGAGCAAAGGTAAATTATGAAAGAAAACTAGCGCAAAATATAAAAACGGATAGCAAAAGCTTCTATAAGTATCTAAAAGGGAAGCGAGTAGATAAAGTGAATGTTGGTCCTTTGGAGGATGAGACTGGGGAGTTAATAGTGGGGAACACAGAAATGGCAGAGACACTAAATCAGTATTTTGCCTCAGTTTTCACAGTGGAGGACACTAGTACCATTCCAATAGTAAAAAATAATACAGAGGTTATAGAAAGGGAGGAACTTAGAAAAATCATCATCACTAGGGAAAAAGTACTGAGCAAACTATTGGGATTGTAGTCAGACAAGTCCCAGGGCCTGATGGCCTACATCCTAGGGTCTTAAAGGAAGTGGCAGCGGAGATAATGGATCCATTGGTTATAATATTCCAAAATTCCCTGGATGCAGGGAAGGTTCCAGTGGATTGGAAAAATGCTTATATAATGCCCTTTTTCTAAAAGGGAGGGAGGCAGAAAGTAGGAAACTATAGACCAGATAATTTGACATCTGTTGTTGGGAAATTGTTAGAATCCATTATTAAGGAAGTAATAACAAGACATTTAGAAAGTCAAAACGAAATCCATCAGAGTCAGCATGGTTTTATGAAAGGTAAATCATGTTTGACTAATTTGCTAGAGTTCTTCGAAGCTGTAACAAGTAAAGTGGATAATAGGGATCCTGTAGATGTAGTATATCTGGACTTCCAGAAGGCATTTGATAAGGTGCCACACAAAAGGTTAATACACAAGGTAAGTTCACATGGGGTTAGGGGCAATTTATTAGCTTGGATAGAGGATTGGCTAACCAACAGAAAACAGAGAGTCGGGATAAATGGGTCTTTTTCTGGTTGGCAAGATGTAACTAGTGGGGTGCCACAGGGTTCGGTCCTCAGGCCCCAACTATTTACAATATATATTAATGACTTGGATACAGGGATAGAAGGTACTATAGCCAAATTTGCAGATGGCTCTAAAATAGGTGGGATAGTAAGTTGCAATAAAGAAATAAGAAATTTGCAAATGGATATGGATAGGTTAGGTGAATGGGCCAAAATCTGGTAGGTGGAGTTTAACGTGGATAAGTGTGAGGTTATCCATTTTGGTCGGAAGAATAGAAAGGCAAATTATTATCTAAATAGAGAGAAACTTCAGAGTGCTTCGGTGCAGAGGGATCTGGGTGTCCTTGTGCATGATTCACAGAGAACTAGTATACAGGTACAGCAGGTAATAAGGAAGGCAAATGGAATTTTGGCATTCATTATAAAGGAATAGAGTATAAAAGTAGGGAAGTGTTGCTGCAACTGTACAAGGCATTAGTGAGACCACACCTGGAGTATGTGTACGGTTTTGGTCCCCTTACCTGAGGAGGGATGTAGTTGCAGTGGAGGCAGTTCAGAGGAGGTTCAATAGATTGATTCCAGAGATGAGGGGTTTGTCTTATGAAGAGAGATTGAGCAGTTTAGGCCTTTACTCTCTAGAGTTTAGAAGAATGAGAGGAGATCTAATTGAGGTATATAAGATGATTAAGGGGGTTGACAAAGTAGACGTAGAGAGGATGTTTCCTCTGGTGGGACAAACTAGAATGAGAGGTCATACTTTTAGGATTAGGGGTAGAAGATTTAAAACAGAGATGAGAAGAAATTACTTCTCTCAAAGGGTCGTGAGTCTGTGGAATTCACTACCCCTGAGTACGGTGCATGCCGGGACTTTGAATGAATTTAAGGATGAGATAGACAGATTTTTAATTAGTAATGGGTTGAAGGGTTATGGAGAATGGACAGGAAAGTGGAGTTGAGGCCGAGATGAGATCAGCCATGATCGTATTGAATGGCGGAGCAGGCTCGAGGGGCTGAATTGCCTACTCCTGCTCTTAGTTCTTATGTTCTTATGTTAAATACAGACTCATAACTACTCACCAATCAGCTGCTTCCCTTGTGCTGACATCACTTTATTTTATAGGGAATTAACTTAAATATTTTTACTTAACTCTTCTTATCGATATACTTCATATTTTAATTTACTTAAAAATTGAGAACCCTTTGGTTTTACAATCGCTTGTTTAATTTTGGCCTCCTTATCTGAGGAAGGATGTTCTTGCTATGGAGGGAGTGCAGCAAAGGTTCACCAGACTGATTCCTGGGATGGCAGGACTGACATATGAAGAGAGATTGGGTCAATTAGGCTTGTATTCGCAAGAGTTTAGAAGAATGAGAGGGGATCTCATAGAACCCTCCAAAATTCTAACATGACTGGACAGACCAGATGCAGGAAGGATGTTCCCAATGGCAGGGCAGTCCAGGACCAGGTGTCTCAGTTGAAGGATAAGGGGTAAGCCATTTAGGACTGAGATGAGGAGAGATTTCTTCACCCAGAGAGTGGTGAACCTGTGGAATTCTCTACACGGAAAGCAGTTGAGGCCAAATCATTAAATATATTCAAGAAAGAGTTAGATATAGTTCTTAGGGCTAATGGGATCAAGGGATACAGGGAGAAAGTTGGAACAGGGTACTGAGTTTGGACGATCAGCCAAGATCGTATTGAATGGCGGTGCAAGCTCAAAGGGCCGAATGGCCTACTCCTGATCTTATTTTCTATGTTTCTGTGGTTCTATGTTTAACTTTGTCCCCTAGATCTGATTAATTGAACACTGATTGTAATTCTATGGTAAATTATCAAATTGGCTTTAGTGCTTATACTAATTAATTGACCTAGTCTTATTTTATAGTTGTTTAATTTAGGTTAAATTAAAAGCTTACCCATATTCTCACCTTAAAAACCTTGGGTTCTGCTGCTCCTCCCTCTGTGCTGATTCTGATGTCACTTTTTGATTTCTCTGCTGTCGCCCGGGATTCCCGTACTTTCCAACCAGGAGCTGCTCTGCAGGGGGTTCCCGTGCTTTCCAATCAGCTGTGGTTGTGTCGCTGCTCCTTTACAATCCCTGGTGCTTGGGGTTCCCGCTCTCTCCTGAGAATTAATTGCCAATTGACTTGCAAAGGGATGGGGAATAGCACCTGTGAAGAGACAGAAACATTTATAATGTGAATTAGCATTGGAGCCTGGATAGGATGCTGGGCTGTCAGCAGTTTTACAACAATAGAGTGAACTCCTCCCAGTCTGCTAGTAACCTTTGTGACCTGGATCCATGTGTGTACACAGAGTGTGAGAGGTTGCAGCCACTCTTTCACAATGTGAAGGGGTTGCTCCTTGCTTTCTGTCTGCACTTCAGTCTCACGCTCCTGATCTTTGATCACCCAGAGCGAAGGGGAGCATGCGAGGTAAAGGATTGTGTCGTGGATCTGCTGCTGGACCTGGCCAAGGCTGCCATTTAACAGGTCCAGGTTGAATGTGGTCTGTGGGGTAGTTTGCTCTGGCTACCTGCCTCTTTTCTGTGGTCTTGTCCATACATGAGTGGCCCTGGAAAAGGAGTATTGGGTGTCTGCTGATACGTGTGAGGCCTTGCAACTGGCGGGCACCAGAGGGACTGGAGGGTGTGATGGATAGTGCAAATGATATAATTATTCAAGTTTATACATTTCCTTTATTTTATTTTTAATTTGGGTGTTTATTGTTTGTGTCGTTTTAAAGGAAGCATTTTTGTTAGATTCATTTTATTTCGTTGGATGATGTTGGGACAGCCAAATGTTGTCCTTGATTGTGCCAATCAGAAGAGGAGAATGGGGTGAAGAGAGCAGGAAGCTATGTCACATAGACGAGATGAGTTTGAAGAGGGCATGACGGCACATGGGAAAGTGAAGAAAGATGCAGCATCAGGCAGGGAAGAACCTGGGCGAGATCTGGCTTTGTGGGCCAGAAAAGTGAGGAACCTATCAGAGGCAGCTGAATGGAGGGTCTCAATCTTAGTGGCAAAGAAGTCCATGAGCTCCACACACATATAGTTGGAGGAGAAGGTGGAGGGGACAGGAGTGAGGTGTTTAAGGAGATGGTTGGTGGTGGATAAAAGAAGTCATGAATTATCTTTGACTTCCTGGATGATGCGTGAGTCATTGGTGATTTGGTCGGAAGAGAGCAAGATCAATAGCGCTCAATGTCTAGCCAGATCTGTTGATCAATGAATACGTCAGTTGTGTGTCAGATATATTCAAGTCTGCAATACTTGATCTTGAGGGAGTGAAAATGGCAGGAAGACTGGAGGAATGACCAGACCGGGAAGAATAAAAGGTATCAGAGATAGAGGTGGGAAAATTATTGAGTAAATCTACAACTGCAGAATTATCTTGACAAATGAAACAGCAAAGAATATACAGTTGGCAATTTGAAAATGCAATTGTAAGTGACTTGAGAGGAGAAACAATTTTCTTGGAGCAGATGCAGAAAGTGGAGTTGAAAGGGAGGAGCAGGATATACACTAAGGCAGGGGGTGGGGGCGGATACAGGGAAGTGGTAAGAGAAAGCTTTGATTGACAGTGACCAATAATGTGGGAATAGAGAAATTGAACTGAATGAAATGAAAATTGGGTGGAATTTAGAAAAGATGAGTGATTTGCTTAACTGGACTACAACGTGGGCAATGAAAACAAATATTTACCTGATAGCATCAGTATTCCAAAGAAAGTAAAGTCTTAACAAAATTATGACTAATGAGAAAATTACATGAACACTTTTCAATCAAATGTGGACAGTCACTATTGCTGAAATGATGATTAATCACCATAATGATTCTGATTTCAAATACTGGGTCAGATTTCTGACTTTCTGCATTTTCTGATAGTCATTTATATTAGGAAAATATCTATTGTTTCACACTAATGGCTGTTTGATAAGCAAGAAACTGGAATTATCTCGTTGAGCTGGCAGCAGCAGCAGATTAGATATTATTTAATAGTGTGTGACTTGAGGGAACAACAGATGTGGATTTTGAGCTAATCTGTTCAGTGGAGAATTAAGGATAGCGTTAAAGAAAGAACAATTCTTTCAGCTTAACTGCTACAACAGAGGCAGCAGTGAAAGCAATATGGACAATACCCAAGATACTCATTTAGAAATTGTCATTTCAAAATTTCAGTCTGTCTTGTGTTACATTTGTCAACAGTTAATAAGCATTGGGAAGAATTTTTTTGTGACGTTTTCTCTCAACAGTTCTTTTTTAACTTCATTAGAAAATTCGGGTTAGAGTTTCCGCTCGGTTGTGTTTGTTTTCCAAGTACAATGCAGCCAAAACCAGTGCAAAAGATCAGGGAATTTCAAGTGTAAATTGCGTCCACTGCAAATTGAGCTTCTGCGATCTTAAGTGCTGTTTTAAAAAATATGGCTCTGGAGGCTGGCCATGCCTACAAAAGTGGCCACACCCCCACGCGGAATTAATTATTGAAATAAGGCAGGTTTAGCACTCAAGTGCTGATTAGAAGCAATCTTCATGGAAAATTGTAAGATCCAAAATCACTGCCACTGAAGTGTGGAGTACACTGACTGACACACAGTGGCACATTTCCAAATGGCTCAGGGACAGAGGGAGAGGCAACAGAGGTTTTCAGATGCAGCACTGGAGGTTCTGGTGGAGGAGATCCAGAGGAGGAGGGATGTCCTGTGCCCGCACGGGGCAAGGGGCCTACCTCGCTCTACCTGACCTCATATCCTGCACACATTCCTCCTCCAGACCATGGAGGACCTCTAACAAAAATTCTTTTCCAAAAAATATACTTTGTAAAAATACATTACACAACAATTCATATTTGACATTACATAAGGTATAATAAAGATCAGTTTGTTTCACTCAGTACAGTCCATGAGGTGCCTCACTACACTTGCCATTACAGATTATATTTACAATGTACATTTTGTTAGGACCAGGTGAGAAATGTGTCGAGGGGTCTGTTACTATCTTCACCTGGTCTTATTGTAACAGGGTTTTATTTTAAACACACTGTGTTTTAAGTTCCCCCTTTGTGAATCCTTGTTCACCACTTTCCAATTATAAGGCAAAGAAATGAGCACAAACAGGCTTCCTTAAGTTTAAAGAGGAAAGATTACATTTTATTAAAATTTAAACTCTCATATGGTTCACGTCTACAGATATACGTCACGCCCACACCAGCATGCACATGCGATGCACACATGCAAATAGGGACAGAAAAGAGGAGAGTAAAATATAGTAGAGAGATCAGAAGCAATATCAGAAAAGTTTCTTATTTATTGAGGGTGGCGCAGTGGTTAGCACTGCAGCCTCACAGCTCCAGCGACCCAGGTATGGTTCTGGGTACTGCCTGTGCGGAGTTTGCAAGATCTCCCTATGACCGCTGGGTGCTCCGGTTTCCTCCCACAGCCAAAGACTTGCAGGTTGATAGGTAAATTGGCCATTATAAATTGCCCCTAGTGTAGGTAGGTGGTAGGAGAATGGTGGGGATGTAGTAGGGAATATGGGATTAATGTAGGATTAATATAGATGGGTGGTTGATGGTTGGCACAGACTCGGTGGGCCGAAGGGCCTGTTTCAGTGCTGTATCACTCTATGACTGCTTTGAGCTCACTTGATTGAAGGTAGTCTTGCTGTTTGGTCGGGGCCCAGTGTTCTTCTTAAACCTTGTTCATGTAGGAGACTTTTCTTTCTTTGAAGTTTACGTGTTTCCACAAGATTCAGTTCGGTGGGAAAGAGATGGAGGTAAGCAGGATTGGAGAGGCTCTGCTTCAATTCCAGGCTTTGAGTTCAAATCCTCTGGAAGTTCAAATTCAAAACCTCCAACAGTCAGTCAGTCAGTCATGTGACCAGAACTGGTCTGACCATTTCTTCTGTATATTGGGGGAGCAATAACTGGGTCCCCATTGTTCCAACACTGTCGGTTACTATGCAAATGTCTTTCCAGTCAGGGGCTTGCAATTTTAAGTTCTAACGTTCATGTGGCGAAATTATGTGTGCCTCAGTCTTGGCAGGTGAGAGCGTTTGCCTGACAATTTACATTACACATCAAACATTCACTGGTACATACAGCCCGAGGGGTTTTACACGGTTTCCAGTCCCTCAGTATACTATATCCGGAGGACCTTACACAGCAACCTTGAGCCTTTGCAGCAGCTGCCCCAAGCTTTAATGCGTCCTTCAGCACGTAGTCCTGGAGCTTGGAATGTGCCAGTCTGTAACATGTGGTAGTCGACAGCTCTTTGCACAGGAAGATCAGCAAGTTTCGGGCAGACTAAAGAGTGTCTTTCACTGAGTTGATGGTTCTCCAGCAATAGTTGATGTTTATCGAGATGTGCATCCCTGGGAACAACCCCTAGAGCACAGACTCCTGTGTTACGGAGCTGCTCGGGATGAATCTTGACAAAAACCACTGCATTTCTTTCCACACCTGCTTTGCAAAGGCACATTCCAGAAGGAGGTGGGTGACCCACTGCAGCTGCATAGAGAGCAGCGTACGGAGGCAGTGATACCCCAGGTGTGCAGGAAGGATCTGATGCAAAGGGCTCTTCTCACCACCAGGCAAGCTACATCTTGGTGCTTGTTTGAAAATTCTGTCAAATGAGTTTGACAGTCTGCTCAGGGAATCATCCGACAAGATCCACCATCTCCTTTTCCCACATAGCCTTGAGGACATTACATGCTGATCACTACCTGATGGGCTTGTGGTCAAAGGTGTTTTACAACACAAACATTTCCTCAAGGGACATGTGGTACAGCACGATCCAACTGAATGGAGTGTTTCATAGCAACGTGGCCAGACCCATCCTTCACAACACTGGAGACAGATAGAACCTCAGCACGTAGTGACACTTAATGTTTGTGTGTCAGGGGTTTGCACACAACTTGATGCAGCAGCAGACAAAGGTCGCCATCAGGATGAGGGCAACATTGGGTACGTTTTTTCCCCTTTAGAGTTTTGTACATCGTGTCCCTGCGGACACGGTCCATTTTCTATCTCGCACAACTACACGATGGACATCTCCAAAATGGGGTTTGGGGAGGGAATCCACAATTGAATCTAACTGCTGTACACAAACGTCAGTTGTGCAGATTCAATCAATGGGGTGAGGGGTGTGGGTGTTGGGTTCCTATAGCAAGATGCCGATGAGCAAACACTGCCTTTCTCCTGGTGACTCCTATAAGGTAGAGTAGCACAGCAAACACTCTTCTTAGGTAAAATCCTTAAAGGATTTCGGGAATAAATGTGGCTCATGTTGAAGTCCCGACAAAAAGTCCCAGAAAGTCTCCTGTTGTGTTTCAGAGATCCTATTGATAGCTCCAGCAGCAATGAAATGGCAAGTATCCCTTTAAGTAGCACTTGAACTCTACATTAATGTCATGTTTACATCCAATCAGCTGGTCACTGTTAAAAGAGGACATTGAGACAAACGTTAGCACCAAAATGCCATGCAGCCTATTTATTGAGCACTAGCAGACATTTTAATTGGCAATCAGCCCCTTAACAAGGCAATCATTCCTAGTGAAGACTTCGACTCCGAGATGGTGTTTTGCACTAAAAGCAGGTTGAACTGGCATTTCAGCTTAAAACCCCATCTTGGCCACCCCTTTAGATCCTCAATATGCTGCAGAAAATAGCCCCACTAAGTTTTTGTGTTTGGGTATAAAAGACTTCCAGATCAGTGAAGCAGTGCATCACTTACTTTCAACCCCTTTGATTACAAGTTAAAATCCCACTGGCTTGATTCTAATCAACACTCATCAGATTTAAGTTCTTGCATTTTGCTCAATTTGAATAGCATAAATCAGCTTAAGATGTCTGCATGTTAATTAAAGCGAAGTCCCAAGATTCTCCGACATTTATATTCCCCAGTCAGGTGTGATGAGCGTTATCAGTAGAGTGGAGCTAGTAATAATACTAATGAGAAACGTTTGTTCGTCTCAGCATCTTGCCAACTCCAGCTGTAAAATGAACTCATGGGAATGACTTAGAGGGTAGGATTTCCATTCTGGGGTCGGGACCCCAAAGTCCCGGTCACTTCCGAGTCCCGGCCCCGCACCGTGTCTGCAATGCGCCTACATTGCAATTTTCTCATGTGAAGCAACTAATAGGCCAAGAGCTGCATTCACTGCCCAATTAGTGGTAGTGGATGCAGCAAAAGGCTATGGCAGGCCTGAATTAAGGGTGGACGGTAGCTGTTGGTGAGGTTTCCATTCACCTAAGAGATGGAGGCAGGTGAAGAGCAAAGGGCATTGGGAAGGAAGCACACCACCAACTCCCCCACCCCCAACATAATGTAAAAAAGACCAGCATCCTGACAGCATAGAGCGCTTTCTTGACCATGGAAGAGATGAGTGCTCAGCACCTGGAAGCAAAAGTCAGAACCCTGCTGTATAGGAGGCAGCAGTGCAGACTGCCACAGCTTATGTGATTGAAAAGCTGCCAGTGGTGAGGGAAAGAGGCATTGTACTAACTGCATCTTTATTCACCTTGCAGGCCAAATGGGAGAACAATGCCAAGGAGTGAGAGAGGGCAAGCCTGGCAGGGTGCCCCAGCTCATGTCGGTGAATCATTTTCAGGAGCTGGCCCTTGATTTGGCCAGAGTGTCAAGCCACAGGGAGGCTCGATATGGAGAATCAGGGGGTCCACCATAGAGAGGGTGAAAACATCTCAACATCTCCAGGTTCAGGGGATGCACGGCAGTGTTCCCTGTGCAGCGAGCTGTCAATGCCTAAGCTATCAGCACATTGCTTTTTAGCAGCGGAAGCATTTGTTGACTGTCCCGATCTCTCATAACCACCTTCTCCCACAGGGTCAGAGGGGCAGGAGGCCAGACAAAGACAACAAGTTCCTAAAGAGTCAGAGGAGGAAGAAACAGAAACCTGTACCAGCATATCTTTCCTGAGCATCCTCCACCAGCGCAGGTACTCTCACATTGGTGGGGCTTCACTTGTTATAGAGAATGTGGCACAGGGTGAAGCACACATCACATCAGAGCAGGAGGAACAGGGGAGGCAGAATCAGCTGTGGACAGTCCCCCTCAAAGGATGGAGGACAGACGCAACCCTGCTCTGCAGGACGAAGATGCAAAGCCTCTGGAGTCATAAAACAGGTGGCCCTACCTGGAGAACCAGTGTGAAATGTGTGCCCACATGTCAGTTACCAGAGGCACTGCAGAGTCATGGGATGAGAATGGAGGAGTCCATTCATCTCATGTTCTTCACAATGTCTCAGTGCTTTGAGCACATGAGCTCCTCTATTGAGAGAGTGGCCAACCTCATGGAGAGCCCATGCAGCATCACTGAGTGGATGCAGGAACAGAGCACTGCCATGCATGGAATGCATGCTGCAATCTGTAACATTGACTGTTCAGTAATGCAAATGCAATGAAGCATGGAGTGGATGCCAGCTGCGCCCCCGATGGTTCCCTCCAGCGATCAAGGGCACCAAGAAAGTGCTGAGGAGGCAACAGCTGGCGATGAGGAAGCCACCCCTTAAGGGCTTCATCATCATCATCCACGTCCATGGCCCCTCCGACGGGTGAAGCATCTGTGGCGTCACGCCCTGTGACAGAGGTTGCCCACACAGCGCTGCCGGTGCAGCAGCCTTTGGAGGCCCCCTGCCCCCCAGCATCTCCACGTTGAGGCTGACTGACACGGACATCTCAGTCCCAGACAGGCACTAGCGAGCAGTCTGCCTCCACCTCATCCTCAACCACAGGGGAAAGACATCATAGGAGTGGCCGTGAACGCAGGCCACTGTGTCGGTTATGTTACTGTGTGGATCACTTGGGTGTTTCTGATGTAAATAATAGTGACATGTTAAGTGATAAAGCAGTGGGAAAGTTATTGCACTATGGCTGACTTGTGTGTTTCCATTTCATGTTGGCGAGATGCAGGAGAATGGGATGTGAGGGCTCGCAGGACGATGGAGTGAGCTGGTGGGGATTGTGTAAGGTGGAGAGTCTGGAGCCTCCCTGCCCCTCCTTCCTCAGCCCTTTGCCCTCATTGCCCAGGGATCGGCCTCTGCTTCAGCAGATGCTGCTCCTCCTCACTGGTTGGAACAAGCTTGGAGAAGTTTGATCCCATTTCCTCTAATGCCCTTCCTTTGTTGGCAATGGAAAGTGGAGTCTTCCTGAACCCCCCCACCCACCATTATATACCCGTGAGACCTGTTAGCAGAAGGACCTGTCACCCTCCTTAAGCCCTTCCCCTCTACTCTTCCCCACCACCTCCCCAACTGCCCCCACCCCTGCCACGACAATCCTGGCTCCCCTCTAAAATGCCCTTGTCAAGAGTGCAGAGTTATGAAAGATAATTCTTCTGCCTGAAAACAACTGATTATCTGTGAATGAGGGCTGTCTCTGAACCTTCCCTCTTTAATGCTGCCTCTTGCTTCTTTCCCACCGTCCCAGCTCACACCCCTCTGCGTCATCATCTCCTCCTCCCTGTCGTGGTTCTGATGCTGCGTCGAACCCGCACCTTAGAAACAAAATCCTAAACTGGCCCTTTAACAAGCTAACAAGAAGCTCAATAATGGATTAAGTGGCCATTTGCACAGAGTGGGCAGGTTTCCTCTTCCAGCTCCCACCATGACCTTTAAACTCAAAGCATTGGGTTCCACATTGAGAAACTGCATGCCGACCCGAGAGCTGGGTTTAGCATCTGCTGCCCCCCTTTCCCACCCTCATGAACAAATAAATATCCTGCCCAAAGTTGCATAGAACTTGCAACAGCAACTTGTATAATGCTTCACAGGAGGGTTATCAAACAAAATTTGACGTCGAGCCCGCTAAGGAGATCTTAGTGCAGATGACCAAAAGCTTGGTTGAAAAGGTAGGGTTGAATATTGCTGCTAACCGGCAAGTCATGCTGCTGGGGCGAATGTGGGAACCGATGCCACTTAGGCAGGCAGCCGGACCTGGGGCAGCATACTGCCACCACTACCAGGCCCACTGTCCAATTGAGGATAGCGGCCTGCCACCAAGAACTGCTTGCCCAATCAGAGGACCGTCAGCTCAGCAACCTCAACAGTGTCATCGCTATAGGTGGCTATTGCTGAGGTTGTTGCTCCACATGAGGACTCCTAAATGGTGGGGCATCCTTAAAGAGAATTGAGGTAGGTTGGGGAAACTGGGGCCTGGCAACCAGGCCCCGGTGATTGCGTGGGGGTAGGGGGGAGGGGGAGCTGTTGTGGAGCACACACAGCACCATGGCCATGAGGGCAGCCATTGCAACCAGCAGACCCCTCCATGGGCCATGGAGTGCCCATGAAGGAGGGTCTCCACCCCCGAAGGCCGCCAGCTTTCACTGGGTGGTCTCCTCGCCTGGCGGTAGGCCCTCCTGACATGGGCAAAATGCCCATGGAAGTTGCAATTGACCCTTAGTTGGGCACTTAAGTAGCTCAATTGGCCACCCAGGGGGCAGCTGAGCCACCAACTTTTGATGAGCATGAGGTGCCGCTGGCATTATGGCCTGGCGGCAGGAAGACATCAGTCTCCCCTCCTGACACCTTCCCTCATTATTTTGCCAGCCCTTCTGCCTCCAGCTCATTGCCAATGGAGCAGGAAAGTTCAACTCGTAGCTTTTAAGGATAATCTTAAAGGTCAATAAAGAGGTAGAGAGGCGGAGCATTTCAGGAAGGGAAATCCAGAGCTTAGGGCCCAGGCAGCTTCAGGCACAGCCACCAATGCTGGAGCGATTCGAATCAGGGAAGCTCAAGAGGCCAGAATTAGAAGAGCACAGATATCTCAGTAAAAATTGCAGCAGGGAATCCAGCCATGAGGCCCAACTTATTTCATCATATCCTTCTAATCTGTCATGCTCACAAGAAGGGCAGCAATGAAAATACAGGACTAAACTGAAGAGTTATAAAAGATTGGTGCAATTTAAAAGAGACTGGTATATGTGCTGTCAACAAAATGGACGAAAGGACACATGACCTTCAGCATCTCTTGCACTCAAATTCACATCCGTGTCTACTAAGATGGAAAACCAATTAAGCCCCATCTGCGTGGAAATGCGACAGATAATCACACCTGGATGTGAGCTATACTCAAACACCATGAGACAAGATCTTTCTCAGACTTCTCCCCTCTGAATAACCTCCATTACATTGGAGTGTAAACCACCCTCATCTCCTCAGAAAGGGGCCATCATCAAAGCTATTTTACAGCCCAGTTAGGCTTAAAACCTGAAGTCACATGGGTGAAGCCAACCCTTCTAAAATTCACCTTATAAGGTAATCATTTTGAGGAACAAAGGGGGAAGTTTTTTCAAGACAGGACTCGAGGCAACATCAGTCTGGTCTCCTTAGCCAGACAGTACAACAAATATTCATCTTAAATTCCAGTAAGGCTGAGAGAGTGAGAGATCAAGATCATTTCCAACCCTGCTGGGACAAGTTCAAAGCTAGCTGCAACAGAGACAAGAGAGTGCCTTTGCAAAAATGACTTTTCTACCAGTGAGAATTGACCTAAGACATTGGCACCATCTTCAAAGTGAACCACCAGGAGACTGCAACAGCCCAACGAATACCAGACAGCAGCAAACAGGCCTGCAACTTTAAAAATTCTCCGTCCGAGGAGATTCCACAGGTACAGGATTTTGATGAGACCATATCAGGAGTACTGTGTGCAGTTTTAGTCTCCACATTTACATTGGAAGCGATACAGCAAAGGAGCTTTAACAGTTCGAAGTTCACATATAAGGAACATAAAAATGCCACGTTATCTCTTAATGATGAATTCATAGAGCAGTTGTGGTATTAAACACTGTGAATTAGTTCATGACTACTTGGTTCACTAAATTGGTCCCTGGGATGAGGGGTTGTCCTATGATGAGAGGCTGAGTAAATTGGGCTGATATTCTCTGGAGTTTGGAAGAATGAGAGGTGACCTCATTGAAACATACAAGATTTTGAAGGGGCTAGATAGGGCAGACATTGAGAGATTGTTTCGGCTGGGCGGGGAATTTAAAACATGGGGGTACAGTCTCAGAATAAGGGGCTGATCATTTAGGACTGAGATGAGGAGAAATTACTTTACTCATAGGGATATGAATCTTTGGAATTCTTCACCCCAGAGAGTTGTAGATGCTCCATCATTAAATATATTTAAGGCTGCGATAGACAGATTTTTGGTCTTTCAGGGAATCAAGGGATATGGGGAGCAAATGGGAAAGTGGAGTTGAAGCTCAAGATCAGCCATGATTGTGTTGAATGACGGAGCAGGCTCGATGGGCCGTAGGGTCTACTCACGCTCCTATTTCTTGTGTTGTTCTGAAACAACAGACTTTTACAACCTCTTACCCTATACTTTTTTATCTCTCTTCTCTTGAGAGTGCATGTAAGAGTGAATGAATGCATGAGTAGTGTTATGATTATTTCAGGATTTGTTTAAAAGAAATAGTTTTTTTTCAACTACAAGAAGATCTGTCATCTGCTTATTTGGCAAATAAAACACAAGGGGCTAAAACATTAGTAAGAAAAACACTTTCTGTGGTCAGTTGGGAGATGAACAGTGGGAACAAGTCATACTATCACCCACCTGGCTGTAACAATTCCTTTTTCCCTCCTTTATTTATCTAGCTTCCCCTTAAATGCATCTCTGCTATTTGCCTCAACCACTCTTTGTGGTAACGAGTTCCACATTTTAATCACTCTCTGCATAAAGAAGTTTCTCCTGAGTTCCCTATTGGATTTATTAATGACTATCTTATATTTATGGCCCCTAGTTCTGGATTCCCCACAAGTGGAAATAACTTTACTATGCCTACCCTATCAAATCAAAAGCAAAAAGATGAAGGGTGCGGGGGTAGAGATTTTTCCTGTGTGCTATGTGGTAACAGAATCAAATACCTCTTCTTTGTAACTAGGTTTATGATTTTGTTACACAGAGGAATCTCTCTCTTCCTTCTCCCTTTACACTGGAGACGAATACTCACTTTTCTGATCACCTCCAATGCTGCAAATGTATTCATGAGTTTCCCACCACTGACTGTTAACAAGCACAGTACTTTTCAATCTTTTTGCTTAAAAGTTCACGAATCCGTTTTCGATGGTGTAGGAATCCTTTGACACACTCTAAGCAATGTCCACTTGTCCTTTCATGTCTTCTCTGCCAATTCCACAACATTTTGCTTGCATTTACTTTCTAAGCTAATTTTATTAATGACTACAGTTTTAATCCCTCAGTTCCTACATTGGGAGATTTTCTTTTCCTGTTTTTTTCCCTTTGTTCGGCTGTCAACTACATTTTAAACTAAGCTTTTCTTGAAGGTTAATTAACCTTACTAACAAGGATGTTGCCATCAAAGGAACTAAGCTCTATCGCTATGATGCTGGGACTTTCATACTTAGTTCCAATTACATTTTAGTCATAAAGCCATCTAGTCAATTGCATGAGGTTATATCCACTTCTTTATTTATAGCCCAGAAGCCAGCAATTTAAAAGTAAATAGTTGATGTCTTAGTTAAATAGTGGTCACGGCAGTGCCATGAAAAGGCATTAAGCTTTCACTCTGTAATGTTGCAAGCAGTAATTTCTGATTTAAATTGAAAGACAAAAGATCAACAGTTTGTTTGCTCTAAATGCTTCTGGTGGATCAAACACAACAATCTAATGCACATTATAACAATGTATTTATTTAATCCTCAAATATTTTGTAATACTTTTTTATTCATTATTTCATATTGGTTGTCATTTCAAGTAGTCATGAACTAATTCACAGTGTTTAATACCACAACTGCTCTATGAATTCATCATTAAGAGATAACGTGGCATTTTTATGTTCCTTATATGCCAACTTCGAACTGATAAAGCTCCTTTAGTAAGCCTGGGTAAATTTCAATCCCATCACGGCTTCCAGTTACTCAAGGTAGTCTGACTGTAAGAACATTTCTGTCTTTTGTATATGTCAGCAAACCCAAGCAAGAAGGCAGGCAGATAACCTGTGCTCAGGCTACTGGCCGATACTTCTCTACAACCAGCTGTGTTTAGCAAGGTGGCAGTGTGGTTCCTCACCCTTCCGATTCTTCCTGCCTGTTTGTAGGTAAAGATCAGTGCTATGACTGGTGCTCTCCAATAAGATACTGCCAAACTCAGGAAATTGTCATGTTGGAAGACAATATGCTCACACACTTTTTTTTTTAGATTAGAGATACAGCACTGAAACAGGCCCTTCAGCCCACCGAGTCTGTGCCGAACATCAACCACCCATTTATACTAATCCTACACTAATCCCATATTCCTACCAAACATCCCCACCTGTCCCTATATTTCTCTACCACCTACCTACACTAGTGACAATTTATAATGGCCAATTTACCTATCAACCTGCAAGTCTTTTGGCTTGTGGGAGGAAACCGGAGCACCCGGAGAAAACCCACGTACACGACACTTCTCTATAGTCTCTTCTCAGATACAAATCTCACAGCAAAATGCACCATTATTTAATTTCATATAGACAACGTAAAACAGTTAACAGCACAATTCTCTTGCAGCTATAATATCAGAGAGTGCAACTTCCACTTGGGGACCTCAGTTTGGTTCCCCATTCTCAGATTGGAGTGTGAGAAGACCTTTCATTGTGTAAGCATACCTCCTGATTTGTTGATCAAGGAGCAGGCCTAATTTATAGCCTGAGTAATCCCACCTCACTGATTTTAGAGGATAACATCATGTGAAGGGATTGATTTGGGAGGAACTAGAAACATGAAACATGAATCAATCGAAGATCATCATGAAATAAACGTTTATGATCTACACTTCATGGTAATGGACACTTATTTGTGCTTTATTGTGGAACTATAGAAGGATAAAAAAATTGATTACCATCAATCGTAGTTTCTGAAACATTGAAAAAGTGCAGCATTACTTCCTATCTGAATCTACTGAAGTGCATGATTATTATCTTTGCTTTTTGATCTTTATGACATGTTCTGGCACTTGAGGATAACTTCAGTCATGTTGAGGTATTCTCAATCACATTTACAACGACAGAGTTTAGACAAGCAGAATACTGTAGTTTCCTCAGGTGTGATTGAATTAAGTGATAATGGGCAAGTGGGAGTTGAATAATTGAGGACAGTAAAATTGAAGTGTGAGGTTGAAAGGCAGCTTCAATTAAACTGACTGGCATCATTTACAACCTATTGCACACATTCAAAGCATTTTTGTTTTAACATGTTGGCATGTTTTAACATTTACATCTGTGGACTTTATTTGTATCTGGTATAAATTGGGTAATTATCTGTAGAGAAAGGATATTCAGGCCTACGGGAAAAAGGCAGGGGAGTAGGAACTAGCTGAATTGCTCTTGTGAAGAACCAGCACAGACACGATGGGCCAAATGGCTTCCTTCCCTGCTGCAACCATTCTCTGATTCTATGATAAAAGCAAAATACTGCGGATGCTGGAAATCTGAAACAAAAACAAGAAATGCTGGATTCACTCAGCAGGTCTGGCAGCATCTGTGGAAAGAGAAGCAGAGTTAACGGAAGAAGGGTCACTGACCCGAAACGTTAACTCTGCTTCTCTTTCCACAGATGCTGCCAGACCTGCTGAGTGAATCCAGCATTTCTTGTTTTTGTCTCTGATTCTATGATCTGGGTTGAATATAGCTGTGTAACACTAACTTTGATAATTCTAAGCTGACCAATAACTTTGTTCAATATCTGTTCCATTTCAAAAAACAATTGAGTCACTGTCAACATTAATAAAATTACTGGCATTGGGGATTTTCCTTCCATATCTCAATCTTAACATACTGAATGGAGTAATGAGTCTCAAACAAATCCTATTTCAGATTTCGCATTTTGCTTTTGAAACAGAAAGTGCTGGAAATACTCAGCAGGTCAGGCAGCATCTGTGGAGAGAGAAACAGAGTTAACATTTCAGGTTGATGACATTTTAACACAACCAGTTCTGAAACATTGGGCAGGATTGTCCTGCTGGCTTCTGAACCCTGCTGTTAGGCTCAAATGGGGATCACTTTGTGGAAAACAGTCACTCACCTGTGACTTTCCCTAAATTGGCCAATTAATGGCCAAAGGGCGGGCAGTCTCTCGAAGCTGGGGGGCAATAGGAGGCTCTCCAGCTTGAAAGTGGCACCAGGATGTCCTGACAGGTAACTGACGGAGAGGGAGCCCTAAAGTGGAGGTGCCCTCTCGACATTTTCAAATTGAAAATTTTAAAAAGGCCTTTGCAGCTGGGCCACCACTGAGTGGGTGGGGGTTGTCGGGGTGAGGGGGGGGGGAGGATCCCCACAGGGTGGCCTGTGGCTCTCTAAGCCTGACTGGAGTGCTGGCCCCCTGGTCTGCCGCTGGAAGGCCACCTCCAGGCAGCCGCAATGTCCCCCACCACCTGTGGGAGCCTGGAGGTTAACTGGAAAATCCCAGTTGGCCTCTGGCAATTGCGCTTAAGTAGCCATTAACTAGGTGAACTGGTTACCTGCTGCTTGCAGGCAGGTAGACCTGCTTCCACCACCTCCCCGACCCCCGCCATGTCCCACCTCCAGGAACATGGCTCGGGAACAGGATGGAGCCGGGGAACCAGCACGCATCCCAGCGGCAAAAAGCTCCGAGCCCCCCTGACTCCACTCTCACCCCCAGCGGGGGCTAAAGGTCCAGCCAGTTAACTCTGCTTTGCTCAAACAAATTCAATTGTTCTCACAACACTCTTTTTCAAATTTTTAGTTCAAGCCATACAATCCTTAATATAATGTCATACTTTATAATGTATAATATTACAATACAATCCCTTTAACTTTCACAGATTGGATGGATACATACACTTTTGATCAGACTGCACTGCATTGCCGATGAGGAGGTGATCAGTCTCTGTTGGTGAGCGTCTTCCTGACATCTATCTTCTTGGATGTTGTGTTTCTCACTGCCGGCAAGGATGGAGCCTTTGTTTCCATTTTGTTTTATCCTTCATTAATGATATGGACAGCACTAATGAATTCAATGACTCTTGCTTTATTGTTTGGGTGGTCACCACTTCTGCTAGATTATACTCACCTTGTGCGTCACCTTTTGTCCAGTAATTGTTACCCAATTCCTTAGTCAGGGGTAGCTCTGCTAATTGTGTCACAGCACATGCCTGCACACTCGGTGAATTTTAACCAGCAAAGCTAGGTGGGTTGGAGTCAGGTGGGATGTTAAAATTTTAAAAATCTTGAACCCTTCTCGAGCCCACGGAAGAAAGACAGGGGGCAGGGAGCCAACCTACTCCTAGGATGTGTGTTGGCAATTTAAATATGTTGTTGCTGGCAGCCTCAGTTTTAACTTGCTTTGTAGGTTTAAGCTTGGCTGACTGGGGTAAACCCGACAGCTGAAATGAGGTGAGGACAACTTCGGGGAGAAGATAATAGTGTCATTATAGCACTGCTTGCGGGCCAGGAGGAGCAGCAGTCATCTCTGCAAACCCCTTCATCAGAACCTCCCCCAATGTAAAGACTTCCCCGAGGTTGAGGATCAAACCCACCCACCCTCCTCCACACCCGTTCCCCCTGCCTACAGAGCCTGCCCATGTCAGGGGCAGTAACTGCAACACTGTGATTAACTACAGTTGGGAAAGAAGTCCAGACAGGTTACACTGACTAACTCCAGTCCTTTCAGGATAGATCAAGTTAATAGTCCCCAAATCCTCACTGGCTAGGATTCTCTGGCAATTTTGATGGCAGAGGTCGTGGGTTTGGAAGGTGCTGTCTAAGGAGCCTTGGTGCATTGCTGCAGTGCATCTTGTAGATGGTACACACTGCTGCCACTGTGCGTTGGTGGTGGATGGAGTGAATGTTTGTGGATGGGGTGCCAATCAAGCGGGCTGCTTTGTCCTGGATGGTGTCGAGCTTCTTGAGTGTTGTTAGAGCCGCACCCGTCCAGGCAAGTGGAGAATATTTCATCACACTCCTGACTTGTGCCTTGTAGATGGTGGACAGGCTTTGGGGAGTCAGGAGGTGAGTTACTCGCTGTGGGATTCCTAGCCTCTGACCTGCTCTTGTAGCCACGGTATTTATATGGCTACTCCAGTTCAGTTTCCAGTCAATGGTAGCCCCTAGGATGTTAATAGTGGGGGATTCAGCGATGGTAATGCCATCGAATGTCAAGGGGAGATGGTTAGATTCTCTCTTGTTTGAGATGGTCATTGCCTGGCACTTGTGTGACGCGAATGTTACTTGCCACTTATCAGTCCAAGCCTGGATATTGTCCAGGTCTTGCTGCATTTCTACACGGACAGCTTCAGTATCTGAGGAGTCGTGACAGATACTGAACATTGTAAAGTGGGGCAGAGGTGGAGCAGGTCGGGAAGGCCTCCCGGAGCTTCCCGCTCAATTTTACGCCAATCCCCCCTGCGACCATCCGGCTCGCTGGGGTGGCATACAATTCCAGCCATTAACTCTGTTTCTCTCTCCACAGATGCTGCCTGAGTTGCTGAGTATTTCCAGCATTTTGCCTTTTTATTTCAGATTTGGCTGTTGCATTTCCTACATTACAATAATGTAATAAGTGAAGACACTTCAAAAATATATCATTGGCTGTAAAACACTTTGGGACATCTTGAGGTCGTGAAAGGAGCTATATAAATGAGAGTCTTTCTTTTCTTTCTGGCCTCAGCAACTCTGGCAGAGTCAGATTAGGGGCTCCCTGTCATCCCATAGATTTAATTGTCCTGATGTTGGATGAAATATCAAAAGAAATCGGCAAATTTTGTTTGGTTCTGTTGCTTTGAATTGGAAGCTTAAGCATATTTTTCAGTGACGACTGAGGAAAAAACATTAACTTTCCATTTTCCAATTCCCTGCCTGTTCAATTTTTATTAACAATCAGGATCTGTGAGTTGGTAAAAAAAAACCTATGGAATCTGCTCCATGCCTTAGAAATTTGCAGACAAACCTGTCCAATCCAATCCAAAACCCAAACGGATAGCTACAATAATATCATGTTTTAAAGAACCATATTATATCTATTATAGAAGTGGCCCTAGAAATAGTAGATACATTGCTGATCATTTTTCAAAATTCTTTAGACTCTGGAGCAGTTCCAACAGATTGGAGGGTAGCTAATTTAACCCCACTATTTAAAAAAGGAGGTAGAGAGAAAACAGGGAATTATAGACTGGTTAGCCATCAGTAGTGGGAAAAATGCTAGAGTCCATTATAAAAGATGTAATAGCAGAGCACTTGGAAAACAATGACAGGATCAGACAAAGTCAACATGGATTTATGAAAGGGAAATCATTCTTGACAAGTCTACTGGAATTTTTTAAGGATGTAACTGGTAGAATAGATAAGGGAGAACCAGTGGATGTGGTGCATTTGGACTTTCAGAAGGCTTTTGATAAGGTCCCACATAAGAGATTAGCGTGCAAAATTAAAACACATGGGATTGGGGGTAGGGTGCTGACATGGATAGAGAACTGGTTGGCAGACGGGAAGCAGAGAGTGAGAATGGACGGGTCTTTTTCTGAGTGGTGGGCGGTGACTGGTGGAGTGCCACAGGGATCAGTGCTGGGTCCTCAGTAATTCACAATATATATTAGTGATATAGATGAGGGAATTAAATGTAATGTATCCAGGTTTGTGGACGGCGCAGGGCTGGGTGGGGGTGTGAGCTGTGGGGAGGATGGAGAGAGGCTCCAGTGTGATTTGGACAGGTTGAGTGAGTATGTAAATACATGGCAGATGCAGTATAATGTGGATAAATGTGAGGTTATCCACTTTGGAGGCAAAAACAGGAAGGCAGATTATTATCTGAATGGCGATAGATTGGGAAAGGGGGAGGTGCAGCGAGACCTGGGTGTCCTTGTGCACCAGTCGCTGAAAGTAAGCATGCAGGTGCAGCAGGCAGTTAAGGCGGCAAAAGGTATGTTGGCCTTCGTAGCGAGAGGATTCGAGTGCAGGAGCAGGGATGTCTTGCTGCAATTATACAAGACCTTGGTAAGATCAGTATTGTGTACAGTTTTGGTCTCCTTATCTGAGGAAGGATGTTCTTGCTATGAAAGGAGTGCAGCGAAGATTCACCAGACTGATTCCTGGGATGGCAGGACTGACGTATGGAGAGAGATTGGGTCGATTAAGCTTATATTTGCTAGAGTTTAGAAGAATGAGAGGGGATCTCATAGAAACCTACAAAATTCTAACAGGATTGGACAGACTAGAGGTAGGAAGGATGTTCCCGATGGCGGGTGAGTTCAGGACCAGGGGTCACAGTCTAAGGATAAGGGGTAAGCCATTTAGGACTGAGATGAGGAGGGATTTCTTCACCCAGAGAGTGGTGAACCTGTGGAATTCTCTACCATGGAAAGCAGTTGAGGCCAAATCATTAAATATATTCAAGAAAGAGTTAGATATAGTTCTTAGGGCTAAAGGGATCAACGGATACAGGGAGAAAGCGGGAACAGGTTACTGAGTTTGAACGATCAGCCATGATCGTATTGAATGGTGGAGCAGGCTCGAAGGGCCGAATGGCCTAATCCTGCTCCTATTTTTCTATGTTTCTATATTTCTATGAACAAGATATTCGACAACATTTTGTGTTGACTCTGTAGTAAGCAGGTTTATAAGGCAAATTTTTTTAAGCAAGTGTTCTAGATTCACTCATTAATTTGGCAAGAATTCTTCACCTGCTGTAAATGTGCTGCTAAAAAGAATACTTTAACCAATTATTTGTATAAGGAAATCACATTAATGTTTAAATATATCAGAAAATAAATCGGAAGATATTATCGTATTTGCATTAAGGCTACACTGCAAATTTATAGAATGTGTCTATTGACTTCAATGAAATTCACCAACTACATAATTAACAAAGGACCTCATTCTATATGGCATGTAGAACTTTCCAGAGTTAATATTCATAACTCTCACCATGGGGGAAAAAAACACCAGATTAGTTACATAAGAAAACCTGTCAGGTTCCCTGTACTGAATAATTTAACTTTTAATATGACCTGGATAAATACAGCTGCAGATAGAATCTCCAGCAAATTAACCTCTACACTGTTTGATGGATCCTGTAACTGTGTTGCAGTGTTTATTACAATAATGTGTACATGCAGTGAGTATCGGTGAAATTCCAATGTTATTAGTAGACTTGCTGTGGCATTGTTCACTGGTGCAGTTTCTGATGTTACGTCCAGCTGAACTACAGCCTAAGCAAGAGAGCAGTACACCCGTTGCTAGAATACAGCAAATTTACTGATGTGATAAATCATGTGACTGACAGGATATTACGCAGCTGTGTGACACAAAAAGATACAGACTCCACAGGTACAATTTTCAGAATTGTACTTACTTTACAAAATCTGCTTAAGCTGCAACTAACTTTTTCATCCCCAAGATAAGCTTTGCATTGTTATTGTGCCATCGATGTGCCCAGGGCAGCTCCAAATGACTTTACAGCTAAAAAAGACCTTTGAAGAACAACAACTGTTGTAATGTAGGTAAAAAGACACTAATTCTCTCCCCAAATTTCTCCACTTCTCTACCTCGCTCTCCTCCTTTTAGATGCTTCTTAAAATCTACCTCTTTGACCAAGCTTTTGGCCATCTGCTCGAATACAAAAGCAACAATAACATGTATTTGTTAAGCACCTTTAACATAATAAAATATCCCAATGTCTGAGGGTTAGCAAACAAAATTTAACACTGAGCCACATAAGGAGATATTGGCCGGAATTTTACGACCCCCACCCAAACAGCGGGAAAGTGGTGGTGGGGGGCATAAAATGGAGCGGGAAGCTCGGGGGTGGGGGGGCCTTCCCGACCTGCTCCTGCCTCCGCTGTCACTTTACGAAGGGTGGCGGCGGCGACAAACAGCCCGCCCACCCCAAGGCAATCAAGGCCTTTAAGTGGCCACTTAAGGGCCTCCGCCCACCGCCACATGTATTTTACCCTCGGCAAGCAGGTGGCCCAGGCCTGAGAAAAGCTGCCTGACAAAAGCAGGCAGCTCTCTGACGGCCTTTGGGGGGGGGCACCTCATGATCGGGCACCCTCGTGCCTGACGGAGGACCGTCTCCACTGCCCCAACCATGGCCAACACACAACACGCTCCACGTCCCCTCAATCGATCACCTTGCCTCGCCGGGGCCTGACCGATTTCCCCCGGCAAGGCAACAAAAGCATACCTTGGTTCCGGGGCTCACCGACATCTTCTTCTTGAAGCTGGGCTGCAGTCCCAGCAACAAAGAACAAAGAACAGTACAGCACAGGAACAGGCCATTCGGCCCTCCAAGCCTGCGCCGATCTTGATGCCTGCCTAAACTAAAACCTTCTGCACTTCCGGGGACCGTATCCCTCTATTCCCATCCTATTCATGTATTTGTCAAGATGCCTCTTAAACGTTGCTATCGTACCTGCTTCCACCACCTCCCCCGGCAACAGGTTCCAGGCACTCACCACCCTCCGTGTAAAGAACTTGCCTCGCACATCCCCTCTAAACTTTGCCCCTCTCATCTTAAACCTATGTCCCCTAGTAACTGACTCTTCCACCCTGGGAAAAAGCTTCTGACTATCCACTCTGTCCATGCCGCTCATAACTTTGTAAACCTCTATCATGTCGTCCCTCCACCTCCGTCGTTCCAGTGAAAACAATCCGAGTTTATCCAACCTCTCCTCATAGCTAATGCCCTCCAGACCAGGCAACATCCTGGTAAACCTCCTCTGTACCCTCTCCAAAGCCTCCACGTCCTTCTGGTAGTGTGGCGACCAGAATTGCACGCAATATTCTAAGTGTGGTCTAACTAAGGTTCTGTGCAGCTGAAGCATGACTTCCCAATTTTTATACTCTATGCCCCGACCGATGAAGGCAAGCATGCCGTATGCCTTCTTGACTACCTTATCCACCTGCGTTGACACTTTCAGTGACCTGTGGACCTGTACGCCCAGATCTCTCTGCTTGTCAAATACTCCTAAGGGTTCTGCCATTTACTGTATACTTCCCACCTGCATTAGATCTTCCAAAATGCATTACCGGTACATTCCCGGTGGCACTGCTGGGACGAGGAGCTGCTCGCCCGCTGATTGGCTGGCAGCTCCATAAGGCAGGACTTCCTGCCTCAAGCGGGTGGAAGTCCCGACTCACAACAATTACAGGCCGGGGAACTGCAAAATGTGGGTCGGATTCCCAGGCCAGGCGGAAGCTGGTTCACCACTGACTTTTCAATTGGTTGATAGCTCCCATCCGCCGAGGGAAAAATCCAGCCCATTAGGGCAGATGTCCAAAAGCTTGGACAAAGAGGTAGTTTTTAAGGAGTGTTTTAAAGGCAGAGACAGGGAGAGATATTAGAAAACAAGGATGAGAATTTTAAAATTGAGGGGTTGCTTAAACAGGAGACAATGTAGGTCAACGAGCACAGGGGTGATGGGTGAATGGGACTTGGTGCGCGTTAGGACAGGGGCAGCAGATTACCTCCTTATGGCTCAGTGCCAAATTTGGTTTGCTAACACTCCGGTGAAGTGCCTTGAGACATTTTATTATGTATTACTGAAAAAAAGAGACATGCTGTTGAAGCTTTTCATCTTGCACTCACCAGGACAGATGCAAGAAGGTCAAATTTCAAAGGGAGCAACAATTTATATTGCATGAGAAAAGGGTGCTGGTTGGTTGGCAAGTCAACTCTGGTTGCGATGTTGCTATGGAGAATGCACCAGGGAACTATAGTCCCCCATGCTTTTGTTTAATTCAAAAAGGCGCAACTCTTGGACATGTTCCTTTTGCCTCTGAGGACGAGTCCCTGTGTATGAATATATGTAGCTTCTAGCAAGCGTAAGTGAGACACGTTGCAAGTCCGAATGTTCATCTTAAATTGGTAGTTCGTGTAATTCTTAGCACACTCAGGATTATTCAGTAAGGGTTGTCCAATTGCAGAATCACATCTAACATTGTGTTCTGAGTTTTGCACATGCGGCTGATTGAGTACAGTCAGTACTCTACCTGTTACAAACATGCTGTTTGATATGATCCGTCAGTCGTTGAGACATACAGCTTATGTACCTGGCATTGCACCAGGCTCGTGAACACAATGTTGGGAATCTGTTTCATGTTTCTATCCCGTTGTACTAAAGAAAAATGTTTCAAAAAATAACTTGCATTCATATTGCACTTTTCAAGTCTTCTGGGTGTTCCAAAGTGTCTCAAAGGCAATTATTTAGTTTGAAACTGCCATCCCTTTGTTTAAGAGTCAAGTGTAGCAGCCAATTTGTACACAGCAAGATTCCACAAACAGCAACTGAGATTAATAACCAGTTAATAGTTTTAAGTGTTGTTTGTTGAGGGATGAATCTTTGCAAAGCCGTCCTGAGTGACATATTCAGTATTCCAGATCTTTTATGTCCTCCTGATCAGGCAGATGGGCCTTCCTTTAACATCCCATCAAAAAGATGGCACACCCTGTAAAACAGATTGCCACAGTACTGAATTGAAGTGTCACCATAGATTATCTGATCAAATCCTGCACTGGATGTTGAAGCCACAAGCTTCTTACTTAGGTTCACTAGATTGGTTCCTGGAATGAGAGGGTTGTTCTATGATGAGAAAATTGGACCTATACTGTTTGGGGTTTAGAGAAATGAGAGGTGATCTCATTGAAACATACAAGATTCTGAAGGAAGTTTTTCCCTTTACTGGGAATCTAGAATACAGGGACACTGTTTCAGGATAAGGGACTGATCATTTAGGACTGAGATGAGGAGATATTTCTTCACTCAGAGGGTTGTGAATCTTTGGAATTCTCTATCCCAGAAGGTTGAGGATGCTCCATCGTTGAGTATATTTAAGGCTGAGAGACAGATTTTTGGTGTCTCATGGAATCTAGGGGTTTGGGGAGTGAGCAGGAAAGTGGAGTTGAGGCTGAAAATTAGCCAAGATCATATTGAATGGCGGAGTAGTCTTGAGGAGCCATATGGTCTACTCCTGCTCCTAGTCTTCTGATCATATGTTACTGCTTAATCAAACTGACACGTTTCCTGAGGACCATTATACAATCAACAACCTCCAGCTTCCTCTTTCCAGTAAATAGGGTGCTCAGGTATGTAATATTTCATCATAGCTCAACAAATGAAGAAATATAAAATTGCCAGACACTTTTATTATGAAGATGATACACCCAGAAGATTTGAAAAAATGCAGATAAAGTAGTCAAACATAATGGGCCAGATTTTCAAAGGGTCATGGCATCGGGAACTGCAGCAGTCATGGTCTTGGAGATCGCTTCCAGAAGCCGACATGTCTGAGACAGCCCGTGATTTTCACTGTGAGGGCAGAGGGAAGGGAATAAGGAAGGCGCTCACCAGCGATTAAGGGCCCATTAAGCTCATGGAGGAGCTTGTTAAGGGGCCGGGGCATTCACAGAATCACAGAATAATACAGAAGAGGCCCTTCAGCCCATCGAGTTTGCACCGATGCATTAAAGGCACCTGACCTGTCTACCTAATCCCATTTGCCACTTGGCCCATAGCCTTGAATGTTATGACGTGCCAAGTGCTCATTCAGGTACTTTTTAAAGGATGTGAGGCAACCCGCCTCCACCACCCTCCCAGGCAGGGCATTCCAGACCGTCACCACCCTCTGGGTAAAAAAGTTCTTCCTCAAATCCCCCTTAAACCTCCTGCCTCTCACCCTAAACTTGTGTCCCCTCATAACTAAACCTTCAACTAAGGGAACAGCTGCTCCCTATCCACCCTGTCCATGCCCCTCATAATCTTGTACACCTCGAACAGGTCACCCCTCAGTCTTCTCTGCACCAGCAAAAACAACCCAAGCCTATCCAACCTCTCTTCTTAGCTTAAATGTTCCATCCCAGGCAACATCCTGGTGAATCGCCTCTGCACCCCCTCCAGTGATATCACATCCTTCCTATAATGTGGCAACCAGAATTGCACACAGTACTCCAGCTGTGGCCTTACCAAAGTTCTATACAACTCCAAAATGACCTCCCTGCTTTTGTAATCTATGCCTCGATTGATAAAGGCAAGTGTCCCTTATGCCTTTTTCACCACCCTATTAACCTGCCCTTCTGCCTTCAGGGATCTATGGACAAACACGCCAAGGTCCCTTTGTTCCTCGGAACTTCCCAGTGTCAGGCCATTCATTGAATACTTCCGTGCCACATTACACTTTCCAAAGTGCATCACCTCACACTTTTCAGCTTTAAATTCCATCTGGCACTTTTCTGCCCATGTGACCATCCCGTCTATATCTTCCTGTAACCCAAGACACTCAACCTCACTGCTAACCACTCGGCCAATCTTTGTGTCACCCGCGAACTTACTGATCCTACCCCCCACATAGTCATCTATGTCGTTTATATAAATGACAAACAATAGGGGACCCAGCACAGATCCCTGTGGTACGCCACTGGACACTGGCTTCCAGTCACTAAAACAGCCGTCTGTCTTTCGAGAAGGCAATTTTCAATTCTGATCTTGGTGATTCCAACAGCTGTCGAGGTGACCATGCGGTCAAATAAACTTTATTAGAAAGTGTGCTGGAAATAAATTTGAGGGGCCTGCAAGCACTGGGTCAAGTGCTGTACCTCCACTTGGCCTCCATGGCCACTCTCCATCCTCGTCACTGTCCTGGCCCTTTCATGAGCTGCCTGCACTCCACAGTAAGGCAGCAGCAGCCTCCAACATGGCTGCTGTCTGCCTTTGCCACTGTCCCCAGGCAGGCAGCTCCTCTAGCGCCTCTAATTGGATGCCAAGGTTGGCTCATGCCCAATTTAGGGCACTTGCATTCCAAGTTTGCATTGCGAGAGCGACACTGCTGAAGTGCGGGGTCTAGACTCCGAAATGCTCCGGGCATCGGATTCCCAATCCTGGAATGAAAATCCAGCCCAATTAATTCACTAACAGATTGCTAAATATTCCACTTAGCAGGTGATGAAGACAAAGGAGAGCCAGTGCTCTCCAGGGATCAGTGTATGTACCGGCATCAGAGCAATATAGATAGATAATTTGTTCTTGAGTATATGAGACAATATCAAAATGTACAGGCAACACAAAAGTGAGGCATGTAACTAACTGTAAAAGATGTCAGAATGAAATTTAATACTGACATGTGTGAGATGATGCACTTCTGCAGAAAGAATTAGAACAGGACATTTACCTTAAATAATGCAACTTTAAAAGAAGTTGAGAGACTGAAAGATTTAGATACACAAATCTTTAAAAGTGTAAAGACAAGTTGATAAAACTGTAATAAAAGTATATAAGTTCTTAGGTTTTACACATATGAGTATAGAGTACAAAAGCGATGAAGTGATGCTAAATCTAGTCAGATCATTTTTTTAGGCCACAAAATCATGTTTAACTAACTTGCTTGAGATTTTTGAAGGGGAAACCAAGAGGGTTGATCAGGACAATGAGTTGATATGGTGTACATGGACTTTCAAAAGGTCTTTGATACAATTCCACACAACAGACTTGTGAGCAAAGTTATAGCTCATGGAATAAAAGGGACAGTAGCAACATGGATACGAAATTGGCTGAGTGACAGGAAACAGAGAGTCGTGGTTAACAAATGTTTCTCAGGCTGGAGGGAGGCTTATGGTGGAGTTCCCCAGAGGTCAGTGTTAGATCTTGGTGTGCAGGGCACAATTTCAAAATTTGTTTATGATACGAAACTTGGAAGCATTGTGAATTGTGAGGAGGATAGTGTAGAACTTCAAAAGGACATAGACAAAGCTGGTGGAACGGTGGTCAAGTGGCAGATGAAGTTCAATGTGGAGAAATGTAAAGTGATTCATTTTGGTAGGAAGACCACAGAGAGAGAAGATAAAATAAAGGGTCCAATTCTAAAGGGGTGCACGAACAGATGCCAGACTTCAGCCAATTTGATTCACTCCACGTGATATCAAGAAACGACTGAAGGCACTGGATACTGTAAAAGCAAAATACTGCAGATACTAGAAATCTGAAATAAAAACAAGAAATGCTGGAAATACTATAGCTTTACAAGTAAAGTGGGGGTGGGGCAAGAGATAACAAAGGAGAAGGTGTAAATAGGACAAGGTCACAGAATAGCTGACCAGAAGGTCGTGGAGCAAAGGCAAACAATATGTTATGGTGTGTTGAAAGACAAAGCGTTAGTACAGATAGGGTGTTAATGGACTGAAATTGAACAGCCGCAAGTACAAACATGAAAAAAAAACAGTGGGATGAGGAACTTCATTTACCATTGGAGAAATTGTGACTGTTTTCCTTGGAGAGGAGAAGACTGAGAGGTGATTTGACAGAGGTGTTCAAAATCATGAGGGGTCTGGACAGAGTAGATAGAGAGAAACTGTTCCCACTCGTGAAAGGATCGAGAATGAGAGGGCACTGATATAAGGTAATTGTCAAAACAATCAATGGCGACACGAGGAAAAACTTTCTCACGCAGTGAATGGTTAGGATCTGGAATGCACTGCCAGAGAGTGCATTGGAGGCAGGTTCAATCGAGGCATTCAAAAGGGAATTAGATAGTTACCTGAAAAGGAAGAACACACATGGTTATGGGGAGAGGGTGGGAGTCCGGCACTAAGTGAATTGCTCACTTGGAGAGCAGGTACGGACACGATGCGCTGTGATTCTGAGAGAGGTAAATGAACATGGCTGATCTTAGGCTTCAACTCCACTTTCCTGCCAGCTCTCCATTTTACATGAAGCTTTGAAATATCAGAGCAAAGTTACAACATTCAGTTACCATCTATTTAAAAATAAATCAATCATTCGAAGTGTTATGACTTTAAATCCTAATTAATGGATTTAAGTCATGTTTATCTCTCATCTACCTTCAAAATTTGTAGAAGCAATGATGGATCATCCTGAACTCACCTCCCAATTTTAAAAGATCAGTTGTGGTGCATCCACTGAAATGGATGGAAACACAAAATGGAACAGTATATACTTGGCTAGAATTTTTTTAAAATCTGTACTTTTTTTATGGATCCACTTGTGGCTCTGCAGTTTAACTGATGAAACATTATTTTCATAATGCTTAGTTAACTTTTCAGGTCTGTGACCTTTCATCAGAACTGGCCAAACGTTAACTCTGTTTCTCTCTCCACTGATGTTGCCAGACCTGCGAGTATTTCCAGCATTTTCCGTTTTTAATTCAGGTGTCCAGCATCCACAGTAGTTTGCTTTTATAACAGCTCAACAGAGTTGTGTTGTCCTCTCAGTTTGCTGCTGTAGTGAAGGTGATGAAATCATGGTCTCTGCTGAATTACATATCTGTGCTTTCCTTGATGCATCTGGGACAGCAAACTGGCTGACACTCCAGATTTCCCCAATGCCAACCTACGAGCTCCCTGATGTCTAAAAATTGAGGATCTTACTGACATTGACAGCTTTCGGCGGTGTTGTGCTGACGTTACATGTTGTGTGGAGATCTTCAATAAGGCACAGATCTGTCACGTTCTTTCTGCTAAACTCAAATCTCCTTAGGCACATCCCTACTGTCATTACAGGGTATCTGTTACAAGAGTCCCACTGTGTAATACAGCAGCAAGACTGAACAGTACACGATGAATGCTATCCAATATCACTGCCAGCCTTTTCCTGCACTGCATTCAACAATCCATGATAGCTAAAAAAACAAGAATCTGGGAATTTTTTTGAGTCAACTTGTCTTTAAATCAACTCTCCAGCATTCTCCCTGGAGCCTTCCTTAATGTACTTTACAGCTGGGCAAGATGAACAAATCTTCAGCAATGCATTCCTATAGCAATGCGGGGAGAGTTCCCATTAAGTATCCAATCTAACTGAGTAATTACACAATTGCTCAACTTGAGCACAATGGACCTCCCACTTGGGTTTTACCCTCCAACAATTTTCTTTAGATTCGGAAGTGTATGTCAGGGAATTGCTGCATCTCACGTCGGCCATTGTCATCCCCTTTAATGTTTTAGCTAGCAGAATTCTTTAGGCCAACAGCGATAACCAGGCTTATTCTGCAGCCAGAGGTAAGATAATTGGTAGCAGTAGTGGAAAGATGTGGACTCTGTGAAGCTGATATATTATTTCACAGGTTGCTTAATGCTCACCAATGGAATGAACCACTGATTAGACAAATGCAAATATTAACTCTGAGCATTACATATTTTAATCAGTTGGAAATATTTACTCTAGTGGCAGATCTTATCATTTCAAGAAATTGAAAGCACAATCATTCAGATGTTTTATATGGAGAAGCAAGAAATCAGTTGTATAGTGTTAGACAATGGCTCTGCACTATCCTTGTGCACACTTGAGGTCCACTTGGTCTTGTCTGTTGTCACATCAGTCTATACATTCACGATATGCACATGCAAATAGAGACAGAAAAGAGCAGAAGAAGAAAATAAAGTAGAGGTTTGAGGCACTGTCAAAAGAGTTTCTCGTTGCTGTGCTTCGACCTCACTGTAGTCCTTTTGTAGGGAGTTCTTGCTTGTAGGTAATTCTTACTTTTTGTTGGGGCCCAATATTCTTCTTAAACCTTGTTCATTGTGGAAACTTTTCTCTCTTGGGGTTCATGTGTCTTCAATGGTTTCCGAAACTGGTGAGAGCAAGATGGGAGCTGCCAGGAGAGAGGTCTTTTCAGTCCACGAGGAAACAGCTTTTCTGAGTTCAAATTCTCTGTGGCAAGTTTGAATTTTAAAAAAAAGCCAGATAGTCGTGTGACTAAACTGGTCTCACCACATCTATTTGTGTATTCGGTCATCCTCGCAGTTAACTTGGAATGCTAGCCTCTCCACCTTCAACGTCTGGTAATCAAAAGTCCATTGTGGATTAGGTTGGAGCAGGGAGTGGTCCCTTTGTCCTTTCCAAGCACTGTCTGTTTTTATGCAAATGTCTTTCCAGTCAGGGGCTTGGCAATCCCTTTTAATAGGCTTTCTTTTCTTCCCAGCAACAATTTTAAAATTTAATGTCCATGTGGCAAAATATCTCTACCCCATTCTTGGCAGATGGGGGCCTGTATGACACAGCCTTAACAAAATTGAAGTCAAAGGAAATTGGGAGGAAAACTCTCCGCTGGTTAGAGTCAGAGCTAGCACAAAGGATAGATGGTTGTGGTTGTTGGAGGCCAATTATCTCGGCACCAGGTCATCGCTGTAGGCGTTTCTCAGGGTAGCGTCCTGGACCCAACCATCTTCAGCTGCTTCATTAATGACCTTCTCTCCATCAGAAGCTCAGAAGCTGGGATGTACATTGACGATTGCACAGTGTACAGCACCATTCGCAACTCCTCAGATACTGAAGCAGTCCATGCCCACATGCAGCAAGACCCCCATAATATTTAGGCTTCGGCTGATAAATGGCAAGTAAATTTTGTGCCATACAAGGGTCAGGCAATGACCATTGCCAACAATTGCCCTTGACATTCAATGACCTTGTCATTGTTGAATCCCCTACCATCAACATCCTGGGGTTTACCATTGACCAGAAACTTAACTGGACCAGCCATATAAATACTGTGGCTACAAGAGCAGGGCATAGGCTAGGAATTTAGTGGCCAGTAACTCACTACCTGACTTCCCAAAGCCGTTCCACCATCAACAAGGCACCAGTCAGGAGTGTGATGGAATACTCACCATTTGCCTGGATGAGTGCAGATCCAACAATACTCAAGAAGCGCAACACCATCCAGGACAAAGCAGGACTTGATTGGCAACCCACACACCACCGTAAACATTCATTCCCTCCACCACTGGTGCACAGTGGCAGCAATGTGCATCATTTACAAGATGCACTGCAGCAACTCTCCAAGCTTCCTTCAACAGCACCTTCCAAACTTGTGAGCTCTACACCTAGAGGAAAAAAGGCAGCTGGAGCATGGGAACACCACCACCTGCAAGTTTCCCTCCAGGTCACACAGTTCTGACTTGGAACTATATCACTTTTCTTTCACTGCTGCTGGGTCAAAATCCTGGAACTCTCTTCTTAACAGTACCTACACTACGTGGACGGCAGCGGTTCAAGAAGGCAGTTCACCACCACCTCCTCACGGGCAATTAGGGATTATCAACAAATGCAGGCCTAGCCAGTGATGTTACATCCCATGAACGAATTAAAAAATGCACCTAAACTCTCTGGATTTGGATAAATGGGGTGCGTACCTATGTGGAGAAAACTAAAATGTCATATCATGAAACCATAAAAGATTTATCTGGATTGTTCAGTAGTTTGGTTTGGAAATTCCAAAACATTGTGATGAGTTTCCTCATCTGTTGTAAACCCACTTAACCAACATTTTAAAAAAAGTATTGACTTGGAATGGTGCCAATCATTTGTAGCTGTTCATTAAATTACACAGGTACTGAGAAATATCATTTACTTTACTCTCGGTGGAGGACAGAATGTTGTCCTAATTGCAATATTACCAAGGATAAATGAGAATTAAATATACCATTTGATCACTGTGTTGTTACAGTGTTTGAGATTCTCAAATTGGCAGATATTACTTACCAATTGCACCATAAGGCCATAATCTAATCATATACAGAGGAATTTATTTATGCAATGCCTTCCAACTCACCATCGAACCTACAACTGACATGGAACACAATGCAGAACAATACAGAGATTAGAACTGATTGATGTGTATTGTTACTTTCTTGTTATGAAACCTTCTTTCCTGCTTTATCTCTCTCCCACATACAGTCAGTCCCATGGGCTTTGTGGCAGTCACTCACACATGTTCACAGTCTCTTAAACACTAATGCACACTCTCATATTTATTTTCTCCTCCTACCCACTCTTCATGACGCTCTTTCTCTTCATCTTGTCAGTTTCCACATCTTTATTTTTCTGGCATTAGCAACTGAATCAGTCTTGGCAGGAGAATGAGAATTGCCTCATTTTGACCGCATACATTTTTATTAGAAAAATAACTTAAATTTGTATGGCACCTTTCACAATCTTAAGATGTCCCAAAGTTTGTCACTCCCATTAAAGTACTTTTGAAGTGTAATCACTGTTGTAATATAGGGATATGCAGCAGGAAATTTGCATACACAAGGTCCCACAAACAGCAATGAGATAAATGAGCAAACTATCTATTTTAAAACAGATTATTCCTTGAGGGATAACTGTTAACCAGGACACAAGGTGCATTCTGTTGCTTATCCTCCATTAGCACCATGGAATCTTTACTGTCCACTTGAAAGAGAAGATGGGACTTTAATTTACCCTCTTCTCCAAAAGACAGCACAGCTTTCCTTCAGTACTGCACTGTAATTTCAGCCTAGTTCAGGTCCTCAAGATTATGGAGTGACGTTTAAACCCACAACCTCCTGGCTCAGAGGTTAGAGTGCTGTACTGAGCCACCATGGTTAACAATGAAAGTTAATATTCAATTTTTTTTAATATGCTAGACAGAAACGGAAGATAAAATTCTCATGGTGCCAATTAGAAATAAAGACATGGGCTGAGATTGTTTTGCTTTTATTTACACTATGTGTATGATATTTATTACCCATCTCTAATTGCCCTTGACAAAGTGATGGTGAAACATCTTCTTGAATAAAACTTGCTTAGCTATTTCAGAGGGCTGTTGAGAGACAACCACATCATTAAAGGTCTGCAGTCACACATAGGGCAGACCAGGTTACCGACAGCAGATTTCCTTCTCGAAAGGACATTACTGAGCCAGTAGTTTCATAGTCACCATTACTGATACTATTCCAGGTGTTCTGAACTTCTGCAGTTGTCGTGGTGGGATTTGAACTCATGGCTCTGGATTATTAGTCTAAATCTCTGAACTACTAATCCAGTAACATTACCACTCTGCTACCACGATGATGTTGCTCTTACAATGATTTTTTTTAAAGAGATACAGCACTGAAACAGGTCCTTCGGCCCACCGAGTCTGTGCTGACCATCAACCACCCATTTATACTAATCCTACACTAATTCCATATTCTTACCACATCCCCACCTGTCCCTATATTTCCCTACCACCTACCTATACTAGGGGCAATTTATAATGGCCAATTTACCTACCAACCTGCAAGTCTTTGGCATGTGGGAGGAAACCGGAGCACCCGGCGAAAACCCACGCAGACACAGGGAGAACTTGCAAACTCCACACAGGCAGTACCCAGAATTGAACCCGGGTCACTGGAGCTGTGAGGCTGCAGTGCTAACCACTGCGCCACAATGATGTTAGGGAAGGAGTATCAGGATCTTCACCTTGTAACAATGCAGAAACAGCAAAATATTTCCAAGTCAGGACAATGCGTGACGTTGAGGGGAACTTCCAATGCATCTACTGGCCTTGTTTTTCTTGCCGATAGAGGCTGCGGGTTTGCGAAGTACTGTCTGAGGTGTTGTACAATAATAGCATACGAATGCTTGATACATTAACTATTTTTAATAGAGGCATTAAAATAAAAGTATTAATACCTCTGAAAATATTGTGAACAAAGAAAACATAATACATTAAGATAATGTTATATAGCAATTTTACAGCCTCGATTTTAGCATAAGAGGGCAGATTCAGATTGCATGTCCACTTTACAATCTCCTTTCAATGGACACTAAAATCAGATAGAGTGAAAAATACATCTGACTCAAATCTGCACTGGGCCCACTGAGCACGTTGGTTTAAAATCTGGGCTTAATTATTTTTGTAAGTGATGAGTAAGTGAAAATGTCTCATATGATTTCATACTGATTCATACAGACTGGATGACCTTAAATTCAATCCTTGGCCTTTGCTAAGTCAACTGTTAATATCTTTCAGGTCTGCTTTACACATTATTTTGCGTACAGCGAATCAGGTGCCTTCTCTAAGTGGCCTAAATATCGTATGTTCAGGAGTGTGTCCATATGCCCAATATCTAATTATGTAATAACATAACCCAGGGATGTAACAATAGAATCCCTTGTGATTTGAATTGGATTCATTGCCTTTCAAATCTGTTCTCATGAATGCTTTTCGAATATTTCAGCGAGTAAACTGAGGAACACATTCTTGGTAGATGCAGCTAAGATGTTTCCCCTGGTTGGGGAGTCTCGAACCAGCACTCACAATTTCAAAATAAAGGGGAAGCCACTTAGGACAGAGATGATAGAAACGTCTTTACTCAGAGGGTTGTGAGTCTTTGGAATTTCTACCCCAACTGTTAAGCTGATTTATTTAAAGACAGTCAGTGAATGTGCAGAATAAAAGCTGTAAACAAATCCTGCTGTCTACATTTCTCCTTTAAAAATGAGAAAGAAGTATTAAACATATGCCCTTTCCTTTTCTGTGGTCTGATTTATTTGTATTTCACATTGCCTTTCTATCTAAGCAATCTCTAACTGAAAAATAATGATCTCTTACATCTTACCTTCTAGCCTGAGGCTAATATCTATCCTTGTTAGCACTTGTTCAAATCCATATTGTTTGCCCACGCTTCTGTTTTCCTTTCCCTTTATGTTCTTAGTAAGTAGAAGTTCTATCCTCTTAATTTTTCCCCATTCAGTGATTCACCAGTACATCTGCCAATGAAACCAGACACCTGCCCTCCCCATTTAGGAACATAGGAGCGGGCCATTCAGCCCATCGAGCCTGCCCCACCAATCATCCACTTCAATGCCTTTTTCCCACGCTATCCCTATATTGGTTATTGGTATTTAGGAATCTGTCAATCTCTGCTTTAAACATACTCAATGACTGAACTTCCACAGCCCTCTGGGGTAGAGAATTCCAAAGATTTACAACCCTCTGAGTAAAGAAATTTCTCCTCATCTCTATCCTAAGTGGCTTCCCCTTTATTTTGGAATTGTGTCCCCCTGGTTCTAGACTCCCCAACCAGGGGAAACATCATAGTTGCATCTACCATGTCTATCTCTTTAAGTATTTTGTAGGTTTCAATGAAATCACCTCTCACTCTTCGAAACTCTATAGAATACAGGCCCAGTTTCCCTAATCTCTCTTCATAGGATAGACCAACCATCCCGGGAACAAGTCTGGTGAACCTTTGTTGCACTCCCTCTATGGCAATAATATCCTTCCTAAGGTAAGGGGACCAAAACTGCACACAGTACTCCAGGTGTGGTTTAACCAAGGTTCTATACAATTGAAGCAAGACTTCACTACTCCTGTACTCAAATCCTCTTGCGACAAAGGCTAACATACCTTCCTAAAGGCTAACATACCTTCCTAATTGCTTGCTGCACCTGCATGTTAGCTTTCAGCGGCTTATTGACAAGGACACCCAGGTCCCTTTGTACATCTACACTTTCTAATCTCTTACCATTTAAGAAATACTCTGCACATCTATTCTTTCTACCAAAGTTAATAACCTCACATTTTTCCACATTATATCCATCTGCCACATTCTTGCCCACTCACGAAGTCTGTCCAAATCCCCTTGAAGCTACTTTGCATCTTCCTCACAACACACATTCCCACCTAGTTTTGTTTCATCCATGAACTTGGAAATACTACATTTGGTCCCCACATCCAAATTATTGATATATATTGTGAACAACTGGGGCCCAAGCACTGATCCTTGTGGTACCCCACGAGTCACAGCCTGCCAACGCGAGAATGACCCGTTTATTCCTACTCTCTGCTTTCTGCCTGTTAACCAATCCTTAATCCATGCCAGTATATTACCTCCTATCCCATGTGATTTAATTTTACTAACCAACCTCCTGTAGGGACTTTATCAAAAGCCTTTTGAAAATCCAAGTATACCACGTCCACCAACTTCCCTTTATCAATTATGTTAGTAACGTCCTCAAAAACTCCAACAGGTTTGTCAAACATGATTTCCCATTCATAAATCCAAGTGTCCATTTATCACATCCTTTAGAATAGATTTCAGCATTTTCCCAATGACGGATGTAAGGCTAACAGGTCTGTAATTCCCTGTTTTCTCTCTCCCTCCCTTCTTAAATAGTGGGGTGACATTTGCGACCTTCCAATCTGCAGGAACCGCTCCAGAATCTATAGAATTTTGGAAGATGATCACCAATGCATCCATTATCTCCATAGTTACCTCTTTCAACACTCTGGGATGTAAAATATCAGGTCCTGGGGACTTATCAACCAGAAATTGGATTGAAAAAAATCACAAAATATATCATCTCGTTGGAAATGTTTGCAAAGTGAACTCAAGCATCATATCTGTGTGTGTGTGATACACTTACCTACGATCATCGTAGCCAGATGTCCTGGTACCCTGCAATGCTACAGCTCAGTTTTAAGTCTCAACACTGCTATTGCGATCATATCCAAACTGTTTAGAAAAGCTGTGCAAAATCCTGTGGGAGTTATGAAGATTTTTGACAATTTGTTACTGAATGTAGTGCAATTTCATCCAATAGCAAATCCAAGTCCAGAGGACAGAGGAGGAAAGAATACGTTGTATTGCTGAAGAGGGTGTTTTATTTTATTTTGGTGGGGTTACTGAAGAATTGAAACTACACTGGGGTTGATTTTAACTTGTCAAAATCTCCATTAAAGGGGTGGTGACAGCTTCAAAATGGGATCGATAAACGTGCCACTCAGTCAGTGCCTGCTGCTGCATTTAAAGAGGCCTCCTGCTGAGAGGTCAAACTTCACTTGTCGGGCGGTAGACCCCTTTAAATAATGTGAATCGATGTGCAGAGAGCCCTGATTGCCATTTTGAGATAGAACTAGTTGGAGTGTGTGCCTTGGAACAATCATGCAATGAACAGATACATTTTTAATTATCTTTTTGCAGCTTGGAATAGTCCTCCAGGCCTCCACCAAAAAAATCATTTGTGCCACTATAATCCTGATCACCCCATCCACTGCAACACAATGACATCAAGACACCCCTGGGTTTATATTGCTGCCACTTGGGTGGGTTGTCTGATATTGAGCTCTTTGGCATCTACAATTCATAATTCTATTTAATTGAGGTCCAGATCTCAAAATAGCTCAGTCCTTTTCTCTGCTGAAGCACCAATATCCACCCTGCTGTAATTCTGAGACGAATCTTCTCTGTGATCTACTGTGAGTGCGAGTGGCTGTTATTGAATAACTGCATGTGGACAAATATTATTATGCCCTCCAATTGCCTGTCACTAGCAAACACTGGAAATACTAAAATAAAACAGATGAGAAACTACTAACCTGACTGTGAAGATAGTTACAAATGTAAGGCTACTAATGGAAAAACAGATAACAGCACAAAACTATTGTCAGTAACAGGAAACTAATACGAATAAACAAATATTGACTTCAAATAAAACAAATGCCTTGTCATTAAACTAATGGGAAACCATTTACAGGAGAGTGAAGAAAAATCATTCAGCTCTTCTGTAGTGAATAGCTTGTTGTTTGCAAAGTCAATGATGAGCAAATGGAATCATAATAGGCAAAGCATTGAAATATACACCTTCAAGGAAATACACAAAACGTAGTTATAATTATGAGATAGCCTTTTAATGAAGCACATTTACTCTACGCAATATCATTTATCAAATGTAAGCATAGCTTGTACCCAATATGTGTTTCTTCAAATAGCAGTGGACATGACTAATGTGCCACTGAGGGGACGAGTGGTTTTAATTGTCGGATCAGCACACTAAGAGCTCAAGATTGTTTGCTCTCCTTACACCGTGGAAGGTGCTTTGGAACTTTGGAAAAGGCTCACGCTGAAAACGAAAACTGAGAGAACATTTCCTCTGTTATTCATGCAAAGCATAAGCATAATCACATAAGCAATCACAGCTAATTGTGGTTAGTTAACTAGTAAGAATATTAAAAGCAAAAGATTAAAAACTATTAAAATAGCAGATTAACCAGTGAACTACCAGCAGAACTTAAATTCCCTGCCATTTAAAAGATAATGATAAACTTTGTTGAAGAAAGAAAATTAATTAAACCAAGTTCAACCAACAGCATTAGAAACAGATTATCTGATTGTTTACCTCATTGCTGTTTGTGGGATCTTGCTGTATGCAAATTAGCTGCCACATTTCCTCCATTACAACAGAGTCAAGAAAATTTCAAAAGTTTAAAGCGCCTTGAGTACACCCTGAGATGAAAGGCACTATGGAAATGCAACTACCTCTTCAATTGAAAGGTGCAGCTAGGAAAGGAAGCAATTTTATTTACACACCTTTTTTTCAGAAGTTCCGCTGCATTTATTGTTGGCTACATTTATTTCAAACATGAATTTCTAGTCTGTTAAATATGAATTTGAATGATTATTCCCTGAGAGCAAACCAGTGGCAACTGAGAGGAGCAGCAAAAAAAATCAAAAAATTGAACAGAAGAGCAAAAGACACTCGAAGAAGCTGATTTTTAGAAACTAAGGGCTGAAACAGCCTTTACCTATGATGGGCAATGACGAGGAAGACCAAAGTAATTTTAGTTATGAAAAGACAGTGCAGCACCAGAACCTTAAAAGAACAGGATGAAATTGATTAAAGGCAGTAGGATCAGCAAGCAGCACTGAATACTCAATTTAAACCGAGCTTCACGCACAAAGCATCACGATGTAGCAAGCAACTAAGCAACATAATTAATAATTGCTGATCTCTCTTGTAATGTAACAATCTTGAATCACTTCCGAACTATTTCCCTTGGCTTGGCCTTTTGCCTCTGTGTAGTTTTGGTAAACATTGCTAATCTCTTCAATCTGTTTATACTCCACACAGCAATGGAAGCCAAACAGAAAATGTTGGAAACCCTCAGCAAGTCAGTGGATCTGCTGTCCGTTATATTCTCTGACCAATGTTCCTTAATCAGGTGGGCAAGACTCTGCCTCTAGTTTCTTGCCCCTGCTGATTTTGAAAATTCCCTAATTGGGTGACAAAATGGGACAAGTGAAAAAAACTCCAGATTATATATTAGTGGTACTGACTGCTATGTTAATATTATGAGTTGGACACTCCTGCCATTGGCAGATTAGCGGAAGAGCATGGAGAACGACACCCCCCCCCACCCCCCCCGCCTCCCCCCACCTCCCCGCAATCTTGACTCCATGATTAACCAACTGCAGTTTCCCTCCTGGGGTCCTCAATACATGTGCAGGGTGGATTTGGTGTGGTAATATGACTGCTAACATGTAGACATTGGGAAATACCAGACCTACTGTATGATAAAATGCACAGGTGTAAAGCATAGCAGTGGCCAAATTCTGTGGTAGTGCAATGCCTTAGGAGCATCAACAACTGGATGGGTTGGTAAATGCATCTGTGAAGGTTCCCTTAAGAGCCAAAAGATTAAGATTATTCGGGACTGAGGGCAGCAAGTCCCATGACAGTGTAGTTCAGGCTGTGTGGGATCCAATGACAAAGGCAGTCAGTGCTACTTCCACTACCCTAAGTACTGTCACACATTGGCAGAAGATGTTCAGTGACCATATAAGGGTAGCTAAGATTATTCAAGGTATTGGTGCCAATGCACATTCTCTCCCACTCATCCAGCCTTCACTCACTTTCTTACTTCTCATTTCCCCTGGCTGGAGAATCTAGAACACAGGGGCATAGCCTCAGGATAAAGGATCGATCAACTAGGTCTGAGATGTGGAGAAGTTTCTTCACTCAGAGGGTTGCGAATCCTTGGAATTCTCTACTCCAGAAGATTGTGGATGCTTCATTATTGAATATATTCAAGGCTGGATAGACAGATTTTTGATTTCTCAGGGAATCAAGGGATATGGGGAACGGGTGAGATAGTGGAATTGAGGCAGAAGATCAGCCATGATCGTATTGAATGGCACAGTAGGCTCAAGGGGGTGTATGATCTACTCCTGCTCCTATTTCTTATATTCTTACATTCTCACTCTTCCTCTATTAACACCTGGATGTCAGGGAAACTCACCCACGCAAAGGACAACTTCTCAAAACACTGAAGCACCATCGTAATTAACAGCCTCCCTCTCAACTCATAACTGACAACAAAGGTTTCTGTTAATCTCCAAGGACACTTAGGATCACCAGATCAGGAGGAAGCCATTCATCCCCTCAAGCCCATTCCACCATTGATTTAGATCATGGTTGAGCTTAATTCCATTTACCCTCCTTTAATTCCATATCTGCGATTACACTTGCCTAAAAAAAATCCATTAATCTCAGTTTTGAAATTTCTATTGAGTCCAGCTTCCACAGTTTTTTGGAAAAGTGAGTTCCAGATTTCCACTAACATTTGGAGGAAGATTTGCTTCTTGACAACATCCCTGAATGGCCTAGCTCTAATTTTAACATTATGCCCCCTTATTCTGGGCACACCCACCAGTGGCATTGTTTCTGTCTATCTACCTCATCAAGTCTTTGTATCTGCATTTTTGTATCTCTCATGGTGGGGATGCTGCATTAACATCTCACACTGAAGAGTGTCTGCAGAATCTCATCGACAGGTTTGCGGCTGCCTACAACGAATTTGGCCTAACCATCAGCCTCAAGAAAACAAACATCATGGGACAGGACGTCAGAAATGCTCCATCCATCAATATCGGTGACCACGCTCTGGAAGTGGTTCAAGAGTTCACCTACCTAGGCTCAACTATCACCAGTAACCTGTCTCTCGATGCAGAAATCAACAAGCACATGGGAAAGGCTTCCACTGCTATGTCCAGACTGGCCAAGAGAGTGTGGGAAAATGGCGCACTGACACGGAACACAAAAGTCCAAGTGTATCAAGCCTGTGTCCTCAGTACCTTGCTCTACGGCAGCGAGGCCTGGACAACGTATGTCAGCCAAGAGCGATGTCTCAATTCATTCCCTCTTCGCTGCCTCCAGAGAATCCTTGGCATCAGGTGTCAGGACTGTATCTCCAACACAGAAGTCCTCGAGGCAGCCAACATCCCCAGCATATACACCCTACTGAGTCAGCGGCGCTTGAGATGGCTTGGCCATGTGAGCCGCATGGAAGATGGCAGGATCCCCAAGGACACATTGTACAGCGAGCTCGTCACTGGTATCAGACCCACCAGCCGTCCATGTCTCCGCTTTAAAGACTTTTGCAAACGCGACATGAAGTCCTGTAACATTGATCACAAGTCATGGGAGTTAGTTGCCAGCGTTCGCCAGAGCTGGCGGGCAGCCATAAAGGCGGGGCTAAAGTGTGGCGAGTCAAAGAGACTTAGAAGTTGGCAGGAAAGAAGACAGAAGCGCAAGGGGAGAGCCAACTGCGAAACAGCCCTGACAACCAATTTTATCTGCAGGACCTGTGGAAGAGTCTGTCACTCTAGTATTGGCCTTTATAGCCACTCCAGGCGCTGCTCCACAAACCACTGACCACCTGCAGGCGCTTACCCATTGTCTCCCGAGACAAGGAGGCCAAAGAAGAAAGAAGAAGATGGTGGGGACCACCAGTTTAGAGCAGTGGAATCTGTGCATCCACCTCACCCAGTACAGTAGTTTTAGATGTCCAAAAATTGTTATTTAAATGTATTCCTACGCTTTCGGTACAGCCCTGCTTAAGTTTGTCTTTGATATATACTATATATAAAGACCTTGTCTATCTTTATCTATCTAATCGTAGCTAGAGAATCACCTGCAATGGCTTCTCTTCTTGTTCCTGCACTGTTTCCTCTGGTAAGCCCCCAAAGATTTATCCTTGGTCCTCTCCTATGTCTCATCTACATGCTGTGCCTCAGCAACATCAATTGAAAACAGTGTCAGGTTTCACATGTACACTAATGACACCCAGCTCTACCTCACCATCACCTCTCTCAACCCTTCCACTATCTTTTCATGGCCAGACTGCTTTTCCAATATCCAGTACTGGATGACTAGAAATTTCCTCCAACTAAGTGTTGAGAAGATCAAAACTATTGTCTTCGGTCCCCACCACAAACTCTGTTCACTAGCCACCAACTCCATCCCTCTCCCTAACAACCGTCTGAGACTAACCAAATTGTTTGCAATATGAGCTCCCAACCACATATGCACACAGTCACTAAGACCAGTAAATGCTGGAAATGCTCAGCAGGTCAGGCAGCATCTGCAGAGAGAAATAGAGTTAATGTTTCAGGTTGATGACCTTTCATTGGAAAAGAGGTGAACGAGGCAAGACAAGAGAAGATAAAAGGAAAATGAAGATTCTGTAAATCTGAAACTGAAATAGGATACACTGAAAATTCACAGCAACTCAGTCAACATCTGTAAAGAGAAAAGGCTGGTTAATGTTGTTGATGTATGCTCATCATCATAACTCAGATATTTGTTTGGTGTCACAGCAACCATAGGGAACCTTATCTATTTAATCAGCCTTGGGCTGTGTCACCTCCCTCCACTTGCACAACTTGGGTCTTCTTCTTCTTCTTCTTCGGCCTCCTTGTCTCGAGAGACAACGGGTCAGAACCTGGAGGTGGTCAGTGGTTTGTGAAGCAGCGCCAGGAGTGGCTATAAAGGCCAATTCTAGAGTGACAGGCTGCAACAACTTGGGTCAATACCAGGCTAATCATGTCAAAGTTCCAATAATGTTTATTTCGAGTGCTGAATGTTTCCTTGAGATAATAATAATATCACATGACAAAATCCCACGATAACAGAGACCAAAAAATAACCACTGAAAACTTTTTTAGAAACATCTTAGAAAATTCTAAAGCACTCCAGAAATGAATACAGCTGTTCTTATCTTTGCCCTTCAGAGCGAGGAGAACAGAGAAACTTCACACAATGACAGCAGAGACCTTTACAGTCTCCAAATTATATGGAATTTGTTTGTGTCTCAAAGATTTCCCACCAAAGAAATGCACGCTGTACATTCTCAAATATACAAACACAGTTCACTCGACTTTATTAAATTACTTCTGTTTTGTCACATTATTGGATAAATCATGTTGTTTATTCTGAAGTTTCAATAAAAAATGGTATTAAAACATTTTCATATTGCTTTATTGCACTGGTTATACACAGCTAATACACTGCATCAACTTATTCAGCTGCTTTCTTCCTGCCAAGCTTCACAAAAAGAAAACGATGGAATACTGCCCTTTAAAGATGCAATAAAGTGAAAAACTACAAACATCTCCAAGAATGTGTCCTAAACTAATACATTTTGCAGCTGTATTATTATACTTAATAACAATGTGTTTTGAAGCCCAGGTGATGGGAAGATATTACACAACCTGTGATGCATAGATAATTGGCTGGTTGGGGTAGAAATTTCTGTGCAATGCATCCATTTTCTGTGCATAAAATGGGTGAAACTGACAATTGGCTTATTACCAATCTGTGTACACGTACAGGGAGTTGCTAATTTAATCAGGCCTTTTTTTAGGCATCCTGAGCAGCCACCTCGAACAGACATTGGGCCTCTTGCATATGCTCAGGAGGGGTTTAGAACCTATTAAAGGGCCCTCTATTAAATTTACTCGAAGTGAACTGACCAGGTGTCGTACCATTCCCTCTCAGAATTTTTCAGTGGCTCCTATAGCCGTCAACAAGAGGAAATTCAAAAAAGAATTACATTTTTTAAAACAACTTCCTGTGAATCCAGGAGCAGCAGGAGGGCTTACCCTAACTCCACAGGCATTGTACTCCCTCTCTCAACACCCTCCATGCACCCATTCCAACCACCGCCCCCCCCACCCCGTTCTTCACTCAAAGCTGCTACTGATGAGGCAAGTGGCCCGACACTTGGCATTTGCAAAGCACGCATTGCCTGTGGAAACACGACAGGCATTGGCAGCTCATGCACAAAATGTTACTGAGGCCCGAGGTCAAATCTCAAACTGCATCCTAGTTGGGGTTCAACCTACTAAAACACGCCAGATGCATTTCTACCCCGTTATCTCTATTGTCAGTTAGTGAACAAGGTCTGCATGTTAGCTTCTAACCTCCAACAAACTAGTGCATATTAATTTAAATTGGATACTCTATTGCAACTGGTGCAATGATGCTGCAGAATAATCCCTACAGTGCTGAGTTGCTCAATCCAACCATCTTGCTACAGGGAAGCGTTAAGTGGATGCCAGACAGTGCCCTCCAAGAAGGGTTGGAAAATTAGCAGGAGAATCATTCTGACTATTCTTGTACATCTCCGAGAGTGGCTAGTTCAGAACATCAGAGAAGGCTGTCTTGGAGTGAAGAAAATTAATTTTTAACTTGTTTGGTTTAGTAGATATTAATGCAACTGTCAGGAAAGGACTACAAGTGTTGCACATTTCAAAGACAAAGTGAACCAGGTTAAGTGAAAGGGTAATTTGTCAGTTTTGCTACTAAAGGAGCTACGTATATATTGCTTGTTATTTAATTATTAACAAAGCATTGCTCTTAGGTTTATTTGCAATTTGTTACACAGCCTCAGAATGAGATAACAATGGTCCCTGGCAGTAAACACAGACTTTCTCAATCACACTCGGTGAGTCACCTGCTGCATCCTATTAACCATAGTATCTCAATCTCTTTGGGTAGCTGTACCTGTGCTGCAGCTTGTGCCAGTGGGAGACAATGTTGCAGAATGCTGTGACATTTCTTTTGTGAGCTACTGCTTTCTGCGCCACTCCTATGGAAAAATAGGAACAATTCGGTGTTGGAGTGCTGGCTGTATAACACCTTTTCAAACATTGCCCAGATTGTGCTGTAGCATCTGATAGTGTCTGTCATTAGTTAGACTGGTCCTTGCACATTCAGATTTTTTAGGTTTTGCATGGCAAGTTGCTGAAAGTGTCAGCACAGTGAGAAAAACAGGGCATCTGGGACCTGAGTGAACAGGGAAAGTGCATCTCCTTACCAAATCAGATTGAAGGAAAGTGAAATTAAAAGCACAAGGACTGAGAAGGAAGTGTAAATTACAGAGGGTGAATTCAATGTCAAATCAGGTAGAGAAAGAAAAACGAAAAGGGGGAAAGAAAGATTGGATTGAGAGAGAGAGAAAAGAGGTAGAAAAGAAAAGTTAAAAAAACTACATTTTAATTTTTTAAGTCTTCAACAACAATTAAAAGCTGAAGGAATGAAACTCCATGCCTGTAATAGTTAATTTTCAGTGCCAGAGAGGTTATCTGGCAGTAATGAACAAGTATCACATTTTTAAAAGAGCACTTTGACTGAAATGGAAAAGCCCTCACTTTCAGTGATGTGTTTAGTTTATATCTACCCTACAAACGCAGCAACTTCACACATTCAGTGCGTTTCAATGCTGAGTCAGGCAGCCAAGGTACCATTTTCACAAGTCAAAGCAGAGCCGCACATCTTGGACAGAAACTTTTGGTTATTGGTATTTAGCTGTACATCTGCCCTCATCTGAAGTTACTGTACAATTTACATATAAATAACAGTGAGCGCCATTAGACAGCAAAATCTGGCATATTATGTCACATGGCATTGTGTTGGAATATATGGCTGGGTGAGTGGGTGAATGATTGATTGAGTGACTGAGTGGATAAGTTAATCAGTGAGTAATTGAGTGATTAAGTGAGTGAATGTGTGGAGAACAGGTTGAGCAGCAAGAAGAGGGGAATGCAGGCATCCAGCTTCACCCTCTCCCATTCTGTCTGTGCCCTCCGCCCCCCCCCCCCCCCCCCACCCGGCTCAGTGATCTCCATGCTGATCTCCAGGAATGAATTCAAGCCTGTCATACAATGGTTTTCTGCTCCAGTCTCTTACTGTTGTGTGGCAATTTGACCTGCAAACAGAGTTGAGAAACTAGAAGTGTCCGGAGCAGATATAATGAGACCCAACTGGTAATCCTGCATAATTTGGGTTATTACATCTACATGCCTCATTCAACATGATTCAGGTAGAAGAAGCCAGTTATAAATGTGAGTTTGGAAGACTTTCTAATGAGTTGCAGCTGCAGATTGGATTTGTGTCTAAGGTAGTGTAAGAAAGAGAAACATTTTGTCATATGTGCGCTCTACCCACCTAATTTACATCAGGTGATGACCCAATTTAGCTGATCAGCTGAGAAAGAAGGACTTGCATTTCTAGAGCACCTTTCATGACTTCAGGATGCCTCAAAGTGCTTTCCAGCTAATGAAGTGCTTTAAAAGTGTAGTCTCCTGTTGTAATTTAGCCAATTTACACACAGCAAACTTCCACAAAGAATAATGATATAAATGACCTGATAATGTTTTACTGATGTTCGTTGAGGGATAAATATTGGCCAGCGCAGTGGGGAAAACTCTCATTTCCTCTTTGAAATAGTGCCATGGGAACTTTTACATAGACCTGAGAGAGTAGATGGGGCCTCGTTTTAATGTCTCATCCAAAAGACATTGCCCCTAACAAAGCAGCACCTCCTCAGTACTTCTCCTTTGACAGTGCAGCAGCCTCTCAATAGTGCCCCACTAACCTGTACTGGTGTATCAGCCTGGATTAGGTGCTCTAGTCTCTGGAATGGACTGGAACAGAGGATCCTCTGATTTAAAAGGTTCAGCATTATCCCATGAGCCACAGCTGACACTGAGGTATTGGAACAAAGATAAAAACAGAAATAATCAGCAGGTCTGGTAGCATCTGTGGAGAGAGAAGCAGAGTTAATGTTTCAGGTCTGAGACCTCAAAGTTCTGATGAAAGGTCACAGACCTGAAATGTTAACTCTGTCTCTCTCTCCACAGATGCTGCCAGACCTGTCGAGCTTTTCCAGCACATTCTGTTTTTATTTCAGATTTCCAGCATCTGCAGTATTTTGCTTTTGTTGAGGTATTGGAACACCTTTCTTACTCACGGTCATGCCCTGTGGATGGCTGGCACAGCTTTAATGTGCAGGACCTTCTCCTCCCTAACACACCTCACTTATTTGGACAGTGCTCTTGAGCACTAAACTGGAACACCCTTCTCCACTGCACTTCATGCTGCAAAACCTTAACAGAGACATCAGAAAACCTCGCCAGGCTGGTTTGCCTCCACTCCATTTTCCCCAAGTTCTGCTGATAGGGAAATCCCATCTGTAAAATGTACTTTCCCCTTCAAACTTCTGCAGCAGCACCAGATAGCACATTACCCAAACCATGAGACCAGACATCCTGTTTCCCAAACCACAAACTCCCATTGACAGGTGTTAGATGTTCCCAGAGATCATGGTAATTATTTAAATAGCCAGAAAATGCCAGATCATTCAGCAGGGTTAGGGATGTGTGATTCAGACAGGTGCAAATGCATTTTACATTCAGAAAGAGTGAGCGGGGGAAAGCTTTAATTCACAGCATCATCAGTAGTATTGCATGAAAGCTGAAGATAAAAGTACTTTTCCAGCATTTTATTTGAAGTTAAGGCTGAAAGTGATGTAAAATTGATCAAAGCTGCATTTGTGATTTTAGATTGCCTTGCACTAGTTTACATTCATACATGTTCTGTTAACAACAATGAATACAATAAACAAGGTGAGAACAATCATTCCATTGTCTGTCCAGAGGTGTCGCTCTGGGACTAACACTCCTCCAATTAATACTGTATGGCTTTCATGAACAGGTTTCTATATATTTTTTATGAAGGATAAACTTTTAAAAAATAATTACCGCTTTGCTTAAGTTACTAAATTGCAGTGAATTTTCAATGGTTCTCAATGTTTTTATGCAGAGAAGTTTGATGAAAACAAAGAGTTAACAACACCCCCAGTTTATATTTGATTGCATTTTCACAATTATTTCTTAATGTTAAAAATTGCATTTTGTAGAAATATTGAGTAAAAATTTGTTTTACGGCCCTTCCTTGGTCACATACCTGACGGCACACGTCCAGCGCATGCCTGGGCTGTGAGGCCTAAATCTCAACAGAAGTTGGGCTTTGTTCCTCATAGCAACATTGGTGGTGAGCTGCTGGAACCTGCCATGCCTCCACAGTGAGCTCACCACTTGGCTGTGCTCCAATTTGGACCACTGTCTCATTGAGAACAGCCACAGGTCAATCCGAGGAAAGGGGGAAGAAGAAAATGGGAAGGTAGCCGTCACGAGCAGTCAGTGTATTGCAGTATGAATGGGGAGGCAAGTAGAACCCTCCTGCTCCTCCTGGCTCCAGGAGCTAGGGTTAAAATACTTTCTTCAGTATCCTCCCATTAAGGAGCGCTGTAGACATGGAAAAGCTAGTCAGAGATTGCAGTCTTAAGTAATTGAACAATAGGATCCTGAAACAGAACATTCATTTCAATATTGAAATGAGGATTGCCCTCATCGGCAGCCATCTAATCACAAACCCTGATGAATGTAACAGTTATACAAATTCACACACTGATTGGGCGCAGGTCTTTGCACTGCTAAACAACAGTAAAACAGGCATAGCAATGTTAAATTTCTCTCTCATTGTCCTCACTGTTATATGTGCTTCTGAATTATTTAATGCACAGAGACTGTTAAATAGTTCCTTACTTTAAGATGTAGCTATAGCATTTAATTTCTTTTCTCATGTTTTTACTATGTGGTTTCCCTCAGGTTATCAGGATATATCGTGAGATGTTAAAGGAACATATCCGATAATTTTACTTTCATTTTGGAAACAAGAACCTGACTGCCCTAACGCACGGCCAAAATTTGGAACTCCTGAGGAAGAAGTCCTGAAAATCGATATCCAGTCCTAGCACTTTGGAACACTGACATTTGCAAAGTATTGTCCAAAATATCTACATTTGTTTCAGATGACACAAGCTGGGTGAAACGGATAAATGCTTGATAACTCAAAGGATCTGATCAGACCCGGTCAACAGGTAAATGGTGACAGATGGAATTCAACACAGTTAAGGTAGGAGGTGTGAGAATGTGGTGTACATGTTAAATAATTACATGCATGAGGTAACAAATCAAGAAAATGATGTGAGGGTGTTGGTTAGGCAGATAGTTAAAATTATTCAGTGTTCACATAGTCAAAAAAGCAATTAAATGATGAGATATACAGCTAGAGACGTGACATAGATCAAAAGAGGTGATACGACAGTTGTATTTAGTTATAGTTATCCGATGTTATAGTTGTATTTAGGCTTGGTGAGAATGCATAGAATAATACAGCACAAAAAGAAGCCATTTGGGTCATTGTGTCTGTGCTTATCTTTGAAACATATCCAACTAATTCCTTGCTCTTTGCCCATAACCCTGCAAATTTCTCCTTTTCAAGTATATTCATATTCAATCCCCTTTTGAAAGTTACTATTGAATCTTCTTCCACCAGGCAGTACGTTCCTGCTTATCAAGTGTCCCCTCACTTTTCCTCTGGAGTTTGTGATCTGGAGAACTATATTCAGTTTTGGTCTCTGTATTGCAGGAAAGGTATGCAGTTACATACGAACATATGAATTAGGAGCAGGAGTAGGCCACTCAGCCCCTCGAGCCTGCTCCGCCATCCAGTAAATCATTGCTGATTGGATTGTAACTACAACTCCACATTCCCCTCTACCCCCGATAACCTCTCACCCCCTTGCTTATAAAGAATCTATCTAACTGTGTCTTTAAAATATTTAAAGACTCTGCTTTCTTGCTTTTTGAGGAAGAGAGTTCCAAAGACTCACGACCCTCTGAGAGAAAAAAATTCCTCCTCATCTCTGTCTTAAACGGGCGACCCCTTATTTTTAAACAGTGACCCCTAGTTCTAGATTCTCCCACAAGGGGAAACATCCTTTCCACATCCACCCTGTCAAGACCCCTCAGGATCGTATATGTTCAATCAAGTTGCCTCTCATGCCCTACAGGATGCAGGGATTTTAGTTCTAGAAGCTTAGGAAAGAACCTGTGGGAAGTTTGAAAAAGCCAAGTGGGTCTTCTCCTGCCAGAACATTACTACGTCACTATGTATACCAGTATGCAACAGTCTTTGCACCTTACTCAATTACTACTCGTTTTAAAAAGTATATTTTTAAAAGATACTACCTAACATTAATTTTATAGCATAATATCCGAGCATCTTGGGATTTCTTTCATACTGAGAGAGGCAGACACTTGCACACCTGAGTTTGATGGCTAAGGTGGCCTAGTATTTGCCTGCATCATTTTCTTCATAGTTTATCTAGATGCAGAGCAACACAGGTGCACTATATCAGAGCAATATTGTAAATATTAATTTATTCAAATAAACTTATTCTGATACTTAGTACATAATGAATGAAAATTATTGCTGCCAACAACCAGAGTCTCTGCAGCATTTGGGCAGCACCTCATGTTTGTAAGTGATTTTTGACGTATATCGTGAATTATTCTGTGACTGAAATGATGTTGAAATGATTAAATCTCAATTTGCCAACACTGCTCTGTTCCAGTCACTAACAATCATAGAAAAGATCAACAGATGGCCTTCCATTTGACAAAACCTTCTTTACTGAGTGCTTCCTCAAATCACTCTTTAAAGGATTGGGCAGCGGTGATTTAGCGAATGAGGGAGATAGACAGTTAATGTCACCACCTCATTCACCACCATGTCACTGCTGTATTGGAACTACTTGATTTTCCACACTTGGGGAGATTTAATGTGGACAACGGGGGTCTAGGCCACCGACTGAAGAGCTGGCAAAAGCCCCACATCGCCTCGTTTGGGGATGGCCCGCCGCATTATGTGCCAACTAGGCACTTAAATGGACAGCGGTGGGTCTTCCCTGGGATTAAGGACCCCGGTGACGGATTTCCTGCCCACTGAGAGCTGTTGGCCAATCAGAGGCTGGTACATTTTCTTTTGCCGCTCTTTCCTCTTCCAGACTTTTTTTTCCAAAATATACTTTATTCGTAAAAATCTGTAAAAAATGCATTACAGAACAGTTCAAAACAGCACAAAGTTGACATTTCAAAGAATGCAAAGGAAAACAGTTTTCTTCGATACAGGAGTGAGTTGCCTCACAACCCTTCCGTTCCATTTTACATGCTATGTACATTTTACAGCAAACCCATATTTGGTGTATACAGACCGAGGGGTTTCCCATGGGTCCAGCCCCTCAGTTCACTTTGGTGAGAGGACCTTACACGGTGGTCTTTCCCCATTGAGCCTTCGCAGCAGCTGCCCCAAGCTTAAGAGCGTCCCTTAGCACTTAGTCCTGGACCTTGGAATGTGCCAGTCTGCAACACTCGGTCATGGAAAACTTTATGCGCTGGAAGACCAGCAAGGTTTGGGCAGACCAAAGAGCGTCTTTCACCGAATTGATGGTCCTCTAGCAGCAGTTGATATTTATCTTGGTGTGCGTCCCTGGGAACAGCCCGTAGAGCACAGACTCCTGTGTTACAGAGCTGCTTGGGATGAACCTCGACAAAAGCCACTGCATCTCTTTCCACACCTGCATTGCAAAGACACATTCCAGAAGGAGGTGGGCAATTGCCTCTTCCCCTCCGCAGCCACCTCGAAGGCAGCATGTGGAGTGGGTGAGACTCCGGGCGTACAGGAAGGATCTGATGGGGAGGGCCCTTCTCACCACCAGCCAAGCCACGTTTTCGTGCTTATATGAAAGTTCTGGTGATGAGGCTGGTACATTTTTTACTGAGTAGCGCCACTGCGGATGTTGTGGCTGCTGAAGCCCAGGATCGTCGAGGGACCCAGTCCACAGGTGAGTCATGGTGGGTAGGGTTTCGCGGGCTGGGGGTCAAGGGGGAGGGTGTTGTAGGGGGGTTGGCAGCAAGGGCAGGATGGTGGCTGTCAGCGGGCCCCCGCTTCCCGATGCTGGGTCCCTCAATCAGGCACTAAGTGCCTTTGAATGTGAGACCTCCCCACCGCCCCCTCCACCCCACTGCACCTGGGAGCTGACAAACAACCCAAACGGGTTTGCTTGGTGTGCTCCCCATGTGGCGACAGGCCCTCCCGCCACTAGGCTAATACCAGCAGAGGCGAATTAGGTCCTTTAATTGGGCAATAGTTGCCTACTTAAGAGCCTCAATTTGCAGTGGGGAGGGAAGGTCGTCCATAGGCCTTCCAACCACGGACTTAATTGGTGTGAAGTCGGGAAGATGGCGGGCCCCCACCCGATTAAATGCTCTCCCCACCTCCAAACTCAGCATAGGAGGAAGCATAACATCCCCCTTAGAATCATTGAATCATAGAATGGTTACAGCACAGAATGAGGCCATTCGGCCCTTTGAGCCCATGAAGCCTCTCTGCAAGATCAATTTAGCTAGTCCCATTCCCCCACCATTTCCCCATAGCCCTGCATTTCTCCCCCTTCAGCTGCTTATCTAATTCCTTTTTGAAAGCCCTGATTGAATCTGTCTCCATCACTCTTCAGTAGAAATGGTCAAATTTGACCTCAGAATGATCTTCAAATTTGAAATTTGAGATTTGGCTTTTTTCACTAATTTACTGAAGCATGTCACATGTCCTGAACAAGCCTGAAAGATGTACACAGCTCAGCCAGCACTGAATGTCACAGACTATTCAGATCCCTGAGATAAACCCATTCACTTTCACTGTGCCTTACATTGACATGCTGCACTGACTTATTTACAATCAAGAAAATACCGTTGAGTTTTATCATGAAAATAATTTGGTTACTTGAACTGATAAAAGTGGGATAATTGTTCATCAAAATGTCACGGATGGTGCATTACGAAAACATCCTGATAACTTTGAATATATTTGACTGATAATATCTCCTGTTCATATTAAATGAATGTTTATCCAGCAAGCTGCAGTGTTTAATACACTCAGTGCTGACAATCTTTATGTATTGAATCCACAATTTAATAAATCATGGAATACATGAAATCTGATAGCAATGTGTTAAAGTTTAACTGATATGTCAAAGGGTCTTGACTTGGCAGAAACTAACTGTTTCCAGATAGATATAAAATGGATTATCAGTGCTAGCTTTCCAACTGGCCTGACTCTTCAATGGTTTACTTGTCCTGGAGCCAGTATTTGCCTAATTTTACATAAGGCTGGCTAGAAATTCTCATATCAGCTTACAAATGTATTTACAGATTGAAAATGACAAGAACAGCATGCAAAGTATTTGCACCATGCCGCGGTTATGTTCGTTAAGTTTTTTGTTGTTTTATTCATAACTCACTTTGCCTCTGGATATTTTAACACATTTCCACTGGGATCAAGCTTATGGATATTGCAATCATGTGAAAGACTTTAGACGATTGAATTTACTCTTATTTGGTGATTAGCATAAGCAGAATTGTGTTTCTGTGTCTACTCCCCAGCAAAATATCATCTAATTTTTGAAAGTATTGACACCAGTAGACTGCCAGAAGGCTACAACAAGTTCTACACCTGCTTCTACTAATACCACCACTTACTTCTCAGTTACTGGTCTTTCTAAATCCTAAAATAAAGGTTTAAACAAAATAAAAACAACGATAAAATACATATTTCAGAATGACATGATTAATTTTATCTTGAATAATCATTTGTATCTCTCATTAAAGTTATCGCTTAAAGGTTTTAGCCTCTCTCACAAGCCTGGGCTTAAATATAATATTTTTGCAAACACCTGTGACTCTGTGAACTGTATCTGGATTGTGCAGTCGTCTGTGTACAGTGTATCTAATTGCCCAGGATGCATCAGTATCATTAACGCAACTGTGCCAAGGGATGTGGGCATCGCTAGCAAGGTCATCATTTATTAACCATCCCTAAAGGCCCTTGAGAAGGTGGTATTGTGCTGCCTTCTCCAACTGCTGCAGACCACAGTGCTGGAAGAGAGAGAGATCAAGAATTTTGGCACAGCGACAATGAAGAAACAGTGACATATGTCCAATTCAGGATGATGTGGAGGGAACTTGCAGGTGGTGGTGTCCCCAAATGTCTGATGACCTGTCCTTCTAGGTAGCAGAAGTTGAAGGTTTGGAAGATGCTGTCGAAGAAATCTTTGCTGCAGTGCTTCTTGTAGATGATACACACTGCTGCTATGTTGTGCTGCTAGTGGAGGAGATGAATGGTGAAGGAGATGGATGGGGTGCTGATCAAGTGGGCTGCCTTGTCCTGGATCTATAAAATCGTTAAAACCTCCAGCAATTAAACGCTAAAGGAATGAGAGTTCACCCTTGCAATAATTAATTTTCAGTACCAGAGAGGTTGACTGACAGTAATTAACACATCGCTGAAAGGGTATTTAGACTGAAATAGACGACACTTAACTTTCTGTGGCGAGTTTACTTTGTATCTTCCAGGCAAAAACAGCAACTTCACAAATTTCAATGATGGTGAGGACAATAGCAAGAGGTCATTTCTGAGAAGCTAATGACAGAGAGGCTCAACTTGCACAGCAACTTTTGGAAATTGGTATTTAACTGCACATCTGTCCCTCACCAGTAGTTGCTGTACCGTTTGCAAAGAAGTAACAGTGAGCACCATTAGCCTCATCATTATTTAGACAGCAAAATCTGAGCCATAATGCATTTTCGAAAAATGCAATTACCAACCAAAATAATTCAATAACAGGTTATTTCATTCAGCATGCAATGCTGTTTTATGTGCCTAAAGTTCAATTATAATTATAGTTCATTTGAATGTAATGTATAAAATGATTAAACTGAACCAATGTATCACAGTAGTGATAAAATGTTGTGATAGTCCGATTGCAGTAAATGTAACACAAATGTTAATTATTTTAAAATCATCATTTCTTATCTGGTATGAGGACAGCTATAGTAATTGTTGAAATCTAAAGTTGTTGACTAACTTTTATGTAGAGATATTTAAAGAGAAATGTGGAATCATGGATGCTACCTAATGAACCTAAGAGCAAAAAGGTCTGAAGGTACTCTCATGCCATTGAAGAAGCAGGAGAAACAGAGGGGAGAACATCACATAGAGTCCAACAGTTTGGGGAAAGCAAGGACCCATGAACAGTCATTGCTCATTGCCTATTGTTAAGTATACCTTAATAAATTCTGATTTATCGACTGTACTTTGGCTGTTGTCTCAGTCTCACCAGATTGGTTGTCTTGTCTGATATAAAGTAAAATACTTCTCCCTACACTGGGGATGGAGAATAACTGCTTTCATGCCAGTGTCACCCACATCTCGACAACAAATTAAAACCAAAGATAGGAATAGAGAAAAGTACTTACAAGAAAACATTGCACTGTCCATCTGGCCTGACAGAACAATGATACTCCTGATGAAAGGTCACAGACCTGAAATGTTAACTCTGTATCTCTCTCCACAGATGCTGCCTGACATGCTGCGTATTTCCAGCACTTTATGTTTTTATTTCAGATTTCCAGCATCTGCAGTATTTTGCTTTTATTGAATACTTGAATCCTTTAACTCTTCCCTTCTCAGAGTAAACAATCCCAGGCTCTCCTCACAACTCAGATGCTTTAAGCTAGTTACCAGTCTGATTGTCCTTTTCTCCACTGAATGTAGGAATTTCTAAGAATGACCGAGCTTCATCTAGTTCACCTTCTATCATCTTGGTCGTCATATGGTACAACAATAATGGAGTTGTTGATCAATCACCATAATCAATGTCTATCAATTAATCTACAACAGACGCAGACAAGAACGGCTGAATGTTATGGGTCCCCTGATGGGTTTGGAGGCAGGGGGGCCCATAGTATTGCGATGGGAGGTGTGGGGGGGGGGGGGGGGGCAGGGGGCCTGTTATCTCCCCATTGCAACGCAATTTTGTCAAGGGTAGGATAACCGACGACAGCCTTCACCGCCAGAAGCCAATTGAGGTGCTTAAGTAGCCTATTAAGGGCCACTTAAAGGTCTCTTCTTTTCACCACATGGATTTAACCAGTAGCAGGGGTTGCCTCTGCCATGCAGGGAGGTTGCCCAGTAGAATGAGGCGACCTCCCTGTGGGCTTGGTGGGGAACCCTCCTCTATGGGCAATCTGTGGTCCACAGAAGGCCCCTGCTGGGAAAACCTGCAACTCCCTGAACCCCACCTCCCCCTGCAATTAATGCCCACCCTCCCACCACACACCCCTCTCACCAGAGTCTTCTGGTCTGGCACCAGCAACCCCACCTCATTTAACTTGGATCCGGGCTCCAGCTCTGGGCCCAAGGTCTCTGCTGTACCAGCAGTGGCCACCGCTCCCAGTGACATTGCCGATACTACTGAGCAGCCAGCCCTGTGATTGGCTGGCAACTCTTGGACGCTGGATGGGGATCCCAGCTGTTAATTGCTCCAAGGAGGAGGGGGCTCCAGCTGGCTGAAATCCCCCCTGCCATTTCAGCCCAGCATTGGAAGCCCTACCATGTGCACAAAATTCAGCCCGACATGAGGAAAGCTCCCAATGGTGGAGAGCTTTGGGAACCATAGGTTCAAATTCAGCGTTTTCCTTCAATGCACACTACACTTACCACATGCCATGACTCATATTACTCATATACTGGATCCCAACATGTTAATTTCTAAAAGAAATCTATATTTGATATCCTTGTTTTATACTATCATCCATACCAAATCAAGCCACTGCCTTGTACACACTCAACTCCTCCAGGGACGTGTGTTCCATCCTTCTGGCTATATGTCCCAAGACATGTTGATTTCCTTTTCTGCCACTGTTTATTCCACTGCTAATTTAATGAGCTATCCACCAATTTAATGAATATTAAAAGGATAAATGAACTGTGCTAAATACCGACAGCAGACTTACAGACATTATTATTCTTCTTAGAATAACTGAAACAACACTGGCACTAAAATGAAACTGAGCCTTAAAACATATTTCCTGTTTAATCTTATGTGGCAGTTAACTTCCTTTGGGTCTATGATTTTCCCTATCCCCAGCATTTTCATAATGACTGCAGATGAGGAGGAAATCAGTTTCAGGTTTATTATTCAAAAGCATTTAGAGATATGTCAGGACAGAGGACCCTAAAACTGAAGGAGCTAGATTTTCGTCTTAACCACCTGAGTGTTAATCTAGTGAACATGCTGGTATCATTGAGCTTATAAATAATAATAATAAGTTAAGGAGTGTTTATTGGGTGCTACTGCCTTTATCTACTCAGCTCACTTGGAAGAATAGCTTCTTGTGCATCCTCCACTTCCTTCCCCCGATCATTGTCAGCCATGCCTTCAGTTGTCTACCTCTGGAATTCCCTATCCAGCTTTCTTGTCTCTCCACTTCTCTGTTCTCCTTCAAGACTCTGCTTGAAACGTAATACTTTGACCAAGCATTTGGTCACCTCTCCTGATGTCTCCTTCACTAGCTCTTTGTCAATTTTAGTCTGATTACACTCCTGTGAAGCACCTTGGGCCATTTTACTAATCTGTAGGTGCTAGATAAATGTAAGTTGCTGTAGTCAATGACAAAAAGCCACAGCAAGAATTAAACTAAATAGTGGCTGTATAGTAGCATTGATAGTAGACAGGAGTATATCATTTAAAACCAAAAAGATGTGAAAATATCTGGTAACCTGGCCAGATAAAAATGGTTTTATTGATCAAACATTTAACTGTTCTGGTATTGACAGAGTAACTAATTCAAGTGAAAATGATTTATATTCAGTACAAAGAGGGAAAGATTTTTAATTGACTACATATCTAGGCTGGACTACCTGTGCTTTTACCCACCATTCTCCATGGGATGAAATTCTGCTCAGAATTCCTTCAGTCTATGTGTTAAGGAACACAATTAAAATTATTTGTCATCTACCTGAGCTTGGTAATAATTCTGGCCCAACGTCTACACAGAGTATCTGTTAAGCCAAAATAATTGATATAATACCAAATGAAGTGTGCAGTACCAAATGTGGAAACTATTTTTATATTTGTAAGTATCATTTGGTGTGTATGTATGACTATTATTACATTTGTAAGTTATACATTTCTTCATGATCTTACAAGATTGATGATACTGCTACAGCAATAACAGGAAAGAAATACTTTTTCTCATGTTAAAACTAATATTGTAGTACCTTGATCTAACCTGAGTATAACGGTTACATTGCTTGTCCTGTATAGTGCTCGCATGAATCCCAATAAGAATGTTGTAAGTGAAAGATCTGCTGAACCAAATTGTAGATAAAAAAAACTTGTGTTTCTATAGCGCCTTTCACGACCACAGGATTAACTAAGCACTTTACAGCCAATTAAATACTTTTGACTTGCAGTCACCGTTGTAATTTAGGAAATGCAGCTGCAAATTTGTACGCAGCAAGCTCCCACAAACAACAATGTGATAATAACCAGATAATTTGTTTTAGTGATGCCGATTTAAGGGTAAATATTGGCCAGGACACCAGAATAATGGCTCTGCTCTTCTTTGAAATCATGCCATGGGATCTTTTATGTCCACCTGAGAGAGCAGACAGGGCGTTGGTTTAACATCGCATTCAGAAGGTGGCACCTGTGACTGTCCAGCAAGCCCTCAGTACTGCACTGGAATGCCAGCCTAGATTGTTGTCCTCAAGTCTCTTGAGTAGGGCTTAAAACCACAACCTCTGCCTCAGAGACCAGGGCACTACCAATTGAGCCACAGATGGCCAGTAACCAAGCAGCATAACCCAGGTCATGGTCTAGACTGACTCCACATGAGCTGTGAATGCATTGCATCTTCCCACCAGTGCCTAAGTGTAATCAATGAAATAAATCAATTGAGCAGGCAGTGAGCCAATGCATTAGAAACATCAAAGTAAATCAATGCCTAATGAAACCTCACATGAAAGCAGTGTGTCATTTCAATACCTGGTAGTGGAAACATTTGATTGGATGCAAGTTAATTCCTCAAGTGTTCTAATCTGTAGCATTTGTTTAATGGTGGCTTTTCACTCTCAAAAGGATAGTAATCAAGACATTTTTATCACACTATAAAATTATTGTCAAAAATCCAGTGTACTGCCCCAAGAGTAATCCATTTTCGAGTTAGCTTTATCCAAAGCCCAGGATTTACCTTAGTGTATACTCTTTATCAATTCTTATATTAATTAAGAGCATTGGTCAGCCTCATAACATATTATAGAAAAATTATTTGTCTTAACAAGGTGAATATTGTTCTTATTAAAGGCAGCAGACCATTTGAAAATGTTACATGCAGTATTTTTGCTTTGATTGAAAATGTTTCATTCTCATATCTTCAGAACAGTATTGTTTAAAAATAATTATGTCTTATGGCCGGATAACATTCAGAAACCTGCTTGATAAATATTTATATATAAATATTAGAGAAAGAGAGAGAGGAAATATGCATCTGTCAAGGTAGTTACGCATCTCAAGGTTCTGATGACATTGTCATGCAGCCCCTGCCTACCAAGCATGAGGCATATTAATTTTGCCACATGGACATTAAATTTCAAACTGTTGTTGAAGTGAAGAAAGGACTTGCTTTTAAAAAATTGACAGATCTTGGCTGGAAAGATATTAGCATATTAACTGACAGTGTTTGGAAGGACAAAGCAGCCATTCCCTGACACATTCAACCCACAATGGACTTTTGATCACCAGACGTTGAAGGTGGGGGTGCTCGCATTCCAGGTTGACTGCTAAGATGGCCAAATACACAAATGGACATGGTCAAACCAACTAAACACATGACTAACCTGCTGGGCAACCTGAGTTTTTTGAATTTGTACAAACAGTTTGGGCAGAAAGCAGAATGCTCCTGGACTGAGAAGATCTCTCCTGGCTGGCTCACCACAGCCTCTTCTGTCTGACTGAAGACACAATGAATCCCCAAGAGAGAAATGTCTCCTACAGCAAACAAGGTTTAAGAAGAATACTGGACCCCAACGAAAAGCAAGATCTACTTACAATCAAGAACTCTACAATGAGCTCAAAGAACCGTAACAAAAACTCTTCAGATATTACCTCAAACGTTTCCACTTTATTTTTCTTCTGCTCTTTTCTGTCTCTATTTGCATGTGTGTATTACGTATGCATGCTAGTGTGGGCACACCGCGTGTCTGTAGGCGTCAACCAAATTAGAGTTTACGTCTAATAAATTTCAATCTTTCTTCTTTAAAACTAAGAAAGCCTGTTTGTGCTGGTTTCTTTGTCTTATAATTGGAAAGTGGTGAACAAGGATTCATCAAGGGGGAATTAAAAACACGGTGGGCTGAATTTTACATCGCCCCAGCGAGTCGGATTGTGGCATGGGGGCGGAGTAAAATTGAGTGGGAGGCTCTGGGATGCCTTTCCACCCTGCTCCCGCTTCTGGCCAACTTGATGGCGGTCGGGCGGGGGGGGTGGAAACAGCCCGCCCGCTCGAGGTCAATCAAGGCCCTTAAGTGGTCACTTAACAGCCACTTAAGGGCCCTTGCCCACCTCCACGGGTATTTTACCCATGGCAAGCAGGCATGCTGGGGGCGTGAAAGGCCGCCCAGTGATAGCTGCCGGACTGTCCGTGCGCCGGGGGAGGGGTTCTATGGCATTCGGGCACAGGGTGCCCGATTGAGGACCGCCCCCACCTTCCAACCCACCTTGGGACCCAAGACACCCACCCTCCCCACAAACGACTAACCTTGCATCGCCGCCACAACCGATCACTCCCTCCGGTGAGGCAAGCCCAACTTACCCGAGGTTCTGGCTCCATGGCGTCAGCTGGGCTGCAGTCCCAGCAGTGGCCACCACTCCCAGTGGCGCTGCTAGGACTAAGACTTGCCGGCCTGCTGATTGGCCAACAGCTGACTGAGGCTGGACCTTCTCCCTCAAGCGGATGGAAGTCCCACCTCAGGACAATTAAAGCCCGGGGACCCATGAAATGCGGGTCGGATCCCTGGGCTAGTTGGAAGCGGGTTCTCCACTGATTTTTACGTCAGTGGTGCAGTCCCATCCACCTACGGTAAAATCCAGCCTGGTATTTTTAAAATTAAACCCTGTTACAGTAAGACCAGGTGAAGGCTGAAAGGGAACCCTAGACCTCTTCCTCTCCTGCTCGTAACAACATTGACAAACTGCTGAAGAATTGACTCACAGTTCATGACATCATTTGAACCTTTCAATTCTTTACTGCCTTGTTTTACACTTCACAGATCTCTGCTATTCTGAAATTTAGAAAGTGCAGCAGTACAGCAAAAAGCAACTGTCCAAGGACAAACGTCCCACAAAATTAACTCTGAGAGCACAAGCCCTGAAAAATGTGTTGGGGTATGAATAAAACCCCATCTCATCAGCATGCCATTAAGCAGACTTTTAGATAGCTCTGAAGCTACTGGGGAGGCAGTGGCGTAGTGGTAACGTCATCAGACTAGTAGCCCAGAGGCCCAGGATAATGCTCTGGGGACATGGGTTCGAATCCCACCAGGGCAGATGGTGAAATTTGAATGCAATTCGTAAATCTGGAATTAAAAAGCTAGTCTAGTGTGACCATGAAACCCATCTGGTTCACTAATGTCCTTTAGGGAAGGAAATCTGCTGCCCTTGCCTGGTCTGGCCTACATGTGACTCCAGACCCACAGCAATGTGGTTGACTCTTAAAATGCCCTCTGAAATGGCCACTCAGGGCAATTAGGGATGGGCAATAAATGTTGGCTGAGCCAGCGAAGCCCATATCCCATGAACAAATAAAAAAAAAGAATGGAAGAGAAATCTATAGATGGGATAAGTGATGTGTAGAGCTTTTCTGATGGTGTCCTACCCAGATAGTTGGGACTGATACAGAATGTCACAGCTTTTATGTTCTGGCAGACACATTGTGGCCTAAAATCCAGACACTTCCCCGATTTACAGCAGTCATACAAGAAAGAAAGACTTGCGTTTATGTGAGCTAATAAGAGACAGCCAGCACGGATTTGTTGAAGACAAATTGTATCTGACTATTTGTTAAAGGCAAATTATGTCTAATAACCTGATTGAGTTTTTTGATGCTGAAGTAACAGAGGGAGTTGATGAAGGTAGGTAAATAATAAAAATAGAAAGTGCTGGAAATACTCAGCAGGTCAGGCAGCATCTGTAGAGAGAGAAACAGAGTTAACGTTTCAGGTCAGTCACCTTTCATCAGAACTGGCAAAGGTTAGAAATGTAATTGGCTTTGAGCAAGTGAAAGTGGGGAGAGGGAAAAAGAACAAAAGGGAAGGTGTGTGATAGGGCAGAGGGCAGGAGAGATTAATGACAGAGATGTCACTAATGTACTAATAGTTGTGGTAAAAGAGTAGGAGATGTTGTATATGTGAACTTTCAAAAGGCATTTGATAAGATACCACAACAGACTTATTTGCAAAGTAGAAGCACATGGTATTAAAGAGATGCTGGTAACTTGGATACAAAGGGACAGGAGGCAGAGAGTAGTGGCGACTGGAGAGAAGGATGCAATGGGTTCCCTCAGACCTGAGCGATTTTTGTAACATAAAAATGACCTGCACTTGGCTACAGGAAGCACAACTTTTAAGTTTGAGGATGATGCAAAACTTGGCAATGTAGTAAATATTGAGCATGATAATATCAGACTTCGGGAAGACATAGACTGATGAAATGGCAGATATATGGCAGATATAATTTCGGAGAAACAGCACAGAGAGGCAGGTTTGGAGCTGCTACAACAGTTTCTACTGGGTCTTATTGAGTACTATCTACTTGGCATCCTACAAAATAAGGAAAAGCTGGCAAACACCTTAGGAAAGGTAGACACAGTCACAAAGTAGCTAGAAACTGAAATAAAACACACATTCTTATTGAAACATATTATGGCTTGAGGGGACTTGACAGGGTGAATGCTGAGAGGATGTTTCCCCTTAGAGACTAGAACCAGGGGACACAGCTTAGAAATAAGAGGTCTCTCATTTAAGACGGAGCTGAGGAGAAATCTTTTCTCTCAGTAGGTCGTTAGTCTGTGGATTTCTCTTCCCCAGAGACTAGTGGAGGCTGGGTCATTGAATATTTTTAAGATTGAGTTAGATAGATTCTTGACTGACAAGGGAGTCAAAAGGTATTGGGGGTAGACAGGAAAGTAGAGTTGAGGCCACAATCAGATCAGCCATGATCTTATCGAATGGTAGAGCAGGCTCGAGGGGCCGAATGGCCTACTCCTGCTCCTAATTCATAAGGTCAAAATTGTCCTGAATATAACCATTTGATCCAGACCATTTGTTTGACGGAAGTAAATGAGTTAATTTCCTTTCTATTAAACTGCATGGTCTAACAATAAGGCCGGGCAACAGAGTAACCAGTATATTTATTCCCTTAAAAAAAGCTCTAAAATGGACACCTGCAGTTTTCAACCTTAACTCAGCTGCTGATAAATCAGGTTATCGCTCAGCTTGGGAGGATTCATCATTTAGCTTTCACACCCTTGTAAAGATAAAATATCATTCCAGAAAGCGACAGTACGGGCTGAAGCCCATAATCAACAATCCAATCTTATTCTGATCTGAAAAGGTGTGTTGGAGCTGTAGAAATAAACACCAATTACAAATAAAAAATGTAATTTCCCGTTGTTTTTCTCCAGAATACAATTTATTTTGTCACTTTTTTCCTCCCATCTGCCATTTTTGACCATAAACCATCAGTTTTCATTTTGTAATTAGAACCACAATTGTTCTTCCTTAGCTTGTTGCCATTTCTGGCTGGACATATTCCTGGAAGTTTAATCCCACCTCTAACATTCCCAGTCAGTTAACCAGCTGTTTACCCATCTCCAATATTTTGATAAGCAATAAATGAAAGCATTCAAAGAAAATGAAAACAAAACCCTTCCTTCCTTTTTAAAGCTCCTGTGATTTTTCTCTCTCGGTTTTGCTCTCAGCAGTATCCAGGAGATATATCTCTAACTCCCAGAGGCTTCACAAAAATCCTGGAGGATTGACACCCTATTAGATCCAGCATTACTTTGCTTACTTTGTGAGAAAAGATGTCAGGCCAGAACAATAGTCATTTTATATTCTGAGTTAGAGAACAGTTCAAGGTCACAAACTGGCACTTCATTTATTGAGTCACTAATACCAAGGCAACGTTTAACATTTTGCAAAAGAAGTCAGTAATAACTGCAGTACTATTATGTATGGTTCCAAATAGCAATGGTCATAGGCATTTTGCAGACTACTATTGGGAGCTTCATTGCTCTTGACCTTGAATATGTTTAAGCATGTGCAGCAATCATGGACTCACTTGAATCAAAGAAATAATACCTTATGATTGAAGGTGCCGTGAATTCAGCCTAGAACATCCAATAAAATCCATTTTCAATGGTGAAATGGATGAAGAATTTAATCAAAAAACTAGCAGGGCATAAACTATTGCAGGTAAAAAGATTACTTCTATCTGTTCCTTATCATAAGTTCAACCCAAATGGACCACTGATTATGGAGACGGAGAGATAAACGTACTTTACGTTGCCACTCCAAGTTTAATTTTATTAACAAAACTGACACTGATTGTAGAAAGAATGAATGACAGTGATGGAATCATAATTTACAGAGTGAAACTCAGGACCTCGGGGTGATCTGATTTTCAATCTGGGGAACCGGCCAAAGGATCTCCTCCCATTATTTCTCTACTGATGTTTCGAGACACCCCGATGCCTCATCTTCTTCAGAATCTCATGATTCTGGTTGCACACTTGGTTTAGGTGTTATGCCTCTTTATAATTCTCACTTCTGCTTCCACATCTGGTAAAAAAACAAGCTACTATTAAGAAAGGGACAGATCAAATTCTTATGCAGTTGTTGCTTAATCAAATCTATTTGAGTGGTGTTGATTTAAAGACAGGGGACTGGATCTAGCTGGATAGCTTGACCAAGCAGGTAGGTTGGCAGGTTTTAAGGAGCTTCTTAATGGACATGAGAGATGTAGAGAAGTTTAGGGAGGGAATTCCAGAGCTTAAGAGCTAAACAGCTGAAGACATGATTGCCAATGGTGGAGTGATTGAGGTTGCACAAGAGGCCAAAATTGGAGGAGTGCAGCGAACTCGGAGGATTGTACATCTGGAGGACGTTACAGAGATAGGGAGGTCAGAGGCCATGGAGGGATCTGAATTTGAACAAGGATGAGAATTTAAAATTGAGGTATTGCCAGACGGAGAACCCATGTAGGTTAGCATGCACAGTAGCAACTAGAGACACAGGGGTGTTGGGAGTTTCCTTGTCCCCGGCCTGGCTGAGCATTGATAAGCTAGCACAGTAGATGAGAGCAGGAGAAATCCCCCTGAATGGAATATGTGGGATCCGCCTAGAGGTCTAGGCCTGGGTTGTGTCCCAGACTCCTGAAGACAAAACTAATGTAAAGTGATGTTGGGGGGTTAGACAACTGGACACTACCAGCACCTGTCTCTTGCATGACCCTGTCCTTCGTATTGAGCACAGTCTCGAAGAATTGGCAGTTGTCCCGGTTGCGCTCCTTAATCACACATACATTTATCCAGATTATGCAAATGAGGTGACCTCACCCTAATGCCACTGGCACAGGTCAGCGTGGGCGATCCTGGAACGTATACCAGGAGGCATAGCAGGAGCCCACAGACTTCTGGCTTTCGTGAACTGGTCAATGCATCCAAATAAATCGCCCGAGGAAACAAAATGTACCTGATTTCATAAGCATTGCATTTAATGTTGACAAGAGCACATGGAAAATTTGTTTTGTCCATTTTTCTGTTGGAAGAAGTATTAATACATCATTGCCTGAGGTGTGACAGAATGGTTTTACATTTGGTGCACTGTATAAACTTAGTAGTCTTAATCGAGTCCATTTGATATAATATTGGATGACATTGTTCCTGGATAGCAAAAATAAACGTCAAAAATAAGAGATTCTGTTCTATGTTGGCTGAATTCTGCCTCAGAAAACGAAAGCCTTGTGTCTCAAATTGTTATGATCTTCAATAAGTCACAGAATAAATTTAAAAAAGAAAGACTTATATTTATATAGCGCCTGTTTGTCCGTTTGTGTATTCAACCACCTTAGCAGTCAACCTGGAATGTGAGCTCCCCCACCTTCAATGTCTGGTGATCAAAAGTCCAATGTGGGTTGAATGTGTGAGGGAATGGCTGTTTTTTCATTCCAAACCCTGTCTGTTAATATGCAAATATCTTTTCCAGCCACAGCTGATCTGTTTCACAAGTCCTTTCTTCGCTCCAGGAACAGCTTAAAATCAATGTTCATGACAAAATTAATGTGCCTCATTCTTGACAGGTGGAGGCCTAGCATGACACTATTCTCTCTGATCGAGGAATCAGTGATGAGAGGTCATTAATTTAAAAATATGCCTGAGAGTGAAGAGAGAGGTTAGGAGAAATGTTTTTATTCAGCTAGTTGGAGCATCCACTAGGAATGACTGAAACAGAGATTGCAGAATCATTTAAGGGAAAATTGGATAAATATTTGAAGCAGAGGAAGATTCAAGACTATGGGGAAACTGATAGGTTTGTTCTTGGACTATTCTAGCAAAGAAACAGCACAGACATGATGGGCTAAGGGCCTTATGTCTGGGCTGTAAACTTTTGTGATTTTAAATTAATTCAGAGTCACAATGTGTAGCAATATCATTATATTTGTTATGAATTTCTCCATTTGGTATTTCTAATGAAAGAAGTACTTTCAATGATGAATAGAGAAAACCTTTACAAACACATCTACACAAGATTGCACAAAGTGCCAGTGGAATTTGTATCCGCATCTTAATTATTTTCAATTTATTTTCAATACATTTTAAATAAATATCATGCGTCATCTTGCTAAAAATGGCACAGAATTTCCATTAAGATCACAGATCTGTCGGTTTACTAACCGTTGAAGTAAAACTTGATGCGTTGTTAACAAAGAGCCTAGGGGATGAAATCATACAGTAACAAAAAAAAATGTTTTTCTCCATAGGTTACTAGCCACCAACAAATTCATATTTTCAGAAATCATACAATTTTATTGGTGGAATCATTATTTACAGGGCACAGCAGGTGTCTACTGTGGAGTATAACAGGCATTCTTGCACAGGATATTAAAAGAAGAATTTAATCCCAATGTTGGTCTTCGTAATGGTTTGATTTATTAATAGAGTGACTATCACTACTGAAAATCTGTTGTCCCACTTGTCACTGACAATCACGGAAAAATATCTAGACCAATATATTCCTAGAAAGCAACATTTTTCTTTTGCACAGTACATTGAAATTTGAAAGTAATTTTTTGGGGGGGTGGATATTTATTTGCTTTATCCGTACCACAATTTACAAACCATCATGTAATCCAATTATAAAAACTGATTTAATGCCACTTTTTCAATTAGCCAAATATATTTTAACAATTCTACAATATTCCACAGACTAAAAAGGATGAATATTTTGTATATGACTATGAATTTATTTTTATAAAATTGAGTTTTGGTAGAATAATCATAATTGTTTACAACAAACAAACTAGCATTTTACAAGTTGTTAATTCACATTGTATCACAGCACAATAAGAAATGTGGAATACAGATGCGTCAAAGGCCATATAGATTTTCTTTGTGTTTCATTCATTTTCCTGTACATTATTTCCATTCATTCTCATAACCGCCACTGTCAGGTCTTATTCCCCAGGCCATTGTTACCTAAACATTGTTTTCCTATGTACCATATTCCAAAATGTTTACATTGTCACTTTTCAATTATTCGATGTTACTGTCACTGTCAGAATCATTGACAACATCTCCCATCTTCTTAGCTATTGATGCCTGAGGTCTAGGCACATCATATTCTTAGAGCAAGAATAATGTACAGTCTCCTTCCTGTACATCATAAACTTTCCCTTAAGCTGTTGGACTCAGGTTTTTCCTGGTTGTCCATCACAAGACATAATGGCAGATTTGTACTTTATTCTGGCTGTACAGGGTGTTTCTAATGAATCGATGTCTGGAGTTGACACTGACTACCTCAGCTATTGCTTCATTAAATTCTGGATCACTCAGAATTAACTCATGCTGCTTCTCCAGTTACCAAATATACAGCAAAAACTTGTATTTATATAGCTCCTTTAGCGTAGAAAAACATTCCAAGATGCCTTACAGGAATATTATCGAACAAAATACTTTCCGCATGTTTTGTAAGATTTTATTCCAGTGAAATTGTTTAAACAGATGTATTTTTCTGTTAACTACAAATTGTGCCCCATTATTTATGCCATCCCATTTATGTTGTCACTTCAATCCCACGGCCTTCACTTTAGTTCTTGGCCCTTCATTCACTTTTTGTTTGCACCAGGTAATTCGGCTGCTAAAGATTGCTTGGTACTTGGAGATATATCTTTTGTCTGTTCATGGCAAAGCCAGAAAATCCTTGAGAATGAAGCTTTACCTTTCCTGTGATACATTTGTTTTTTGTTTTCTGACATCACTTTCCAGTGCAGTTGCACTGTAATATTATTTCCGTTACAGAGCTAGAGGAAGAATGACTGAAAAACCATGCAACATAACAAAAAATGCTGTGTTTAATATCATTGTCTAATAACTTTTCTCGTCCATTCTGCCATCCTTTTCAAGTCCTTTATCGGTTTTATTGCATAATCACATATGTAACCACATGAGGAGATCCATGAGAGAAAGAGCTTCAAAGTGTACTTCCATTTTCAATAGCATTTCTCTTTATGCCTATTCTCATGGATTTATTCATATCAAGAAATTTCTCAGAATAATAATGAACTTCTACCATTTTCATTGCCTGCATTGGAAGTGATGGCGAAAATTAACATTGAACATGTTAACATATTCATACAAAACTCCTTTGTAAATGTGCTTATTTTAAAGAGATTAATGTCTTTGCTGAAATAACAGATGGAGGACTTTACTGTAGTTTGTTAGAGGCAGAAGAACCAATATCAACAGAGTCAGCTTTCAGCAATAAAATCAAACAGCTCTGGCCAATGCTCAAATCATACAGACCTCCAAAAGAAATAGCTGATGAGAAAGTTTTCACATTACATTTCTCCAATAGCCAGGGACAATTTCATTACAGGTTATAGTTTTCCATTCATTACAACATATCATTGGCATTGTCAATGTTTAAGCAGAGTTTTTGACAGTAATTCATTCTCATCCAGGGTGATTTCAAGCTCCACCTCAACTCATCATACTCTCTCTCCTCAGAGTTTACACCGCTCTTGTCCTCCCTAAATCTCTCCCACCATGTAAACTCCCCAACCCATACTCACATCCACCCCCTTGACCTTGCCATTTCACATGGTCTTGCTAATTCCATCATCTTGTAAGTGTTTCGGTATTGTGACATCAAATTTGCACTATCTGGGAACCTGTGCTGATTCACGTTATTTCAACAGTTTTGTTTTTACATATACGTGTAAGAGGTGTCAAGAAGCACAAGTCACTGTGGGTTAGTAAATAATACCAATCCCAAATTACATGCAGTTCAGATTAAATGGGGACATATATCTGGCATGGACTCAATGGGCCAAATGGCCTCCTTCTTTGCCATAATGACTCTATTTATCAATCACAGAGAGGCCACCTTTGATCACTTCTTTGTATCGCTCTCCACCCAAATTGCCCTTCCACGGCCCAACGCAACTTCCTTCTGTATCCCCTGGAAAAAAAACTCGCCTCGAATTCACTTATCACAGCACTTTCACAATCCCAGCTGTCTAGCCTTTGGCCCTCTGTTTGACACAATACGGTGGATTTTAAGAGCCCACCGCCACTCCTGGCAGCAGGCCACAATGCGCCACCGAGCGGCCACAATCTACCGTGCTGTGGCTCATATAAATACCCAGGTCGGCCTGCACCCACCCACACCCCTACGCCAATCACGTGGAGGGAGCGGGCTGTCCAACACCAGCTCTGGCGCAGCTGTCTGTGCGCAGACACTGGCACGATTTGTGAAGGGCAGCCAGCCCTGTCTGTAGATTTAAATTTTAATTTTTATAGAGACACCACCCCCCCCAACTGTTGCAAACAAAATTCCAATGTCTCTTTCCCATCCCCCCAATAATAAAGTTAAGTATCTGCCCTCCCCCCCCCAAAACACTTACCTTACAAATATGACCTGTCCCCCCAAACTGTACAAAGTTTATAGTTCACCCCTTCCCACCATCCCCTGCACTCATGAGGATTATTTGATTCGGTTCCCACCACCGCACTACAAATCTTAACTCTCCCCCTCCCCACCAGTGTCATGCCTGCCTTCCCCAGACGGGGAATTGAAGACCCGGGAGTGACGGCCGCTGCACTGAAGATCACGGTGGGCCCATATGTTCCTAGATAAGTTTATTTAAATGTATTCATGGCGCTCATTAAATATGCAAATCTGGATTCCGTCGTCCGGCAGCGGAGGGTGCCGCCAGGGAGCCTCGCTGCCTCCAGGAAGATCGGGCCCGGCCCTCCCGGTGTCGGACTCTGTGGTGGGCCTCTGCCGGAATGATCCTCTGCTCCCCCACCCCCACTCCGTCACAGAGCCTGACGTCAGGAGCCCAGTAAAATCCAGCCCAACATTTCTGCAGATACTGATTTGCTCACTGCTCACCCTCACGATTACCTTTGATGCCCCAGTCCCCAATAGAATCACTGTTCTTTCTCACCTGGCATTTCCCCCTGTATATCCCTCATCTCTGCACCCTTAAATCCAAGGGATGCAAACTTGAAAGGATATGGCAGACAACTCATTTCGCCATCCGCTGCCAGATCTGGCTGGACCACGTAAGACACTATTCGGTCCTACTCTTGTTTGCTAAAACTGGTCACTATTCCAGGATCATCCTGGAATGCAAAGATAACCACTGGCTTCGTTTCTCTGCTACAAACCAACTTCTCAAACCCCTCTCCCCGTCCCCTCCACCCTCACCTCTAACAATAAATGCGAGGATTTCATGGACTTCTTTGCCACTAAGATGGAGACCATTGGATCAGCTGCCTCTGCCGTTTCCTCCCTTCCACTAGCCCCTCATGCCCTCTGAGCTGATTTTGTCCATGAGACCCACCTCCTGCTCCCTCAACTCTATTCCCACTAAATTGCTGACCACCCAACCTCCCCTCCTGGTCCTCATGTTAGCCAATATTATTAACAATTCTCTCATTAGCCCTCTCCTCAGAAAACAACCCTTGATTCCACCACCCTTGCTAACTATAGTGCCATCTCCAATCCTTGTTTCCTCTCCAAAATCCTTGAACGTGTTGTCACCTCCCAAATCCATGCCTATTTTTCAAGGAACTCCTGTTTGAATCCCTCCAGTCAGGTTTCTGCCCCTGTCACAACACCAAAATATTTCTTACCAAAGTCAAAAATGACATCCAATGTGACTGTGACAAAGGTGAACTTTCCCTCCTCATTCTTCTCGACCTGTCTGCAGCCTTTGACATGGTTGACCACACCATCCTCCTCCAACACCTCTCCACTGTCGTCCAGCTGGATGGGACTGAACTCAGCTGGTTCCATTCATCTATCTAATCGTATCCAGAGAATCACCTGCAATGGCCTCTTTTCCACCTCCTGCACCGTTACCTCTGGTGTCCCCCAAGGATCTATCCTTGGCCCCCTCCTATTTCTAATCTACATGCTGCCCCCTTGGCCACATCATCTGAAAACACAGTGTTAGTTTTCACATGGATGCTGACGACACTGAGCTCTACCTCACCACCACCTCTGTTGACTCCTCTACTGTTGCTAAATTATCAGACTGCTTATCCGACATCCAGTTCCGGATGAACAGAATTTTTTTCCGATTAAACGTTGGAATGATTGAAGCCATTGTTTTCAGTCCACGCTCCAAACTCTGTTCCCTAGCTACCGATTCCATCCCTCTCCCCGGCAGCAATCTGAAACTAAACCAGTCTATTCACAACCTTGGTGTTATATTTGACCCCAACCTGAGCTTCTGACTACATATTCACACCATCACTAAGACTGCCTATTTCCACCTATGTAACATTGCCTGACTCTGCCCCTACCTCAGCTCATCTGCTGCTGAAACCCTCATTCATGCCTTTGTTACCTCTAGACCTGACTATTCCAACGCAATTCTGGCTGGTCTCCCACTTTCTATCCTTTGTAAACTTGAGGTTGCCCGAAACTTTCCTGCCCATGTCATAACTCACACCAAGTCCCATTCACCTCTCACCCTCGTATTCGTAAACTTACATTGGCTCCCAGTCAAGCAACGTCTTGATTTTAAAATTCTCGTCCTTGTTTTTAAATCACTCCATGTTCTCACACCCCCCCCCCATCTCTGTAATCTTTTCCAGCCCCACAACCTACCGAGATATCTGTGCTCACCTAATTTTGGACTCTTAAGCATCCCCGATTTTAATGACTCCACCATTGGTTGCTTTGCCTTCAGTTGCCTAGGCTCTATGCTCTGGAATTCCATCCCTAAACCTCTCTGCCTCTCTACCTCTCTCTCTTCCTTTAAGACACTCCTTTAAACCTACCTCTTTGATCAAGTTTTTTGTTTTCTGACCTAATGGCTGGAATTTTACCCTTGCTGGACGGCAGCTGTCCACCAATCGAAAAGTTGGTTGTGATCCCTTCACCTCCGGACCTGGGGCTCCAGATCAGATTTTATGGTCCCCAGGCCTTTAATTGGTCACAGGTGGGACTTCCACCTCATTGAGGCAGGAAGTCGCGCCTAATGGAGCTGCCAGCCAATCAGCTCGCCAGCAGCTCTTAGTCCCAACATCACCACTGGGAGCAGTGGCCACTGCTAGGATTGCAACCCAGCTTCAAGTTGCAGATGAAGGACAGCCCGGAAAAGAGATGAGGTTTTGGGGCCTCACTGGGGGTGATCGGTCGGGCCCAGGCGAGGCAAGGAGGGTCGATGAGGGGCGCGGGGTCATGTTGAGCGTTGGGGTGGTTGGGGCATCAGGTGAGGCCTTCTGTTGGGTACAGGGTGCCTGATCAGGAGGCCCTCCCAAAGGCCATCAGAAGGCAGCCTACTTTTAACAGGTGGCTTTTCTCACGCCTGGGCCGCCTGCCTGCCAACGGTAAAATCCCCGTGGCAGCGGGCAGAGGACCTTAAATGGCTGTTAAATGGCCACAAGGGCCTTGATTGGTCTGGGTGGGCATGGGCGGCCAGGTTGTTTTTTGCTGCCAGCACCCGCGTAAAATGGCGGCGGAGCCTCCCACTCCATTTTACGGTCCCAAACCGCATCCCCCCCCCTCCCTGCAACCTGCCACCATCCCGCTCTATGGGGGTGGAGGGGAGGGATGTAAAATTCTGGCCAATATCTTCTTCTGTGGATTGATGTCATGTTTTCTTTCATACAGCTCCCGTGAAACGCCTTGTGACATTGTGTTACAGTAAAGGCGCCATATGAATTTAAACTGTTGTTGTTGTGAAGTCTCATTGAAGCTTGAAGCTATGTTAAAGACAGAAGAAAGAAGGAAATTTTCTTTTGCATCTTTCAAGACCACAGAATGTCCCAAAGCAGTTTACAGCAAATGAAGTATTTTTTTGACGTGTAGTCCCTGTTGTAATTTAGGAAATATGGCAGCCGATTTGTGCACAGCAAGGTTCCACCATCAGCAAAGAGATAATGACTAATGTTTTTTTACTGATGTTGTTTGAAGGATAAATATTAAGTGGCACACTGAGGAGAACTTCCCTGCTCTTCTTCAAATAATTCCATTTCATATTTTAAGTTCACATGAGAAGATAGACGGAGCTTCTATTTATCTTCTCATCTGAAAGGCGGTGTCACGACCAGCACAGCACTCGCTCAGTACAGCAATGAAATATCAGGCTGGATTTTGAACTCAAGTCACTGGAGTGGATTTTAAACCCACAATCTTCTGATGTTGAGATAAGATCACTGCCCACTGAGAAATGGCTATGTTGCTGAAAGATTTGTCTTTCTTCTTATCATTCAAGAACTATGTGATTGTGGAGGAATTCCAGACCAATAAACTTTACTTCAGTCTAAATGTAACCAAATTCAGACATTTTGGAAAAGGATTATTTTGTTTCTGTCCCTGAAATAAAGGCACAAGGTGAAAATGCACCAAGTTCATCAAAAACTTCTCTCCCATCATTTATCCATCCCTGCAATCAACAACCACAGAGTGCCTGTCAATCTTCCATTTGTAACTGACACTCAGTGGTAGCAAACTCACAGTGGTGTGGGTTTGCACATAGCAAGATCCCACAAACAGCAATGAAATGATTGCCAAACCTCACCTTCTTCAAATAGTGTTATGGGAGCTTTTACACCCACCAGAGAAAGTATACTTCAACGCACCTGCGCCGACCATCAAGCACCCGTCCTAAATAATCCCATTTCCCCGCACTTGGCCCGTAGCCTTGTATGTAATGAATATAGGAACTTGGAGCAGGAGTAGGCAATTCAGCCCCTCGAGCCTGCTCCGCCATTCAATATGATCATGGCTGATCTCATCTCGGCCTCAACTCCACTTTCCTGCCCATTCTCCATAACCCTTCAACCCATTTCTCATTAAAAATCTGTCTATCTCCTCCTTAAATTTACCCAATGTCCCAGCATCCACCACACTCTGGGTTAGAGAATTCCACAGATTCACGACCCTTTGAGAGAAGTAATTTCTCCTCATCTCTGTTTTAAATTCTCTACTCCTTATCCTAAAACTGTGACCTCTCATTCTAGATTGCCCCACAAGAGGAAACATCCTCTCTACGTCTACTTTGTGAATCCCCTTAATCATCTTATATACCTCAATTAGATCTCTTCTCATTCTTCTAAATTCCAGAGGGTAAAGGCCTAAACTGCTCAATCTCTCTTCATAAGACAAACCCCTCATCTCTGATTTCAATCGAGTGAACCTCCTCTGAACTGCCTCCAATGCAATTACATCCTTTCTCAAGTAAGGGGACCCAAAACTGTATGCAATACTCCAGGTGCGGCCTCAACAATGCCTTGTACAGTTGCAGCAACACTTCCCTACTTTTATATTCTATTCCTTTAGCAATAAATGCCAAAATTCCATTTGCCTTCCTTATCACCTGCTGTACCTGCAAACTAGTTTTCTGCGATTCATGCACGAGGACACCCAGATCCCTCTGCACCGAAGCACTCTGAAGTTTCTCTCCATTCAGATAATAATTTGCCTTTCTATTCTTCCGACTAGAATAGATAATCTCACACTTATCCACATTAAAATCCATCTGCCAAATTTTGGCCCATTCACCTAACCTTTCCATATCCATTTGTAAATTTCTTATTTCTTTATTGCAACTTACTATCCCACCTATTTTAGTGCCATCTGCAAATTTGGCGAAAGTACCTTCTATCCCTGCATCCAAGTCATTAATATAGATTGTAAATAGTTGAGGCCCAAGGACCAAACCCTGTGGCACCCCACTAGTTACATCTTGCCAACCAGAAAAAGACCCATTTATCCCGACTCTCTGTTTTCTGTTGGTTAGCCAATCCTCTATTCAAGCTAATAAATTGCCCCTAACCCCATGTGATCTTACCTTGTGTATTAACCTTTTGTGCAGCACCTTATCAAATGCCTTCTGGAAGTCCAGATATACATTCACAGGATCCCCATTATCCACTTTTCTTGTTGCAGCTTCGAAGAACTCGAGCAAATTAGTCAAACATGATTTACCCTTGATAAAACCATGCTGATTCTGATGGATTGCGATTTGACTTTCGAAATGTCCTGTTATTACTTCCTTAATAATAGATTCTAACAATTTCCCAATGAAAGATGTTAAACTAACTTGCCTATAGTTTCCTACTTTCTGCCTCCCTCCCTTTTTGATAAAGGGCATTACATTAACTTTTTTCCAATCCACTGGAACCTTTCCTGTATCCAGAGATTTTTGGAATATTATAACCAATGGATCCACTATCTCCACTGCCACTTCCTTTAAGACCCTAGGATGTAGGCCATCAGGCCCTGGGGACTTGTCTGCCTTCAACCCCAATAGTTTGCTCAGTACTTTTTACCTAGTTATGATGATTGTTCTAAGTTCCTCTCTTTCTATAACCTCTGCATTACCTGTTACTATTGGGATTGTACTAGTGTCCTCCACTGTGAAAACTGAGGCAAAATACTGATTTAGTGTCTCTGCCATTTCTGTGTTCCCCACTATTAACTCCCCAGTCTCATCCTCCAAAGGACCAACATTCACTTTAGCTACTCTCTTCCCTTTTAGATATTTATAGAAGCTTTTGCTATCCGTTTTTATATTTTGTGCTCGTTTTCTTTCATAATTTACCTTTGCTCTTTTTATTACTTTTTAAGTAATCCTTTGTTGATCTTTAAAAGTTTCCCAATCTTCTAGCCTGCCACTGGCCTTTGCAATATGGTATGCCTTAGTTTTTATCTTTATGTTATCCTTAACTTCCTTGCTTAGCCATGGATGTTTTTCCCCCTCCTAGAATCTTTCTTCCTCTCTGGAATATATTTTAGTTGGGATAAATTGAATATCTCCTTAAACATCTGCCACTGCTCATCAACTGTCCTGCCTTGTAGTCTTCCTGCCCAGTCCACTAGGGCCAAATCTGTCCTCCTGCCTATATAATTACCTTTGTTTAACTCCAGGACACTAGTGTGGGACTCCAGCTTCTCGCCCTCAAACTGAATTTGAAATTCTAGCATGCTATGATTACTTTTCCCTCGAGGATCCTTAACTATGAGATCATTAATTAATCCCACCTCATTACACAATACCAAATCTAGAATAGCCTGCTCCCTGATTGGTTCTACAACATATTGCTCCAAAAAACAATCTCTAATACATTCAATGAACTCTCCCTCGAGGCTACCGTTTCCAATTTGACTAATCCAGTCTATATGCATATTAAAATCACAAATGATTATTGCCGTACCTTTCTTACAAGTCCCCCAGTATTTCCTGGTTTATACTGTGCCCCACTGCAGAACTACTGATTGGGGACCTATTGATTACTCCCACCAGGGACTTCTTTCCCTTGCTATTTCTTATTTCTCCCCAGACTGATTCTATGTCTTGATCTCCAGTGCCTATATCATTTCTCACTATAGCACTCATCTCTTCCTTTACTAACAAAGCTATGCCACCTCCTTTTCCTTCCGAAATACTGAGTACCCTTGGATATTCAATTCCCAAAGCTGGTTTCCCTGCAACCACATCTCAGTAATCGCCACTAAATCATACTCATTTGTCTCTATTTGCGCTGTTAACTCAGTTATTTTATTCCGAATGCTTCGTGCATTCAGAATCAAAGTCTTTAAGTTTGTTCTATTATCAAATTTCCCTACTCTTGTATGATTCCTTGGTGCAATATGACGTTCACACGTTCTGTCCCTTCCTTTTATTTTCTGGTAACAATCAGCCCCATCACTAATCTGCACTCCTACCTTCTCCTTTAACTTCCTGTTTTTCCATGCAACATGAACCCCACCCCCCCACCCACCACCACCACTATTTAGTTTAAAGCCCCATCTACAGCCCTAGTTGTGTGATTCACCAGGACTCTGGTCCCAGCATGATTCAGGTGGAGCCCGTCCCATCGGACCAGCTCCCTCCTTCCCCAGTACTGATGCCAGTGTCCCATGATTTTGAAACCATTTCTCCCACACCAATCTTTGAGCCACGCATTTACCTCTTTAATCTTATTGACCCTGTGACAATTAGCTTGTGGCTCAGGTAGTAATCCAGAGATTATTACCTTTTTGGTTCTGCTTTTTAATTTCGCCCCTAGCTGCTCATATTCCCTCAGCAGAACCTCTATCCTCGTTCTACCTATATCATTGGTACCTATGTGGACCACGACAACTGGATCTTTCCCCTCCCACTCCAAGTTCCTCTGCAGCCCAGATGAGATATCCCGAACCCTGGCACCAGGTAGGCAACACAGCCTTCGGGACTCTCGATCCTGGCCACAGAGAACAGTGTCTATGCCCCTAATTATACTATCCCCGATTACAATTACATTTCTCTTTTCTCCCCCCACTTGAATGGCTCCCTGTACCATGGTGCTATGGTCAGTTTATTCATCCTCCCTACAATCCCTGCTCTCGTCCACACAGGGAGCAAGAATCTCAAACCTGTTGGACAAGGACAATAGCTGAGGCTCCTGAAACACCACCTCCTGGATCCCTCTACCTGCCTCACTCATAGTCACACCCTCCTGCCCCTGACCACTGGCTGAATTCAAGGTAGTTAATCTAAGGGGTGTGACTGCCTCCTGAAACACAGCGTCCAGGTAACTCTCCCCCTCCCTGACGTGTCGCAGTGTCCGAAGCTCAGACTCCAGCTCATCAACTCTGAGTTCCTCGAGCAGCCAACACTTGCTACAGATGTGGTCACTAGGAACCACAATGGGGTCCACCAGCTCCCACATCATGCAGGTACAACACATCGCCTGGCCCTGCATCTCTATTTTATTTAATTAGATATTAATTTTTTTTAAAATTTCCGGCTGGTCTTTAGTTGTTTTAATCCGCTTCAGTCTTTAGTTTATATACTTATAAATCAATCAAGTCTTAGTCTATGTTGATCCAATTAAATTAAAAACTTACCTGTATACTGACCCCAGCTGCTCCCTGTTTCCCTGCTCTCACAGTTCAATGTGATGCCACTCTGATGTCATTTTTCGAGTTTTCCCCAGCTCCTCGGTCTCCGCTCCTCTCTGTCTCTCTCCCACACAATCCTCCAGTTCCACTGCTCCTTGGGCTCCGCTCCTCTCCATCTCCCACACAAACCTCCGGTCCTGCTGCTCCTCGGGCTCCGCTCCTCTCTGCCTCTCTCCTGCACAATCCTCCAGTCCTGCTGCTCCTCGGGCTCCGCTCCTCTCTGCCTCTCTCCTGCACAATCCTCCAGTCCTGCTGCTCCTCGGGCTCCGCTCCTCTCTGCCTCTCTCCTGCACAATCCTCCAGTCCTGCTGCTCCTCGGGCTCCGCTCCTCTCTGTCTCTCTCCCACACAAACCTCCGGTCCTGCTGCTCCTTAGGCTCCGCTCCTCTCTGTCTCTCTCCCACACAAACCTCCAGTCCTGCTGCTCCTTAGGCTCCGCTCCTCCCTGTTTCTCTCCCACACAAACCTCCGGTCCTGCTGCTCCTCGGACTCTGCTCCTCTCTGTCTCTCTCCCACACAAACCTCCGGTCCTGCTGCTCCTTAGGCTCCGCTCCTCTCTGCTTCTCTTATGGCATTTCAAGTGCTCATCTAAATACTTTTTGAATGTCGTGAGTGTTCCTGCCTCTACCACCTCTTCAGGCAGTGTGTTCCAGGTTCCAACCACCCTCTGGTTGAAAAAATTCTTCCTCAACTCCCCTCTAAACCTCCTGCCCCTTATCTTAAATCTATGCCCCCTAGTTATTGACCTCTCCGCTAAGGGAAAAAGTTTCTTCCTATATATCCTATCAATGCCCCTCATAATTTTGTATACCTCAATCAGGTCCCCCCTCAGCCTTCTGCGCTCCAAGGAAAACAACTCCAGCCTATTCAGTCTCTCTTCATAACTGAAATGCTCCAGCCCAGGCAACATCCTGGTGAATCTCCTCTGCACCCTCTCCAGTGCAATCACATCCTTCCTATAGTGTGGTGACCAGAACTGTACACAATACTCCAGCTGTGGCCTAACCAGCGTTTTATACAGCTCCATCATAACCTCCCTGCTCTTATATTCTATGCCTTGGCTAATAAAGGCAAGTATCCCATATTCCTTCCTAACCACCTTATCTACCTGTGCTGCTGCCTTCAGTGATCTATGGACAAGCACCCCAAGGTCCCTCTGACCCTCTGTACTCCCTGGGGTCCTACCATCCATTGTATATTCCATTGCCTTATTAGACCTCCCAAAATGCATCACCTCACACTTCTCAGGATTAAACTCCATTTGCCACTGCTCCCCCCATCTTACCAGCCCGTCTATATCGTCCTGTAATCTAAGGCTTTCCTCCTCACTATATACACCACCAATTTTTGTCCATCTGCGAACTTACTGATCATACCTCCTATATTCACGTCTAAGTCATTAATGTACACTACAAACAGCAAGGGTCCCAGTACTGATCCCTGCAGTACGCCACTGGCCACAGGCTTCCACTCGCAAAAACAACCCTCGACCATCACCCTCTGCCTCCTGTCACTAAGCCCATTTTGAATCCAATTTGCCAAATTGCCCTGGATCCTATGGGATTTTACTTTCTTAACCATTCTCCCATGTGGGACCTTATCAAAAACCTTACTGTAGTCCATGTAGACTACATCAACTGTTTTACCTTCATCTACACCTCTAATCAGCTCCTTGAAAAATTCAATCAAATTTGTTAGACATGATCTCCCCCTGACAAAGCCATGCTGACTATCCCTGATTAATCACTGCCTCTCCAAGTGGGGATTAATCCTGTCTCTCAGAATTTTTTCCAATAATTTCCCTACCACTAACGTTAGACTCACCGGCCTGTAATTACCTGGTTTATCCCTGCTACCCTTCTTGAATAATGGTACCACATTCGCTATCCTCCAATCCTCTGGCACCTCTCCTGTGGCCAGAGAGGTTTTGAAAATTTGTGGCAGAGCCCCTGCAATCTCCTCTCTTGCCTTACATAACAGCCTGGGATACATCTCATCTGGGCCTGGGGATTTATCCACCTTTAAGCCTGCTCAAACAGCTAATACTTCCTGCCTTTCAATGCTAATTTGATCAAGTAAATCACAATCCGCCTCCCTGATCTCTACACCTACATCATCCCTCTGCATAGTGAACACAGATGAAAAGTAATCGTTCAAAACCTCACCTTGGAACTTGAACTCGCAACTTGCAGATGTAGAGGCGAGAGAGCTGCCACTGAGCTGCAGCTGACTTCATTGCTGTCGTGCTTGCTGAAGTAGCAAATGGGGTTTTATGGAAACCCTTCTCATTCACACATTATTTTAAATTCCATTTGCATATTCAAAGTTCAGGTTAATCTGAAGGTTCATCCTTTATAGTACACCTTGACTCAATGGTGTTTGTCAATCTGATGATGCCACTTGGCAGAGCTATTGAATGCTAAGATTTAGTTTTTTTCTGTATTTTAACATGTTTTTGCAGTTTAAATTTCCCTTTATAATTGTTCTATAACTGGCAGTGTACAATCCATTATTGATGGTCTGCTTGCAGAAGGCAGACGATCATTCTATGAAACTTTTGCAGTAATTAGCATGTTCAGTGTCTGTCTGGATCAGCTTCATTTAATTAACATGCAGGATGTTCTGTACCAGCACACATTCGTTCATCCTAAATCTCTCCTTGTTCAGATCAAATAGGTCAATCTTTGCTGTTCTTTTCTGTTTTTGGTGCATGGAATTTGATTTCTGTTAACAACAGATGCATTGCTGATGGTATGTTCAATAGGGCTTAGTTCTTAGTTCTGCATCTTTGCCCTTAGGCTGTAGCTTTAGATCAGTCGAGGAAGACTTTGGTGCTGAAATGGATTGCCCTGTTTAGTAAAACATCAGTCGAATTACTTCCTTAGCTGTGTACTTGGGGGTCAGAATCAATTCAGAATCCCATGATATAACAATCTCCTATATAGATCGCCTGAGTCTGAAATAAGTCATCGCTTTGATTAAAACGACCAGCCTTTGAAAACAGAGCTGCTGTTGCCTCTGAACACTTTGCAAAATAAAACTTCTACCATAGTCATATTTTTTCCAACTTTTCCTGAACAGATCTTTTTTTCCTTATTGTATTGGGTAGGTGTGAGGCTACCTCTGCCTTCTTTCTTAAGTGGCCAATCTTAGGGCTGGATTTTAAGAGCCCGCCGCCAATCTCGGCAGTCAGCTCAAAAAATGGCAGTCTGTCCGTGTGGGCCGCCTGCCGAAGAATCATCGCAAGCGCAGCGGCTCATTTAAATAGCTGGGGTGGCTCGTCCTCCTCTTCAATCTCGTGGAGTGGGCGGGCTGTTCATCCCCAGCATTGGTGTCAGCTGCTTGTGTGCACTTGTATGGAAAGGTGCTGTCGGAAAGGGATGGAATTTTGATGGTGATTGAGGAGTGGACCAGCGTGTTGTGGAGGGAATGGTCCCTTCAGATTGCTGAAAGGGGAGGGGAAGATACTTTTAGTGGTGACGTCATGCTGGAGCTGGCAGAAATGATGGAGGATGATGCAGATGCAGGCAAGTAAAATATTCCCATTAAGTGAATGTCTCTTCCAAGCAAAATCTATGGTGAATCATGGTAAAATTCTTTGGCATACTAAATTCCCACTGGGATAAATTCCAGCTCCGCACAAAATGGAGAAGGCAGTTCTCAGCATTGAAATTGCAATCTGACTTTATAAAGAATGAAACAAATAAAATGAAGGTAAACTGCACAAGTTAAAAAGGCATCATTGCCTCACTTGAGGATGCAATGAAGTGAAATATTTTGGCAGATTTGGGACATGCTTTTGCTACAAATAGCAATGTCTGTTTCCAACATGGTGACAAGCTGCAAGTCTGTCGCTGTGTGTTTTTTTTTAATAGCTGGATTTTTTTGGAGTTCTTAAACAATGTTGGAAGCTTTAAAACGTGCAGGATAATGTGAGGTGTGTAGGTTGTATTTATGTATTTATGTTAGAATTTCTGGCTTACATACAAAGCACTCCTAAATGCAAAGAACCATTGTAATTCCAAAAGCAATTTAAATTCAAATAATCCAGCAAAAAGAATCTTAGAAATGTTCTTGAGCTTGCAATGCATTGCAAATTTTTTCTTAAAGTAAGCTAGTGATAACAGAAGCTATCCAGAAGAATGTGTATGACCTAAATAGGGATTCAGAATTCTATCTTAATTATCCAATTCATAGAACCATAGAATACTGGAATAATACAGCATTGAAGGTGACCTTTCAACCCATTGAGTCTGCACCTGCTCTTTCGAAGAGCAGTCCAGTCTGTCCCACTCCCCCACTCTTTCCCCATATCCTGGCAATTTTATCTGCTACAATTATTTATTTAATTCCCTTCTGAAGGATCCAAGTAAATCTGCACCCACCACCCTATCAGACAGTGCAATCATCCTTCTTATGTGCTTTCACTGAGAGACTGTTGTCAGGCAAACCCCCACCTGCCAAGACTGAGGCACACATGATTTTTCCACATGAACATTAAAACGTAACTTTGCAAGACCCTGACTGGAAGGCATTTGCATAGTACTAGCAGTGTTGGAACAAAAGGGACCCAGTAGTTACTTCCCCAATACACAGAAGAAGTGGTCAGACCAGTTTTAGTCACATGACTAGCTGGCTGTTGAGATTTGAACTTCCAACAAAGGATTCGGACTGAGAAAGCTCCTGGCTCCTGGTTTGATAAGACTTCTCTCCTGTCTGCCCTCATCTCGTTTTCATAAGCTTCGGAAACCATTGAAGACATGTAAACTCAAAGAGAGAAAAAGTCTCCTACATGAACAAGGTTTAAAAGGAACACTGGGCCCCAATGAAACGCAAGACCATATCGTCAATCAAGGACTACAGGAGCTCGAGAAACAGTAACAAGATATTGCCTCAAACTGTTCTACTTATCTTTTCTTCAGCTCTTTTCTGTCCTATTTGCATGTATGTATCGCGTGCGCATGCGAGCGTGGGTGCGTCATACATCTGTAGGCATTAACCGTATTAGAGTTTAAGTTTAAGGTTTAATAAATCTCATCTTTCTTCTTTAAACCAAAGAAAGCCTGTTTGTGCTCATTTCTTTGCCGTATAATTGGAAAGTTGTGAGCAAGGATTCACAAAGGGGGAACTCAAAACACAGTGTGTTTAAAATTAAACTCTGTTACAATAAGACCAGGTGAAGATAGTAACAGACCCCTAGACACCTTTCGCACCTGGTCGTAACAGTGTTATAAATTCTTTCCCTGCTTTGTTTGACGTTTGTTTTGATGTGTATTTCAAATGAAAGTAGCAAAATGTGTTTTGCATTCTTCCCTCATCTATCTGTAAATTAAATGCTTAACATCCCAAATGTGTCCTTTCCATCATAACTTTAAGACATTATTGCCTAGTAATTGGAGCTTCTTGCACCTGTTTTACAAGCAGAAAACAGGCACAAAAAGGGTCCAGGCCCCAATTACCCAAAATATGTCTGACCCCTATATTGAGTCCAGGAATTGTCAGATGTCCCCAGCAGTCACTTAAAAACATATGTTATGCCCCTTTTACATTTAATGAGAGACCTCATGCATGTTTTAGGACCCAGGTCTCTCATTAAATGTGGCCTAACCAGTGTTCTTTAAAGGGATCTCTGGAGCTGCCACCAAAATGGTGAGTTTGATAAATAGAAAGTTTTACATGAACGTGCCGTGAGATGGAACGTGAATGCATGTCCTGGCTCCACAACACAGAGCATGCCCATTCCCTCTCCTGAATGGGCCTCAGGAAGACCTGTTCTAGCACAGGAATTGATCCTATTTCCAGTCTGACCTCTCAAAACAATCACTGTAAGGAATCACACCTTCAAGCATTACGTACCCGTACAGCAAAAATTAGTCATTGACTGAAATGAAGACTTAGCTGTTAAATTTACAAGCGCTTCATTTCAGTCAGTATCTACCAATAAGGAACATGTACACAGGAAACAGAGCAATTAACTTGATCAGATGTTTGGCAAAGCTACAACTCACAAAATCAATTAAATGACTCAAAAACCTTCTTTATCTTTAACTTTGCTAATATTTCTTCACCAAAGTGAGTTTCTGCAGCTTATAATGATATTTATAAGAGAAATATAAAAGATTATACAATTCTGAAAAGTAATTCACTAAACTTACCCATAAAATTGGCTCATTCGTGGTAAAAAAAAACTCTGCAAGAACTTCCCTCAGAAAGGTTTGTCCATTTCTCTGGAACCGACAGCTTCATTTGGCAATGTCACCTGGGGCCATAGCAAATTGTGTGTGTGTGTGTGTGTGTTTGTAATTGTGCTTGTGTTATCGATTTATAAATGTGTCAGTATTTATAAGTTTATTTGTAAGTCTGTGTGCGTTAGTACATATTTCTAAGTATGCATATTTGTGTGTGTGTATTTTAAGTGTGTGTTTGTCCCATTCACTCATCACCACTGTGCTCACTGACCTACCTTGGCTGCCAATTAAGGAACTGCCTAATTTTAAAACTCTTATCCTTGTTTTCAAAATCCCTCCCTCTATCTCTGTAATCTCCTCCAGCCCCACAACCCTCAAGGTATCTGCACTTCTCTAATTTTGGTCTCTTGACCATTCACAATTTTAATTCCTCCAACATTGCCGACTGTGCCTTCAAATGCCTGAGCCTTAAGCTCTGGAATTCCCCCCCTAAACCTCTCCACTTCTCTACCTCTCTCTTTCTTCCTTTAAGATGCTCTTTAAAACCTACCTCTTTGTCCCAGCCTTAATATCATATGTTTTATAATGCCCCTGTGCAGTGCCTTGGGACTTTTATTATGTTAAAGACAATATATAAATACAAGTTGTTGTGGTTAATGTGTGTTTGCAAATGTGATTATGTGTTTGAATGAGATAGAGGGAAAGATAAAGAGAGATGCAACATTGGAATTGCAATCTTCACCCTTCTCCCCTATTACTGCAATATCCAGAGTGCACATGGAAACTAAACAGAGAAAGTGCAAGGATTCCGAGCTCCTATGAAGAAATTGCATGGGTGTGAGAAAGGGAATAGTGGGAATTTCAGTTGCCATCCTACTGTGAGGTAAATGATAGAATAAAATAAAACTGCTTTTATTTTAGCCTTTTATGCAATTTAAGATTATAAATTAAGACTCAGATTTAACAGCATTGAGATGGATTTGTTCTGAATTGTTGAAGGGATCTGATGTTTGTGACAGGGTCAGAGAGGAATAATGATGCTGTGTTTTGATGCTGACCTCTAGACATGCCAAGGAGAGTGAGTCAGTCAGTGGGCCTAGATCATATGGAATGGTCAGGAACTGTTATCGGACGTTCAACACTTGCAAACATCAGCTCGTGCAAGAACCACAACTACACCATGGGAAATAAGGAGCAGAAATAACTTTTTAAAATCTCATGAATAAGTCAGAAACAGAAAGAGTGTTTTAGGGAGAGAACAATAAATAAATAAAGCACCCATATTTTAAGCACATTCCACAAATTCGCTGTGGAAGAAAAAGTTACTTGATATTTTCTAATGTAAATAACTGCTAATATAACATTTATAAGCATTTATAATATTAAAGAATTAACTTACTTATTTCTTAAGCAGGTTTGTAAAGTGATAAATAAATATTTGTAAAAATATTATGGGTTTTGAATTCCCTCGGAGTTTCTCTCACTCCACCAGTTACGGTTTGAAGCAGGTGAAGATTGGAGGAATGTCACCGGAATGTCTGTGAGCCCTGTCTTTGCTTTCAGCATCATTAAACTGTGTAATATCTTCACATTCAGTCAGTCATAATATATACTACCTTACCACTTCTTCAAGACTTCACAAAGGACTTCATGGTTAGTTACTCTTTTAAAGTTGTGTAGGTAAATACAGCAAACAAAATACAACAGAGTAAGGTTCCACATGCAGTTAATAACCAATGAAAGTGTATTGGGGTGAGGGAGGAATGTTGGCCAGGACCATGAGAGCTCCGTTAAATAATGCTGTGTGATCTTTTAAATTCTACCTATAAAGGCCGAGAAGGCAGGTTAACCCTTTTACAAAGGTATCTTCCATGAAAGTAAACTAACGGAAGAGTTTTCAATGCATTTTGAATTTGAATGTTGCAGCTGCAGAGAATTTTCAATCTACACTATAGATAAATTATATGTCACAATTCCATGTTATAGAATCTGCCCTTATTTATTGAGGGATTTCAAAACTTTCAAAACTTGCAACTCATAGCAAAAATTAAAATCAGCGTGTCAAACAGCCCTGTTTACACCACAAAATCTGATCATGGCTGGTGATTTTTTTTATCTTCTTACTTTTATAGACTGTTAATAAATAGCACTTCCTAAAACTGGAGAAAGTACTATCTGTTTTACAAATTATTTAAAGGATATATTTTGTTCCCAAGTGAAAGGTTTCTTTCCATTAAAATACAGTCTTATGTCCAAGTAAGTTAGCAGCAGAAAATGCTGATTGAGAGTCTGGACTGTTTCCATTATATCCCAAGCGTTGCCCTTCAGCTCTGATTTGTAAATGGTTGAGGTTGGGATGCAGTGAATAAATACTGAGAAGTTTCACTTTATCTTAATGGAGTGCTACAGACTTTTGCCTGATTGGTTTCTGTCACCACAAGGGAACAGTTGTTTCCCGAAGGAGGAGTTTGCTTGCGTTGAAGTGAGAAAGCATCACTGCTTTCAATAACCTCTGGGAATAATGCACAAGCATGGTGTCAAGGTTGATCAACGCTTGCAGTGTGAGGCAGTTGCCTTGATCTAGTTTACTCTGAATGAGAGCGTGATCCACAACAAATGATTGCTACTTTTTTCTAAAAGTGGATTTGTACAGCAGAGCTACCATTTAACAGAAAATGTATTACATCTGATTGGAGCTGCTGCATCATACCAGGACTTGCTTATCTGTAATCTATATAAAGGTGACGTGTAATATAAATTGTCACTTGCACTCTGGTGCCCCTTGTGACCTGTGAGACTTGTATTGATGGTATTTGTTCCCACAGAACTGCAAACATCTGCTCCTTGGGTTAATGCAGATGTAGATTTGGCATCATTTATTATACTTGCAGTTGCAGTATTTTTATTTAGGATATTTAGATGGAGCAAATGTAGGGGAAAAAATCATAATATAAAAGCAAAATACTACAGATGCTGGAAATCAGAAATAAAAACAGAGAATGCTGGAAATACTCAGCTGGTCAGGCAGCATCTGTGGAGAGAGAAAGAGTTAACGTTTCAAGTTGCTGACATTTCATCAGAAAAAAGCATATATTATTTTATTTAATACATGCACATAACCTTTCATACAGAAAGCAGACACAGAGTAAGAAGCATTAAAATCAGGTACAGAAACAGGTATTTATCAGTTAAAAGATAACACTATTACCATGCACAACATTCCGGAATAGTACTGAAGACTTGTGCTGCAGAACTTGCCGCGCCCCTAACCAAGCTGTTCCAGTATAGCTACAACACTGGCATCTACCCTGCAATGTGGAAAATTGCCCAGATATGTCCTGTACACAAAAAGCAGGACAAGTCCAACCCATCCAATTACCGCCCCATCAATCTACTCTCAATCATCAGTAAAAAACAAAGAACAAAGAACAGTACAGCACAGGAACAGGCCATTCGGCCCTCCAAGCCTGTGCCGATCATGATGCCTGTCTAAACTAAAACCTTCTGCACTTCCGGGGTCCGTATCCCTCTATTCCCATCCTATTCATGTCAAGATGCCTCTTAAAATTCATTATCGTACCTGCTTCCACCACCTCCCCCGGCAGCAAGTTCCAGGCACTCACCACCCTCTGTGTAAAGAACTCGCCTCGCACATCCCCTCTAAACTTTACCTCTCGCATTTTAAACCTATGTCCCCTAGTAACTGACTCTTCCACCCTGTGAAAAAGCTTCTGACTATCCACTCTGTCCATGCCGCTCATAACTTTGTAAACCTCTATCATGTCACCCCTCCACCTCCGTCGCTCCAGTGAAAACAATCCAAGTTTATCCAACCTCTCCTCATAGTTATTGCCCTCCAGAACAGGCACCATCCTGGTAAACCTCCTCTGTACCCTCTCCAAAGCCTCCACGTCCTTCTGGTAGTGTGGCGACCAGAATTGCACGCAATATTCTAAGTGTGGCTGAACTAAGGTTCTGTACAGCTGCAACATGACTTGCCAATTTTTATACTCTATACCCCGACCGATGAAGGCAAGCATGCCGTATGCCATCTTGACTACCTTATCCACCTGCGTTGCCACTTTCAGTGACCTGTGGACCTGTACGCCCAGAACTCTCTGCCTGTCATTACTGCTCACGGCTCTGCCATTTACTGTATACCTCCCACCTGCATTAGACCTTCCAAAATGCATTACCTCACATTTGTCCGGATTAAACTCCATCTGCCATTTCTCCGCCCAAGTCTCCAACCGATCTATATCCTGCTGTATCCTCTGACAATCCTCAACTCCACCAACCTTTGTGTCGTCCGCAAACTTACTAATCAGACCAGCTACATTTTCCTCCAAATCATTTATATATACTACAAACAGCAAAGGTCCCAGCACTGATCCTTGTGGAACACCACTAGTCACATCTCTCCATTCAGCAAAGCACCCTTCCACTGATACCCTCTGTCTTCTATGACTGAACCACTTCTGTATCCATCTTGTCAGCTCACCTCTGATCCCATGTGACTTCACCTTTTGTACCTGTCTGCCATGAGGGACCTTGTCAAAGGCTTTACTGAAGTCCATATAGACAACATCCACTGTCCTTTCTTCATCAATCATCTTCGTCACTTCCTCAAAAAACTCGATCAAGTTAGTGAGACACGACCTCCCCTTTACAAAACCATGCTGTCTCTCGCTAATGAGTTAATTTGTTTCCAAATGGGAGTAAATCCTGTCCTGAAGAATCCTATCTAATAATTTCCCTACCACTGACGTAAGGCTCACCGGCCTATAATTTCCTGGATTATCCTTGCTACCCTTCTTAAACAAAGGAACAACATTGGCTATTCTCCAGTCCTCTGGGACCTCACCTGTAGCCAATGAGGATACAAAGATTTCTGTCAAGGCCCCAGCAATTTCTTCCCTTGCCTCCCTCAGTATTCTGGGGTATATCCCATCAGGCTCTGGGAACCTATCTCCCTTAATGCTTTGCAAGACACCCAACACCTCCTCCTTTTTGATAACGACATGACCCAGACTATTTACACTCCCTTCCCTAGACTTAGCATCCACCAATTCCTTCTCCTTGGTGAATACAGATGCAAAGTACTCATTTAGTACCTCGCCCATTTCCTCTGGCTCCACACATAGATTCCCTCCTCTTTCCTTGAGTGGGCCAACCCTTTCCCTAGTTACCCTCTTGCTCTTTATATACGTATGAAAAGCCTTGGGATTCTCCTTAATCCTGTTTGCCAATGACCTTTCATGACCCCTTTTAGCCCTCCTGACTCCTTGCTTAAGTTCCTTCCTACTTTCTTTATATTCCTCAAGTGCTTCGTCTGTTCCCAGCCTTCTAGCCCTTACGAATGCTTCCTTTTTCTTTTTGACTAGGCTCACACTATCCCTCGTTATCCAAGGTTCCCGAAACTTGCCAAACTTATCCTTCTTCCTCACAGGAACATGCCGGTCCTGGATGGAAGGTGTCATCGACAGTGCTATCAAGCGGCATTTGTTTAGCAATAACCTGCTCAGTTTAAGTTCCGCCAGGGCCACTCAGCTCCTGACCTCATTATAGCCTTGGTTCAAACATGGACAATAGAGCTCAACTCAGGAGGTGAGGTGAGAGTGACTGCCCTTGACATCAAGGCAGCATTTGACCAAGTACAGCATCAAGATGCCCGAACAAAACTGGAGTCAATGGGAAATGAGGGAAAACTCTCCACTGTTTGGAGTCATACCTAGCGTAAAGAAAGATAGTTGTTGGAAGTCAATCATCTCAGTTACAGGACAGCACTGGAGGAATTCCTCAGGGTAGTGTCCTAGGCCCCACCATCTTTAGTTGCTTCATCAATGACCTTCCTTCAATCATAAGGTCAGAAGTGGGAATGTTCGCTGATGATTGCACAATGTTCAGCACCATTCGCAACTCCTCAGATACTGAAGCAGTCCGTGTAGAAATGCAACAAGACCTGGACAATATCCCGGCTTGGGCTGATAAGTGGCAAGTAATATTCGTGCCACACAAGTGCCAGGCAATGATCATCTCCAACAAGAGAGAATTTGACCATCTTCCCTTGACATTCAATGGCATTACAATTGCTGAATACCCCACTCTCAACATCCTAGGGGCTACCATTGACCAGAAACTGAACTGGAGTAGCCATATAAATACTGTGGCTACAAGAACAGGTCAGAGGCTAGGAATCCGATGGTGAGTAACTCACCTCCTGACTCCCCAAGCCTGTCCACCATCTACACGGCACAAGTCAGGAGTGTGATGGAATACTCTCCCTTGCCTGGATGGGTGCAGCTCCAACAACACTCAAGAAGCTCGATACCATCCAGGACAAAGCAGCCCGCTTGATTGACATTCACTCCCTCCACCACTGATGCACAGTGGCAGCAGTGTGTACCATCTACAAGATGCACTGCAGAAACGCACCAAGGCTCCTTAGACAGCACCTTCCAAACCTGCGACCTCTGCAACCTAGAAGGACAAGGGCAGCAGATGCATGGGAACACCACCACCTGCAAGTTCCCCACCAAGCCACACACCATCCTGACTTGGAACTTTATCGCCGTTCCTTCACTGTAACTGGGTCAAAATCCTGGAACTCCCTTCCTAACAGCACTGCGGGTATACCTACCCCACATGGACTGCAGCGGTTCAAGAAGGCAGCTCACCACCACCTTCTCAAGGGCAATTAGGGATGGCAATAATTGCTGGCCTAGCCAGTGACGCCCACATCCCATGAACGAATAAAAAAAATCTATAAATTGAACTTTAATAAATATGCATAGCAATTGTTTAAGCAATTGCTCCATCTTTATCATCATATATATAAGATAATGAAAATTGGTAATTAAACACCAAGCTTGTTAATCCAATTCATGGGCCCAGATAACACTGTGAGTAATTTGTGAGTGTCATTTGAACCCTAAGATGATAGTGACTGGGAATTTCCTGGAAACTTGTGGCAGGACAATGACACATTTACCTCATCAAAACCATCTTTGAGTGAAAAACCTCAAGGTGATATGCTGCACATTACACGATGCATGTTAAACCAGTTATCACTCTCCTCTCACACACTGCTGCCACTGTGCATCAGTGGTGGAGGGAGTGAATGTCAATCAAGTGGGCTGCTTTGTCCTGGATGGTGTCGAGCTTCTTGAGTGTTGTTGGAGCTGCACCCATCCAGGCAAGGGAGAGTATTCCATCACACTCCTGACTTGTGCCTTTTAGATGGTGGACAGGCTTGGGGAGTCAGGAGGTGATTTACAAGCCTGTGCCCTCAGTACCCTGCTCTATGGCAGCGAGGCCTGGACAATGTATGTCAGCCAAGAGCATCGTCTCAATTCATTCCATCTTCGCTGTTTCCGGAGAATACTTGGCATCAGGTGGCAGGACCGTATCTCCAACACAGAAGTCCTCGAAGCGGCCAACATCCCCAGCTTATATACACTACTGAGTCAGCGGCGCTTGAGATGGCTTGGCCATGTGAGCCGCATGGAAGATGGCAGGATCCCCAAAGACACATTGTATAGTGAGCTCGCTACTGGTATCAGACCCACTGGCCGTCCATGTCTCCGCTTCAAAGACGTCTGCAAACGCGACATGAAGTCCTGTGACATTGATCACAAGTTGTGGGAGTCAGTTGCCAGCGATCGCCAGAGCTGGCGGGCAGACATAAAGGCGGGGCTAAAGTGTTGCGAGTCGAAGAGACTTAGCAGTTGGCAGGAAAAAAGACAAAAGCGCAAGGGGAGAGCCAACTGTGTAACAGCCCCGACAAACAAATTTTTCTGCAGCACCTGTGGAAGAGCCTGTCACTCTAGAATTGGCCTTTATAGCCACTCCAGGCGCTTCTCCACAATCCACTGACCACCTCCAGGCGCTTACCCATTGTCTCTCGAGATAAGGAGGCCAAAGAAAGAAGAAAGAACTCTCCTCTCTATCTGCCTCAGACTTTGGCGTTACTTCAGCAAGTGTGCCACTGAAAACCTCCATTAACCTGGCCCTGCTCTTATTCACAGCAGTTGCAAGTTTGAATTTGCTAGATAGATGCTAGTTTCCCCAGGTATCTAGTTACACTGGAAATCTGGAGGCAGGAGGGCTCAAGGTCACTTGGCAGCAGCAAAATTTATGATTCTCATGTGATTCACAGCCTAGGATGGCTACTTACAACTCTGATGTTTGGTGTTGATATTTTTCTGCTTTATTTTTGCTTGTCTGTCACTAACATCTCCAGTTTTCCTGACCAGGATCTGGCGAGTTTCTGATGTCAATATTCTTAAAGCCCCCACCCAGCTCAACAAGGGCAAAGTATCTGCAATTGTCGTCCCACTGGACGTTCCCCATTCAGCATTATTCTTATTATGAAGAAGAAGTAGTTGCAGCATCAACAGTGCTGTGATAAAAGATCTCTGCTCTGAGCTTATGATGGTGCTTCTGCCCAAGATCTTGGGGGTCCCTCATTTGGTCACAGGGATTCTAAGATATGTGGAATGTGGCGTATGCAAATTAATTTCCCAGGAAATTATGTTGTAAGTTGGTGTTGGGAGGATTGCGCTCGAACCAGCTGAAGCAATTGCAGAACTTGCAAAATACACTATTCCTGGAAATTTCCAGCCATTATAAACATGAAGTCATTTCGTATCTTCTGCTGTTGTCTCTTTTTTGTCATTCACAGGATGTGGGCATCGCTAGCAAGGCCAACATTTATTGCTCATCTCCCTAATTACCAATTGTCCTTGAGAAGCGGGCGGTGAGCTGCCTTCTTGAACTGCTGCAGTCCATGTGAGGTAGGTACACCCACAGTGCTGTTAGGAAGGAGTTCCAGGATTTTGCTCCAGCAACAGTGAAGGAACGGCGATATAGTTCCAAGTCAGGATGGTGTGTAGCTTGGAGGGGAACTTGCAGATGGTGGTGTTCCCATGTCCCTGCTGCCCTTGTCCTTCTGGATGGTAGAGGTGACGGGTTTGGGAGGTGCTGTCTAAGGAGCCTTGGCGAGTTGCTGCAGTGCATTTTGTACATGGTACACACTCCAGATACAGTGCGCCAGTGGTGGAGGGAGTGAATGTTTAAGGTAGTCGATGGGGTGCCAATCTTTCTGTAATATATTCTAGATAATTTTGTTATTATTGTGCATTGTTCCATTAGTAGTTGCAATAATGCTGTTTAAGCCTGTCTGTTTTTGCAAGGTAAACTGACACTGAAAGGAGTGCAGTGCGACATTGCCAAAAGCACATGAAATTAGATTGCAGTGTCATTTAACCAGAAGCATTGATAAATAAATTCTACTTGGCTGCACTGAAATTATATTCCCAGCGAAATGTCTGTACAGAAGCTCGGGCAGTAGTTTGTAGCATATGAAGGCCACTCCAGGGACTTGAACAGGGCGGCACAGTGGCGCAGTGGTTAGCACCGCAGCCTCACAGCTCCAGGGACCCGGGTTCAATTCCGGGTACTGCCTGTGTGGAGTTTGCAAGTTCTCCCTGTGTCTGCGTGGGTTTTCTCCGGGTGCTCCGGTTTCCTCCCACAAGCCAAAAGACTTGCAGGTTGATAGGTAAATTGGCCATTATAAATTGTCACTAGTATAGGTAGGTGGTAGGGAAATATAGGGACAGGTGGGGATGTTTGGTAGGAATATGGGATTAGTGTAGGATTAGTATAAATGGGTGGTTGATGTTCGGCACAGACTCGGTGGGCCGAAGGGCCTGTTTCAGTGCTGTATCTCTAATCTAAAACACTGAATCCAGTGCAGTGCTGAGGGAATACTACACTGTCGGAGCTGTCATCTTTCAGGTCAGCCCTTAAACCAAAGCCCTGTCTACTCTCTTTGATGCACATAAAGGTCCCATGGGCAGGTCCACTGGATAAATATTGCCTGGGACACTGGAGTGAACTTGATTGCTGTTCTTCAGATACCATTGTGGGATATTTTATATTCCCTTGAGAAGACAGACAAGGCCTTGGATTAACACCTCACCTGAAACCTGACAGTACAACACACCTTCATTACTGCACAGGGAGTGTCTGCCTGAATTACATGCTCAAGTCTCTATCGTGGGACATGAACACACAATCTTTTGGTTGAAGGATGAGAATGCTGCCAACTGAGCCACCTTATCACAGTCCCAATACACAAAGAACATAAAGAAACAGTGGAGGTAACATATGTCAGTTTCAATGTAGCATTTGACTTGATGGGTAGGAACTAATTCTGCCTCCTTCTAAAGTGAATCGATGTTGCAGAAAGACTGGTCCAATTCCTATTTAAAGGTACCACCATATACATGCGCAAAGACAGCGATATCTTCAAAACTGGATCTGGAATTTGACAAGGATTCATTGTCGGCCTTGATCTGTTTCCCATGGACTGGATCTTGGGATTGTTTTGTTGCTCACAGCATGAATGATATTGAACCAATTTTGTGATCATTTACAAACTTTCAATGTAAGGATGGTCTCATCTTGCTTTTAGTAATGCAAAGATAGTAAATCTAGCACTGAGTATTCTTAAAGGTGAGGAGAAACACCAGACCGTCATCTCAACAGGCAGGAAACCAAGGTTCAGCAATGCAGAGTGACAAAGCCTCCAGCTTGCACCACAGTGAAGAACAAAACCAATTCCAATATCTCTGGAGCTTGATCCACAGCTCAGATGCCTCTGCAACAGTGAATAGAGATCACCAAAGGTGTTCTACGATCTCTTGATAAGAAGGTGTTAAAGTCAAGAAACCAATTTCGCAAACAAACTCAGATTATACAACTCTCTTGTTATTCTTTGACACATCAGCTCCAATAGTTTGTGACCAATTATGGCTGGATGTCTTTGACCAATAATGCCTCCGATGAGTACTTGAACATAGTGATCAGAAGACACACAGCACAACACGCTGTCTCCAATACCATCAGTCTTTGATGATTACAACTATTTGAACCTGTTTAAAATGAATATTTCTTACAACTAAGTTTCCTTCTTGCTTCAGCTGTCACTGTTAGAGTGAATTATAGCACAGAGAGAGCTTATTCAGCCCATGTCAGCTCTCTGTGGAATAATCAACCTAGTTCCATTCCCTTGCTCAATCTCTGCAAGCTGAAAATCAACATTGTAGTAGTAGAGAATGGTTTTGATCCATTGATCTCTAGGCTATAGGTCTAGCATGCTTCCACTGCACCACTCTGCTCGTCGGTGTTAATGTCACCAATTGTATTAGATTCATCAAAATCCAACATGTCTAAGTTGTATATAAATTTGGTTTACAAAATAAAATCTGTTATCAATTAATTGTTCGACACCAACATAAAATTTTACAGTGCTCATAATATGTAATTAATATGAAGGCCGATTGCTGACTATGAGACAGGGAGCAGAGTGTATGGTGAATAGTTATTTTTCAGACTAGAGAGAAGTGTGCAGCGGTGCTCCCCAGGAGTCAGTATTAGAACCACTTCACTTTTTGATTATAGTAATAACTTGGACAAGGAATCATTGCAAAGTTTGCAGATGACATTCTGATGGGAGAAATGTAATAATTAGCAAGGAGGATAGTAACAGTCTTCAGGAGGATGTAGACAGACTGGTGAAATGGGCAGACACATGGCAGATGAAATTTAAGGCAAAGAAATGTGACGTTATGTATTTTGGGAGGAAGAATGAGGAGCGACAATAGAACATAAATGACCCAATTCTAAAGGGGGTGCAGGAACAGAGAGACCTGGGGTTGTATGTGCACAAATCTTTGCAGGTGGCACAAGAAGTTGAGAAGGCTGTTTAAAGAAAATACAAGCTTCTTAGCTTTATTAATAAAGAAATAGAATACAAAAACAGGAAGTTATGCTAAACCTTTATAAAACACCAGTTTGGCCTCAGCTGGAGTATTGCGTCCAAATCTGGGCACCACATTTTGGCAAAAGGGTCAAGACCTTGGACAGAGTGCAAAGGAGATTTACCAGAATGATTCCGAGGTGAGGGCTTTCAGTTATGTGGAGAGACTGGGATTGCTTTCCATGGAGCAAAGAAAGTGAAGGGAGATTGAATAAAGTAATTCAAAATTTTGAAGAGTTTGATAGAATAAATGGGAGAAACTGATTTCACTGGCAGAAAGGACACAAATTCATGATAATTGATCAAAGATCCAGAAGGGAGATGAAGAGATAATTTTTTTCAACACAGCAAGTTACGATCTAGAATGCGCTGCCTAAAAGGGTTGTAGAAGCAGATTCAATAGTAACTTTCAAAAAGGACTGGGATAAATACCTGAAAAAGAAAAATTTGCAGAACTATGGGTGAAAGAGCAAGACATTGGGATTGGATAGCTTGGCCAAAGAACTGGCACATGCACGACAGGCCTTCTGTGCTGTGTGATTCCATGATATTTATTTAATTACCTCAGCAGCAATGATCCATCACTAATCAGAATAAAGCTTGAACTTTATTTTCCACTGAGGTTCCTCTGTCCTTGAAACAGCAATTTAGCACAGAAGAAAACAGAAACCAAATGCATGTGGCATTTCATAAGATGCAGTCGAAAAGAAAGCAAATGGACTCCCACTGGCAATTTTCTACATAACCTTACATCTAATCAGCTTTGCCTTACATAAAGATAATTAAACGTATCAGTGGCTCCAGGTGGTCTGACTACACCTTCCTCCTAATAGTGGTATATATCATGTTCTTCCTACTACATCTCCAGAAAACATATTCTCCACAATGAATAAATCATAATCTCACCTCACAAAGGTATAATTTAATAACAAAATGCATTTTAAGACAATTTGCTAAACAGCTATATTTACAACCCTGGCTAATTTGATATGAAGAAATTTGAATAATTTAATGCAATTATTACTTATAACACGTTGTGCTTCATAGACTTTATTCAGTATAAACTAATGTAATTAGTGCAATGGAAACTGTACTCAACTAGATAAGTATGAGGGCATTTAATAGTGTGGTCATTTCAGGAGATTAGATTGTCAATATGCTGAAAGATTACATTTCATGATTCTTGCTTTATGTCGAGAATAAAGGGCTGGATTTTCCTCTGATATTGACCTAAATTGGAAAGTTAGGGTTGAGTTATGGCAGTGAGCAGAGATGTTGCTCTGAATGACCCTTCTTTGGCTGTAGTTGCATCCTTAAAATAAATTGAAGTTCATTGGGTTATTTTGTGAATGTGCTTTACACATTGGTAACAGCAAAATTTCACCATTCGTAAAGTCGTCACTAAAACATTTGTACCTTCACAAATGTGTTAAAATCATGCAATAAAGGGGTACATTTTCACAGGGACTAACCTGACATCATTTTGGTAGAAGATCAGCAGAAACTGGAGAATGGACAAAAATGGCCTTTTACAATCTCACCAACATTTCTATCTATTTCCTACCAAAACTCTAGTGACAGATCACGAGAACCCCTGTGAAAATGCCAAGCAAATAGGCATAAGAGCAAGGGGTAAGATTCCCTTTAACAGTGTAATTGTAAATGCAATGGTGAGGATCTCTTCTGGTCAGTGCAGTCAACAAAATTGTAAATATATCCACCTGGAATTTTCCAGTGCTCTCCAGTGGGTAAATCTGCAAAACTCCTGGAGAAATTCAGGGTCTTTTGTTACGACCAAGGCGGGAGCAATGTATTGTCAATTCAGACCCATTACTCCACAGGCCACAGCATATTATTAAAGTTTACCACCTACCAGAAATTAGCCAAATTAAACACTTTATTAACCCCCAATAAAATGCACCAAACCAGGTATCTTTAAACAACAACAAATTAATTATTTATTAATAAACTAAATCTTAAACAATACTGGGACAAATCTATGTCTGAAAAGACTTTATAACTTCTTATTCCTCCTAACTCTTTTGCACACGCACATATATTCAAAAACCAACAGTTAACGAGTTTTAAAATTATGTTTTAAAATTAGAGCTGTTTCTTAGGAATAATAAAAGAACTGGGTTGTAAGTCCTGATTGGTTACTTTCCTGGCTCAGTGAGGTGTCCCAGAGTCAAATAGTCAGATGCCACTCGAAGTCTCCAGGCGAGTTTTATGAACAGTCTGTAATGGATAGACATTCATGGCACTTCGGCTGCAGTAGGCGTCACACAGATCTTTCAACAAAGAATACAACATAATTATTTAGATTTTAAATTGGTAGTCTATCAGTAGATATCAGTTTCCAGAACTCCCAGAAACACAAAAGACAATAGAAAGTCACTTCTGAGGTAGAGACATCTTAGAGACTGGAAGTAAAAATGAATTTGCTACCTCCAACAATGCAAAGATTCCTTTCCAGAGGTATTTTATTCTTTAGGTGAAACACAGCTTGTAAGCCAATATACATTTTTTGCTGGGAGAGCGACAAATCCTTCCTTCAAGGAGAGCACGCATTGCTGGTCTGCCAGATCAAATCGGTTCTAGCCAGTCTTTACACACAGTCAAACTGATACAATACGGCATGTGACCTCTCTCTCTTGCTGTTGCCTGGGAAACAGGCTTGCAACTCGCACACATTGTTCCCAGAGGGACAATCAACTTTCAGTCTTAAAGGCATACTACCCTTTTTAGTTTTTAAACAACAAATAAAAGAGCACTTCCTTGACACTTTCTTTCAGGGCGCTATTTCAAAGGTTGAGGCAATCAGATAGAACATTCAAATTTCAGAGCAGCCATCAGCATTGCATTTTGAGGGTTCTCGAGTATCTGCTAGTTTCGATCAGCACTCAATGAGGGTCCTCTCAGATAATCAAGATTGATTAATAAATGCAAAGCATTACCAGGCAGGACATCAATGATGCAGCCAGTGTTCTAAGGATGTATTGAAGCACAACCAGAGAACATGAGACAAACAAGTGGGAGCTGCTGACAGCAGAAAAGTCAGGATAGCATTCAATATTATGATATGAGTGGACAGCCTTGTAATGTATTGCTGTCAACAGCGAGTAATGTGGTTGCTGCAGAAACACTATCAACAGCAATGGCCAAAATCATTCAGTGAGCAAAACAGGGCATTCATAACATTCACACATTGCAGGAAATCTTGTGCATCATGGATTGCACTAAGCAGGCACAAGTAGACTCCTATCAAACAAATAACTCTCAAATCAAGCATCTTCCTGATCAATGGATGAGCAAACAGTTTACAGTAATCTTCATTCATTACATTGTACTCTCAATGTTGTGCAGCTTCTTTCAGATGCTGCCTGTTTTCTCTGAGTTGATTAAATAAAGTTAACCCCAACAGGATATGTCACTTTGCTTTGTGTCTTTTGTCAATTTGGGTCTGTCCATTGTATTGCAGAGATTATTAGCATTTGCAGGAATGTCTCGACAACTCTGTTACTTCTTCAGTTGCCATTCATCCATTTGCTTCACCTTAATAATGGGTATGGTAGCATAGTGGTTATGTTACTGGATTAGTAATCTGGAAGCCTGCACTAATGAGTGAGAAACACTAGTTCAAATTTCTCCAGAGGCTGGCAAATTTAAATAAATCTGGTATAAAAAGCTATCATTAGTAATGGTGATCATGAAATGACAAGGTTGTCATAAAAAACCCATCTGGTTCACTAATGTCCTCCAGGGAAGGAAATCTGCCATCCTTACCTGATCTGGCCTACATGCGACTCCAGACCCACAGCATTGTGCTTGTCTCTTAGTGGCTTACCGGCCCATTCCTGAGGAAACTAAGTTAGGGATGGGCAATAAATACTGGTCTTGCTACTGATAATGAAATCTTATGAATAAATAAACATAATATTTTCAAAATCAATAGCATTTAAGTGGCTCCTCTGCTGCTCATCAGAATTGTGAAAGGATCATTATTGCAGAAAGTTTGAGATTAGCTGTCAGTTTCTTCATTGCCACAAACAAAATCACATTTTCTGGCAGTGTTGCATAGGACAATTGCATTGGGGTGCTGGTGACCTCTGGCACTGGCCCTGCTGGAGTTTGTAGGGTCATTGAGAGTGACCTCTGGCACTGGCCCTGCTGGAGTTTGTAGGGTCATTGAGAGTGACCTCTGGCACTGGCCCTGCTGGAGTTTGTAGGGTCATTGAGAGTGACCTCTGGCACTGGCCCTGCTGGAGTTTGTAGGGTCACTGAGAATGACCTCTGGCGCTGGCCCTGCTGGAGTTTGTAGGGTCATTGAGAGTGACCTCTGGCACTGGCCCTGCTGGAGTTTGTAGGGTCATTGAGAGTGACCTCTGGCACTGGCCCTGCTGGAGTTTGTAGGGTCATTGAGAATGACCTCTGGCACTGGCCCTGCTGGAGTTTGTAGGGTCACTGAGAATGACCTCTGGCACTGGCCCTGCTGGAGTTTGTAGGGTCATTGAAAGTGACCTCTGGCGCTGGCCCTGCTGGAGTTTGTAGGGTCATTGAGAGTGACCTCTGGCACTGGCCCTGCTGGAGTTTGTAGGGTCATTGAAAGTGACCTCTGGCGCTGGCCCTGCTGGAGTTTGTAGGCTCACTGAGAATGACCTCTGGCACTGGCCCTGCTGGAGTTTGTAGGGTCATTGAAAGTGACCTCTGGCGCTGGCCCTGCTGGAGTTTGTAGGGTCATTGAGAATGACCTCTGGCACTGGCCCTGCTGGAGTTTGTAGGCATTGAAAGTGACCTCTGGCACTGGCCCTGCTGGAGTTTGTAGGGTCACTGAGAATGACCTCTGGCACTGGCCCTGCTGGAGTTTGTAGTGTCATTGAAAGTGACCTCTGGCGCTGGCCCTGCTGGAGTTTGTAGGGTCATTGAGAATGACCTCTGGCACTGGCCCTGCTGGAGTTTGTAGGGTCACTGAGAGTGACCTCTGGCACTGGCCCTGCTGGAGTTTGTAGGGTCACTGAGAGGTCCCCTGATTTGACTGGGCCTTGTGGACACTTGGTTGCAAAATGACATTTTCCATGCCACGTTGTATCAGACTTTAGGCAATCTAATTACCTGTTAATGCAGCTTCCAGTGTTTCACTACAATAAATCTCTCCTTTTTATTCACTCCCAGTGTTGACATGTAGCCACTAAAATAAAAGCAAAATACTACAGATGCTGGAAATCTGAAATAAAAGCATGAAATGCTGGAAATTCTCAGCTGGTCTGGCAGCATCTGTGGACAAAGAAGCAGAGTTAACATTTCAGGTCAGTGATCTTTCATCAGAACTGGGTATGTAGTCATCTGGAACATCAATAAACATGGAAGTCATTCTCTACAGTTCCTGCTTGTCACTATTTTAAGGTGGAAATCATGCATTGTGATGTTAGTAACACAGTGGCACTGTGGTTAGCACCGCAGCCTCACAGTTCCAGTGACCCGGGTTCAATTCTGGGTACTGCCTGTGTGGAGTTTGCAAGTTCTCCCTGTGTCTGCGTGGGTTTTTTCTGGGTGCTCCGGTTTCCTCCCACAACCAAAAGACTTTGCAGGTTGGTAGGTAAATTGGCCATTATAAATTGCCCCTAGTATAGGTAGGTGGTAGGGAAATATAGGGACAGGTGGGGATGTGGTAGGAATATGGAATTAGTGTAGGATTAGTATAAATGGGTGGTTGATGTTCGGCACAGACTCGGTGGGCTGAAGGGCCTGTTTCAGTGCTGTATCTCTAAATAAAATAAAATATTTGGATAAATTATTCTGTCTGCTTTTTTGCCACCTGTGTTAATCCATTTATACATTCACTGTTAATATCACAGAGCATAATTTCAATCCATTCAAGTTCTTTTAAACAAATACATCTCTCCTGGCATTGCCGACAGTAACTTGTGAAGTACAATATTTTACAAAGATAGATTTGTTTATACTATTCACGGCTACAGATTTGCAATAACCAAGTAAGTCAAATTCCAGTTTTTTGGAATGGTATTTTGGGATTTGGGGATTTAATAAGTGACTTTATTTCATATATCTGGATCTAGTGGTAAGAATGTGGAGCTCCCTACCACAAGAAGTATATGAGACAAATAGCATGGATTCATTTAAGAGGAAGCTAGATAGACACATGAGGGAGAAAGGAATAGAATGATATCCTGATGGAGTTAGATGAAGAGTTGTAGGGGGAGGCTTGAGTGAAGCATAAGCACAGGCACAGACCATTTCGCCCGGATAGTCTCTTTTTTTGTTGTAAATATTATTTACTTCTGGGTAATGCATGATGTATGGCTTCGAGTTAAGTATCTAGTGGTGGAATTACTTGTGTATTTGCCCCGAGGGACATGTGTTGCATGGATAGATTGGTGAAGCTGGGGCTGATCTTCTTAGAGAAGAGAAGTTGAGAGGAGATTTGATAGAGGTGTTCAAAATCATGAGGGGTCTGGACAACTAGACAGGGAGAAACTGTTCCCATGGTAGAAGGATCAAGAACCAGAAAACACTGATTTAAGGTGATTGGCAAAAGAACCAAAGGCAAATGAGGAAAAACAGTTTTTAGGCAGCGAATGCTTAGGATCTGGAATGCGCTGCCTGAGAGTATGGCTTTCGAAAGGGAATTGGATAATTATCTGAAGAGAAAAAATTGCAGGGCCATGCCGAAGGGGTGAGAGAGTGGGACTAGCTAAATCGGTCTTGCAAAGAGCCAGTACAGGAAGGGCAGACTGAATGAGCTCTGTTTATACTGTAACCAGTTTATGATTCTATGATAGCATCTTAGGACTTTTACTACACTAAAGACGATATATAAATATTGGTGTTTTGTTGCAGTTTCTTTGTGCAATGTTTTTTGATTTATCCTCACTCAGACTTGCCCTATATTTGATAATTGTGTAGTAATTGAGTATTTAATTGTATTCAGGTGCTGGACATTAACTGGGGTTTCTCTTGTGCTCCTGTATATAGCAGGAGACTGAAACTGTCGTGGTTTGGGGGTACATGTTTGTAATGTGTATCTCTGTAAATAAAAGCTTATAAAATGTGTAAAGATTCGGCTTGAGTTCTATCCTTCATTGCCTGGCTATCTAGAGTAGAACAATATTTTCTGTTTCCTTAAATCTATTTTTTGGCATCAATGTGAGTTACATTTTAAAAATTGAACAGTTTCCATGTTGCATGATCTTAAATCTGTGGAGCCCAATGTACCTGAATGACAGATAATTTGAAACTTTAATTTTCATACTTAAAGATGGTGTGAGTTCCACATTTTCCTTGCTTACACTCATTTTCACTTGTTTACATTCATTTCTACATTCCAGCATATCTTAATGAGATTGGCAGGACATTTTGATGTAAATACACCTTCGCAAATTGGGTGCATGAATGAACGTTATTTCGAGAGTAACTTCCTGATTACACCCCGCAAGAAAATGTCATCGCCAGCACCCTAGATATTCCACTGGAGGCCTTTTACAGAGCGAGGATGGTGGGGGAGACAGATGGCAGTATGAGCAGAATGGAACTTCTGCTGATGTGCCTGTGACCATGTCCCAAATTCTGGAAACGAGGCATTTGCAGATAGCTGGCACCACCTGTGCCATTTTCAATTGCTTGCTGAAGGTGGGTGGGGCACGGGTTTCACTGTCACCTTACTGCAGTATGAATGAGTTCCAGTGGCTGCACAGTGCTGAAAAACAATACCTGCAAGTCGGCACCTCTGACTTTTCCCTTTTTCCATATCATCAGGTCAACTGCGTTACCAAAAGCTCACCTTCAGATTTTTAAAACAACCAAACGGAATTTAGTAAAGACAAAGTGAAGCATTGTATCATTTGATTAGTTTAGTGCTGCTGCATGCTTGCAAATGATGTACACTGTAGATGCTCAGATTGCAGGCTCTGCTTCTGCTGATGGAGCTAACGCTCCAGGCAAAAATCTTAAACCCAAGGGAGAGACGGAGAGCAACAAAAACAACTTGTATTTATATAACACCTTTAACGTAGTAAAAATGTCTCAAGGCACTTCACAGCAGCATTATCAAAACAAATTTTTGACATTGAGCCACATAATAAGATATTCAGAGAGGTGACCAAAAGCTTGGTCAGAGAGATGGGTTTTAAGGAGCATTTTATAGGAGGAGAAAGAGAGATATAGAGGTGGAGAGGTTCAGGGAGGGAGTTTAGGGCCTAAGCATCTGAAGGCATGGCCGCCAATGATGGAGCAATTAAAATGGGGAATGTAAAAGAGGCCAGAATTGGAGGAGTCCCGATATCAGAGAAGATTACAGAGAGAGGGAGGGACGAGCCACTGAAGGACTTTGTCATGAGAATGAGTGTTTTAAAATTGGTGCATTGCTGTGCTAGCAGTGAATGTCGAGAAGCAACCATAGGGATGATGAATGAATGGGAGTTGATACAAGCTAAAATATTGCCCATGAAGTTTTGGATGAACTCAAATGTAAAAAGATACAAAAATATTTTGTGGATAAATGGACATTTTTTTCTAATTTTTAAATATTTTCTTTCTAAAACCTTATTTTAGGTGTTACGGCCAGGTGAGAAAGGTATGTGGGGTTCTCTTTCAACTTTCACCTGGTCTTATTGTAACAGGATTTAATTTTTAAACACACTATGTTTTGAGCTCCCCCTTGGTGAATCCTTGCTCACCGCTTTCCAATTATAAGGCAAAGAAATGAGCAGAAACAGGCCTTCTTAGATTTAAAGAAGAAAAGTGAAATTTATTAAAACTTAAACTTAAACTCTAATTCAGTTAATGCTTACGGAGCAGAACAAAAATAAAGTGGAGAGGTTTGAGGCAATATCAGAAGAGTTTCTTGTTACTGTGTTTCGAGCTCACTGCAGTCCTTTTGTAGGTAGTTCTTGCTTGTAAGTAATTCTTGCTTTTTGTTGGGGTCCAGTATTCTTCGTTAACCTTGTTCACTGCAGGAGACTTTTCTCTCTTGGGGTTTATGTGTCTTCAATGGTTTCTGAAGCTGGTGAGAGCGAGATGAGAGCAGACAGGAGAGAGGTCTTTTCAGTCCAGGAGCAAACAGCTTTCTGAGTACAAATTCTCTGTGGCAAGTTCAAATTCTCTGTGGCAAGTTCAAATTCTAAAAACACCAACAGCCAGTTAGTCATGTGACTGAACTGGTCTGACCATGTCTGTTTGTGTATTTGGCCATCTTAGCAGTTAACCTGGAATGCTAGCCTCTCCACCTTCAATGTCTGGTAATCAAAAGTCCATTGTGGATTAAATCGGAGCAGGGAGTGGCCATTTTGCCCTTACCAAGTACTGTCTGTTACTATGCAAATGTGTTTCCAGTCAAGGGTCTGGTGTATTTTTTTTTAAACAAGTTCTTTCTTTATTTCAGTAACAGTTTAAAAATCAATGTTCATGTGGCAAAATTAATGTGTCTCATTCTTGGCAAGTGGGAGTTTGCATAACATAGGTATTAGAAATTTTGATTATTGAAAAAAATAACAGGAGGCAAAGCCTTTTAAAAACATTTTAATGACTTGAATGGTTTGACAAGGTGTGATGATGAAATCTTTAGGTGTTCTCATTATAAAATTAAGGAGTTTCCATTCTAAATAAAACGCTTACTCAAAAATCGTGACAAAAGGGAGGAAGCTTATTTGACATGAAGTGGAGGCCATTCATAATTTTTTAATCATGTATGGTGATAGAACAATTCAAAAGATCTTAAAACACAATAATAACAAATCCTTTCTAAAGGAATTATGAGTAAATCCACTAAAACCCATGGTCCTACCAGATGAGTCTCATTTAAGTGCTGTAGCCATACGACTTCTGGTCAATGCTCTCTTTAAGTAAGGTTGGTCACTGGGCATGAGATTTGAATTTACCCTTTACTTTCACAAAGTAAAAAAGTAGAGCTCGGCATTGAATCTTTTGTAAAATTACTTTAAAGTAAAAATTCAGAAATATGAGTAGTGCAGCTCAGTCACAAAATATCTGGTGCTAAAACAATGTATAAAATAATACTATCATTTATTTGAGCTACTGTACATGGTAGAAAAGCAACAACAATAATGATGTGATGTGATATGGACCACCTACTAAAGAGCAGCGTTAGCTGATGTTAACACTGACTTAGAAAATCTTCTCTTAGCTCTCATGAAATCAAGGCAACATAGGTCTGTTCAGAAGAGGGATTGTTGCCATGGTGAGGTGAATCATCAAGTACATTGCCGTAACAGGATGTACTGTGTTACAGACAGGTGGGAAATGATAGGAACAAAAACAAAAAATGCTGGAAATACTCAGCAGGTCTGGCAGCATCTGTGGCGAGAGAAGCAAAATTAACGTTTCAGGCCTGTGACCTTTCATCAGAACTGGCAAAGGTTAGAAAAGAATTAGGTTTTAAACAAGTGAAGGGGAGGGAAGTGGGCAAGAGAACAAAGGAGAAGGTGCTTGATTAGGGCAGGAGAGACTAAATAACAAAGCTACCCTGGGACAAAGGCAAAGCGTGTGTTAATGCTTGTGGTGAAAGACAAAGCTTTAGTGCAGAGAGAGTGTTAATAGCAGAATAATGAGCAGCTCTGACTGCATGAAATGCAGGCATGTGGTTAAAAAATAAAATATTAAAAAAAGGCCAGTCATGCTTTGAAGTTATTGAACTCAATGTTCAGTCTGCAAGGCTGGAGAGTGCCTAATCGAAAGATCAGGTGCTGCTCCGTGAGCTTGTGTTGATGTTCACTGGAACACTGAAGCAGGCCAAAGACAGAAATGTTGGCATGAGAGCAAGGGTGGGCGTTGAAATGGCAAGCAACCAGAAGCTCGGGGTCATGTTTTCGGACTGAGCGGGCGTGTTCCGCAAAGCGGTCACTCAATCTGCATTTGGGCTCCCCAATTTAGAGAAGACCACATTGTGAGCAACGAATACAATGTACTACATTGAAAAAAGTACAATTAAATTGCTACTTCACCTGAAAGGAGTGTTTGATGCTTTGGATAGTGAGGAGAGAGGAGGTAAAAGGGCAGGTATTACACCTCCTGCGTTTGCATGGGAAGGTGCCATGGGAAGGGAACTAGGTGTCGGGGGTAATGGAGGAATGGACCAGGGTGCCGCGGAGGGAACAATTCTTTCGGAATGCTGACAGGGGAGGGGAGGGGAAGATGTGTTTGGTGGTGGCATCACGCTGTAGGTGGCGGAAATGGCGGAGGATGATCCTCTGGATGTGGAGGCTGGTGGGGTGTAAAGTGAGGACAAGGGGAACCCAGTCGCAGTTCTGGGAGGGAGGGGAAGGCATGAGGGCAGAAGTGTGGGAAATGGGCCGGACATGGTTGAAGGCCCTGCCGACCACAGTGGGGGTGGGGGGGGGGGGAGTCCTCAGTCAAAGAAAAAGGACGACTTATCAGATTACGTGATAGGCGGCCACTTAACATATTGATGGTGGCCACCAACCCCCCCACCCCACCAATCAAGTGGTGGGGGTAGCATTGGCGATGCCATTCACGCTTCACCTGATGCAGGAGCAGGTGCTGGGGCCATTTTTACAAGGCTGCCAACCCTGCAAACAGTTTAATGTAATGAATGCAGAGTTATTATTATTATTAATATAATGCAGAGTTGACCCCTCCCCCCCACACACTAAATCATAGAGTTGACGCCTTCCCCACCTCGGTGACACCGACCTCTCCTGTACGGGAAATTGAGTGCTGCACGACATGCTCAGGTTTGGGAACTGAAGGTAATATTGCAGTGAATTACATTTAAATGAATACAAAGAGGTACTTTTAATATTTATAGTAGGGTCCTGTCGCAGAGCTTCCGAGGTGCCACCACGGAGCCTTGCCGCCGTCGGGAAGATCGGAAATGGCAATCCCACCATTGGGCTCTGTGACGGCTGCTGCCACTCCAATTCTCTGCCCCCCTGCCCCCCCTACCCCCCGGTGGTTCCCCTCCCCCTCCCGTCACGAAGCCCGATGTCGAGCTGAGCACAAAGTACAGTCCAGTGTATTTTATTAGTTTTTTAACCCTTGAGAATTTAATGGTCAATAAACATACAAATGCCAGGTTTTCTCATAAGAAAGAAAAATGTTTATTAAATATTACCAGAAAATATTTGTAGCGTCACCCACACACAAAAGAACAGATATAAATTAAAAGAAAGCAGGCATTTAGGTCTGAAAGGTGCTAACTAAGAGTTCATTGTGAAAACTTGTTTGTTTCCCCAGGAGGAAGATTTTAAAACTGTGCAGGCCTGTTTTTCCTTTTTCCTGGTTCACTGACATCAAACTTTGGAAAGTTTCAGGTGGATGGGTTTGGCTGTTGCTCATCTCTATGCCATCTTGATAAAGTGGTGTTTTTCAACACTCTTTATCCTGAGTTTGAGTCTGGAGTCTCTATGTCTGCAAAGTCATTGTTAGCCCAACTTGTTGAAGAGGGGTAGCCATTAACATTGAATGGGTTATTCACATTTCTCTGCTTTCTTCAACACTTGTCCAGACATGATGATTTGTTCAGGGTTCCAGCAGTTACCATGTGTATTCGCAGAACAGGAGAGGTCACCTGACCTCTCACTCCATCTTGTTTTGCAGCAAAAGGTGTCCGTTTTAAGTTCAATTCATCAGTTTGTTTTATAGTCCATAATTTCTCCTTGCACAGCGTGACAACTGGAAGAGAAGAAATTAAACTTTGCTTTCACTAATCTGGAATTCTGAAATGAACAAAATGACAACATCATGCTTGAACTGCGTGGCACTGTTAGTAAAAGCGCACATGTCACATTAAGCTGTATAAAACCAGAATGTCCCAGATTCAGTCACTGTTAGCTCAATTGAACTACATTAGTGAGAATGGAGATTAATTGGCCTTGAATCTGCTAGGCTAAGGAAGGGTGAAGATAAGCTATGGAACCCATACTTGAGTGCGAATCCATGCCTCCCTCCATGTTGGAAAATATTGATGTCTGTATGTTGTTTTAGGGCAGAATTAGATCTGGATTTGATCACTCCATTCCTGAAAGTCTTCTATATCTCACTCACTGTGCTTATATATGAGGAATTGACACTCTAGGGTATTGTGTCAAGTGGGATTCAATAGCTCCAAGCCGGGCAGTATACTAAGGATGGTGTATAAGAGTGAAAATTTGTGCTTTGTATTTGTACTTCAGATAAACTCCTTCTCCCAATCAGTGGTAAAATAAAAATGCCAGGTTAGTCCATTCTGAACTGATTCTTTCACTTGCTTCAACACTGCTTAAGAACAAACAAAATGCTATTTTTATCTTACCATTGAGTGGCAATGCTCCAAACTTGGTGGTCCTAATGTAGAGAATCAGTTAATATCATGGTCAAATCAACAAAGCTGTCAAGAAAACATACTATGCCAAATGAGGATGTTTAATTCATTGGTTGGAAACCTACATTAAACTTTTAAAAAGGAGCTGGGATCCCTCGGTTAACCTTGAAAAAGCTAGCAGCCAAGATGGCCACAACAACTTGCATTGAAATGCCTCACATCCGAGAACATCGAATTGGAGACGGATGTCTAACGAGGTTGCATCCAGGACAATGCCTCATAAATTTGGAATCAGGTAACAGCTTCACTTTTAATAGCAAAACATTCAAAACCATCTTGGAACATTAATAATGGAGTTATCCCTCCAGGGGGTGATCATTGAAACAATGAGGCTTGAGAGAGATTGAAAATACCTAGATTCGAATCTAATTAAATTGCAAACAAGGACACCGGACAATCATGTGACTGCCTCCCCATCAGTGGAAATACTAGCGTTCTTTTGCAAAAGGACAAGCTCCTGAGACTTGGGGCTGAATTTTATGAGCAGCCGCAAATCATGGCGGTGCGCTCCATTATCGCCGGTCTTCCCGGGCGGATGTGCCGTTGCTGAGCCCCCGCGATATTTCACATGAGGGCTCATTTAAATGGAAGGAGCGGAGTGGCTACCCCCGATGACGTAGAAGGGGCAGCCGGTTTCGTTCCCCGCCAATGGCGTTCTGCACCACAGCGCGGGTACAGGTGCCATTTTTAAAGGACTGCAAGCCCTTACCGGCAATTTTAATTTTTAAAGGGACATGGAGGGCAAATAAAAAGTGAAAACTTTATTAAACGATCGAGGTCCCTCTCCCACCCCCCACCCCCCACAATGTCCATTTAATGTATTTAAAACACATACAAAACTTTTCTTCCCATCACCAACTTTGCCCCCTGAACTTTGTTACCTTTGCCCTTCAACTCCTTCCCACAATCCCCTCAGTCAATACAAAGTGTTTGCCCCCTCTCACCCTGATAATTTCACTCCTCCTCTTTCCTCATCAGTGTCACGCCTCGAAAATCCAAACGCATGTTTTAAAATTAATTTCAATATTAAAATGAAGGCCCTGCGACTTGGCGGCTGGGGGGGTGGCGGCTGGGGGGGTGGCGGCTGGGGGGTTGGGGGCTGCACAGGTGCCTTGCTGCCACTGGTAAAATGCCAGTGTTGAGGGTCATGGCGGGCCTCCCCTGGAAGACCTTTCTGCTCTCCTCGCCACGACCCCCGATGTCGGGCGGCTAGTATAATTCAGTCCTTGGAAGCAGACAAGCTTCGACTGCTAACTAGATAAGACCCCAGTGGGGCTCTGTGTATGTGTGTGTCTCTCTCTCCTGATAACATTGCAAGTTTGAAACCTGTCTGCGACTGTGGAATATCCAAGTCTACCATTGCTACAGACTGAGACCCCAGGGAAGAAATCCACCTACAACTCTGTCTCCAAGAAAAACCTGAACCAGGTGGGCCAGCCACAAAGTGCAATTCTATCAGCAGAGACTTCAAGATCACAACTTCATCTGGAAGACAATGAAATTACCCCACCCCACAGACTGTATATTATTTTTACTTGTTCTGGACTTTAATGCAAATCAGACTATTTCTTATCATTCTCTATTCTATTTATGTCTGTGATTCTTGTGTGTGTGTGTTTGTGTGTGTGTGAGTGAAAGAGTAGTGTAGTTTTATTATTTTATCTAGATTCCATTTAGATTTTTTTGAGTACAATAAACTCACCTCTTTCTTGTTTAAACTCAAGAAAATCTGTCTGATTGGTTCTTTTACGATCAGATCAAAGGTAAAAGGTAAAACACTCACTGAAGTGGTAAGAACATCCACTGTTTTAAAAGGAATAAACCTTGTTGCAGTCAAAGAAGGAGAAGGACAAGAGGGGAGACTTGTGACCCCCTCCTCACTGATCGTAACAAAGGGTTCTTTGTTGACTATTCACAGCTTTTGTGGAATAAGCGAATCGAGAAAGTGTGTTGCACAAATCAAATGCTTTTTGAAGATTGGCAAGATAAACTGGAAATCTCCCTTTTGTGTTTCCTCAGTATGCCCTTTCCTATCTCGGTACTTGTGTGCACCAAAATCATTGATCCAGCATTCCCAGATCTTATTGTAAATGATCTCTTAGGACTGTTCTAATTCTGTGGGACATTCTATACAATGATAACCTGATTGATTTAGAGAGATTGCCAATGGCTTTTACCATATTCCATTTAGATGCTGAAATGCGATGAGAAAAAGATGAATGTAATCTCTTATTGCAATAGAAAGCAAACAGATATGTTTATTTACTCTGCTCATTTCATTTGAATTTGAAATACTTTTTATTTGCTGAAGCAGAGATAAAAGAAGAAAGAACTTTGAGAAACCTTTACTGAAATCCCAAACTGCAATTTAAATAACAATTTACACTCTTTTCCAGCATTCAGCTTACATTGTTAATTCCATTCGCACAAGTCCTTTACTTAATGTTGTGGCCAAAGTGTTGTGGGATCTCCACTTGGGAAAGTATTAAGTGCAATAAAATACTGTGTAATGATAAGAAACACATTCTAGATCCTATTAAATGAAACTATTCCTACCAACAAATGGAATAGATAGGGAACGTTAAAAGTTTTATGCATTGCTGTCTATTTTATAGATCAAAATTTATTGATTAAAGAACAAGTATGTTGATCAGATGAAGAACACTGTTTTCTGCGATGTTCATTTACAACATTCTCACTGTTTAATAACCGTACTTCATGATAGCATTAATTCACACACTCGCATATGTTCTCTCCAAATACAACAGTGAAATTCTACTAGTAATATTACTGTTAGATATCAACTCATTTATTGCTGTCTTCACCAAGCAATCAGCCTCTTTTTTTTGTTCTTTTCTGTTAAACAGTTTATACATAGATTTATTATTCTGGATAATACTAACAAAATAATTTCACAATTATAATTTAAAATTAGTGGCTGTTCTAACAGCAGTGATGGTATTACGCTACCTAAGCAGAGAAATGATTTGGTCTGAAAGGCATTAATGCAAAAGATTACTAGAACCTAATTGGACCATAGCTTGTCTCAATTGCAACATGTGAAAACAATTGTAGAGAAAAAATATTCTGTAAATAATTGACAAACTCTATTATGTGCATCAATCCAAATTCGAAGCTCTAACTGAATTATATATTTTTAAGGTTAATTTGCCAGCACCCAAACCTAGGCTAGCGAAATACATTTAGAGTTAATATTGCAACATTTAAAGTCAGAAATGGAGATGTTCGCTGATGATTGCACAATGTTCAGCACCATTCGCAACTCCTCAGATACTGAAGAACTCCATGCCCACATGCAGGAAGACCTGGACAACATTCAGGCTTGGGATGATAAGGGGCAAGTAACATTCGTGCCACACAAGTGCCAGGCAATGATCACCTCCAACAAGAGGGAATCTAACCATCTCCCCTTGACATTCAATAACATTACCATCGCTGAATCCCCCCACCATTAACATCTTAGGGGTTACCATTGACCAGAAACTTAACGGGACCAGCCATATAAATACTGTGGTTACAAGAGCTGATCAGAGGCTGGGAATTCTTCAGTGAGTAAATAATCTCCTGACTCCCAAAGCCCGTCCACCATCTACAACGCACAAATCAGGAGTGTGATGGAATGCTGTCCAATTGCCTGGATGAGTGCAGTTCCAACAACACTCAAACAGCTCGACGCCATCCAAATCAAAGCAGCCCGTTCGATCGGCACCCCTTCTACCACCTTAAATATTCGCTCCATCCACTACCAGCACACAGTGGTAGCAGTGTATACCATCTACAAGATGCACTGCAGCAACTCGCCAAGGTTCCTTCGACAGCACCTTCCAAACCCGTGACATCTAACACCTGGAAGGTCAAGGGCAGCAGACACATGGGAACACCACCACCTGCAAGTTCCCCTTCAATCACACATCATCCTGACCATATCACCGTTCCTTCACTGTCACTGGAAAATCCTGGAACTCCCTTCTTAACAACACTGTTGGTGTATCTACATGACATGGACTGGAACATTTCAAGAAGCTGACTCACTACCACCTTCTCAAGGGCAATTAGGGATGAGCAGCAAATGCTGGTCTTGTCAGCGATACCCACATCCCATGAAAGAATTTTTAAAAAAATGCTCCTATTATTTTTGACCTTCCCTTATACAAGGCTGGTGCATCCCATAAGCAGCCAATGAATTAAACATTGAAACCTACAGTGTATATCGAATTGGCCTTTATAGCCACTCCAGGCGCTGCTCCACACACCACTGACCACCTCCAGGTGCTTACTCATTGTCTCTCGAGATAAGGAGGCCAAAGAAGAAATCTAATTTAGATCTACCAGAGAAGATTCATCACATACAGCTGTAAGCAGCTCAGGTGGAAGCAGTGCCTACACGGCACTGTTCTTGCTGCTAGCACAAACATCATGTATATCTGAGGAATTTGTTTTCCTGGCTTAGAGGCACTTTCTTCGTTCCCAAATTACTTTCTGCACTATTATTGAAGTTTTATTTGTGCCAGGACTAGGCATGTGATGGGTGCTGACGTTGTTTATTTTCCCATTGATTTTTTTTTCAGTGGAGGGAATCTAAATCCTTTGGAGAGAAAGCGATCCAAAAACGCTGCTCTTGGTGCAACCGAGAAAAAAAAAGGAATTTTATTAACAGCAATTGTTATTTTTAGAACTCTGATTCCTCTTGGATACTTAAGCCTTCAGAAGACTTAACTATCACTCCTGAAGATATTGGGTCATTTAAAAGCAACAGGGAAATTCAGTACACAGAAAGTTAAGTGAGATAATAGCTTACAATATGTTTGATATAGATTAATGTAAAAGAAATCACTTTAACACCAGACTCAGTTAATGATTAGTGTAGCATTTGTGACCTTTGCTGCTACTGTGTCTTTGACATCAACCAATTCCTCCTTGTGTTAAATAACTACAGAAGCTTATTGCACGAGAGCTGTGTAATCCGTTTAAGACCCAGAAGAACAGAAATCATTGTTCTATTGTGTTATTACCAATCTTTAATTATTTGGTCCAACATTTAATGAGCAATGCACACGTCAATAATTCCTTTAGCCATAGTGAATTGCGATCAGCCAAACATTTAGCAGACATCACTAGAGAATCTACCGAACTTACCAAGTCTAAAATTGAGTGATTAACAGTGGACTTTCAGACATTCAGTGAGGCAGAGCCACAGAACATTGAGTGCAAAAGGTTACAAGCAAACTACAAAAAAGCACAGAAAATATTATAACAAATAAAAGGAATTTATTAGTGAGAAAGTATAAAGATCGATATTTTATAACGATTGTTAGCCTTTAAAATAGTTACTATCCGGCTGGTAGTAACTAAGATTCTTTTTCAAAAAACAAATGATCCATAATGATGATAAGAAGAAAGCAATGATGTATTATTTGCATATTTTCATTATAAATGCTGAGAGTAATGGGCCAAAACCCCATTAAATCGCTTAAGCTTTGATGGTTTAATCAGGTGAATGGCTCTGCTTTATTGTCTGACTTGAGATGGGTTTGAATTGCAAGTTGGTGAGCCACACATTGACTTTTGCCACTGCCTATTTTGTTATCAAGTGAAAATATCTCTAATCATCTGTAGTAATGTGTGTTTTGTATTTACTAGCTTTTAGAAGGCATCTGTTGTCAGATATTAATTACAATTGGGATCTATGAAAAGATTGACAAAATAGAATGAGTATTTCTACTGTTATAGTTTAATCAGTGCTATTCTGAGAGTCATTGTGAAGCAGCCTAACCTCATGGATGTGGCAATATTCTACATTATTGAGGTACCTGATACAGATGCCACTCCCTCATTGCCAGGGTGCTGGATAGACAGAGTTTATTAGAAGAGCACTCTGCCTGTCCAGACCTCAGTGTTATAGGAACATAGGAGATAGGAGCAGGAGTAGGACATCCAGCCCCTCAAGCCTACTCCACCATTCAACCAGATCATGCCTGACTTCTACCATTTTCCTGCATGATCCCCATATCCCTTGATATCTTTAATATCTAGAAATCTATGGGTCCCTGTCTTGAACATACTCAATGACTACTCTGGGGCAGAGAATTCCAAAGATTCACCACCCTCTGAGTGAAGAAATTCCTCCTTATTTCAGTCCTAAATGCCCTACTTCTTATTCTGAGACTGTGTTCTTTGCTTCTAGACCCTGCCCCCATGCCCCAGCCAGGGGAAACATCCTTCCTGCATCCACCCTGTTGAACTCTGTAAGAATCTTGTATGCTTCAATGAGATCACCTCTCATTCTTCTAAACTCTCGAGTATACAGGCCCAGTCTCCTCAATCTCTCCTCACAGGACAATTCCGTCATCCCAGGGATTAGTCTGGTGAACATTTGTTGCACCCTCTCTATAGCAAGTATGTCTTTCCTTAGGTAAGGAGACCATAACTGTACGCAGTACTCCAGGTACAGTCTCACCAAGGCGCTATACAATTGCAGCAAGACTTCTTTACTCCTGTACTCAAATCCTCTTGTAATAAAGGCCAACATATCAGTTGCCTTCCTAATTGTTTACTGCACCTGCATGTTAGCTTTCAGTGACTTATGAACAAGGACACCTTTAGACGTCAACACTTCCCAATCTCTCACCATTTAAGAAATACTCTGCATTTCTGTTTTTCCTACCAAATTTGGATAACTTCACATTTTTTCACATTGTATTCCATCAGCCATGTTCTTGCTCACTCACGTAGGGGTGGGGTTTAAAAATCGAGGGTGGCTGATATCTCAGAACTATGGTTAGAGACTACCAAACGAAAGACTGTAGAACTGGTGAAGGGTAAATATGGGTAACTCATCCAACAACAGAATAAAATACTGCATGTGAGTGTTTGAGAGAAAGTGAGAAGGAGAGAGACAAACGATTCTTCTGCTGACATATCTGTTGTGCCCTTTTGCTCTTTATTAATTTTAATGGAGGCCAATCATTGACTGCGAGCCACGATTTCACAAGTTGCACACAGCCCGTGATGTTGTATGATGTGTTCCGTGCGAGCGCCAATTAATACCTGCTTTACAAAATCACCTCTTAAAAGTTAACATAGACAATTTAGAAAGGAAAAACTTGCTGGTCTGCCATTAAGCTGGCTCAATATGATACCGGCTAGAATGCAACAAACTGCCTCTTGACACTATTTTGAGTTGTGGATCAACACCTCCCAGATAGTCTGCCCAGCACTCCACTGGCTGACTGTCCAGGAATTAAAACTCCCCCTTACATTTAGATTCATCAAATGATACAGCACAGAGGAGGCCATTCATCTCATCATTCCCATGCTAGCTCTTTGAAAGAACTATCCAATCAGTCCCTGCTCTTTCCCCATAGCCCTGCAAATGTCAAGTATTTTTCCAATTCCTTTTCAAAAGTTATTATTGAACTGCTTCTGGCAGCCTTTCAGGCAGCACGTTCCATAATAACAACGCACTGTGTGAACAAAATTCTCTTCCATTCATCTTTGGTTCTTTGTCTGGTTCTCTTAAATCTGTTTCCTCAGGTTACTGACTGGACAGAAGATTCCCGTGGCACTATTCTAAAGTAGAGCAGGAAAGAATTTATTCCTGGCCAATATTTATCCCTCAATCAACATCACCAAAACAGATTATCTGGCCATTATCACATTGCTGCCTGTGGGATCTTGCTGTGTGCAAATTGGCTGCCATGTTTCCTACATTACAGCAGTGACTACACTTCTAAAGTACTTCATTGGCTGTAAAGTGCTTTGGGACATCCTGGGGTGGTGAAGGGTGCTATAGAAATGCAATTACATAAGGCGATCATCATGACCTGAGTCTGCCCAGCAAAATGCAACTTAAAACATGTATTATTAATAAATCATCACATTTAGAAGATTCTTTGACTTTGGTGGCTACTTATAAAGAATTAGGCTTCAATTTTATGGCTTCTCATTGTATTAGGACTATCATTATAACTTCAGCCTTGAAATTTACTATTGACTGTCTCTTCTACAATACTTTAATGAAGAGAGAGGAACCATTGTGCCTGTTTGCTAATTAATTAACAACACAAAAATGACGAAGCAGTCAACATCATGAAAATCATTCAGTATTACTGAGTTTAACTATTATGCTGTGCATAATGCACAACACTAAAGGGAAAAGAAAAATTGCAAATGCTGGCAATGTGAATGCTAAACAGAAAATACTGGAAATGCTCAGGAGGCTGATTAGCATCTGAAAGACAAAGAATAGGTGAACATTTCAAGTGTGACTCTTTTAATATTTTTATTTCATAATTTTTGAAGTTAAAGGGTTGGATTCTCTCCTGTGAGTCTGCTGGGAGTGGTGCTGGTGACCAGCAGAGAATGAGAGGGAATTGAACAATCAGGTGTACTGCTGCCTCACTGCTGGAACCTGGGCTGGATTTCCTCTGCGGGCTTCTGAATCCTGCTGTCAGATTCAAAAGAGGGTCAGAAGCCCACACTGTGTATGATTTTCCTCGAAGCTGCCAGAGGATGGGCTCGCCATCCAATTACAGGCAGTGGGTGGGCTCTTGAAGCTGAAGGACCAATCAGAGGGCTTTCAACTTGAAAGCAGCAGCAGGATGCTGTGGTAGATAAGTGAGGGAGAAGGCGCTTCAAAACAGGTGTTCTCGCTTCAACTTTTTTAAAGGTCAAATACAAAATCAGGCCACCTCTTTGGAGGGGGTGGGGGGCAGTGTGAGGAACCTCCTCCTCAGAGCAGCCTGTGGCTGCTGTACCCAGGCAGGCAGTGCTCTAGGCCTTCCTGGAGCACTGCACCCCACCCCCCCACCCCGCTACTGGGTGGCCGCCTCCAGACAGGTAGCCTGGCCCCTGCTGCCTTCGGGAACCTGGAGGCCAACTGGACAATCCAAGTTGACCTCCTTCAGTGGGCCTTATGTGACCCTTAAGGAGCCTAATTTGGCTACCTGTTGGACTCCCAACCCACCTCCAGGAAAATGGCACAGGGGTGGAATGGAGTCAGGGAACTGGCATGCAGGCCTATTTTAGCACCCTCCGTTTCCATTTGTGCCTCAAGGGCTCCCATCCCATCCCCATCATGATTGATTCTGACTCCTTGTTTGCTGCCTGGTCCATGTAAGTACTGGTGGGAGTGAGGGCCATAGCCTAGGTCTCCAGATGTTCTGACAATCCACCCCTTTCCTCGGACCACCATGTGGAAGGTGGTGATTGGCCCTAGGAAGTAGCGGTAGTAGCCCTAAGATTCCCCCTTTGCAGGATAGGGTCTCTGTAACAGCCACATCTTCCACTAACCTAGTCACCATTTACCCTCTGGTGTGGAGCCTCCAGCCCTGCTAAGGCCAACTACGATGTTCTGCCCCATGAAATGTCCAGCTACCTCCTCTGCTACTGGATCTTACATATCATATGAAATATGTTTTGAATGAATTACATTTATATAGCACCTTTCACATTTTCAGGATACCCCAAAGCATTTTACAGCCAATTAAGTTTGTTTGAATTGCAGTCACTGTTGTAATGTAGGAAACATATCAGTCAATTTTGTGCACAGCAAGCTCCCACAAACTGCAATGCAATAATGACAAGATAAACTGTTTTAGTGATAAACATTGGTCAGAACATCTGGAAGAATCCTTCTCTGCCTTTCTTTGAAATAGTGGGATCTTTTACGTCCACCTGAGAGAGCAAACAGGACCTCAGGTTAACATCTCATCTGAAAGATGGCACCTTACATTAGTGCAACTCTCCCTCATTAGATTTTGAGTGTCAGCCTAGATTATGTGCTCAAGTCTCTGGAGTGGAATTTGAAGCCACAACCTTCTGACTCAGAGGCAACAGTGCTACCCATTGAGTCACAGAAGACAGTGCATTCATCTGAGTGATATAAATATATTACAAAAGCAAAATAAAGTGAATACTGCAAATCTGAAATAAAAATAGAAAATGCTAGAAATGCTCAGCAGGTATAACTATATTACATCAGTTGTCATAGATTACATGTCAGGGTTATCTGGATTGACATCATTGGCTGGATGTTTTTGCATTTTCACCAATCAGTTATTTCAATATCTTCATTCCTGACAGCCGAGGGTCTTTATTTCCTCCTGTTGTTGATTTATACAACAGAGAAAGGCATTATCCATCAAGTAAAGATTTCTTACTACTTGCTTTGGTTTTTGTTATCAATTCATACGAAATTTAGTCACACTATTGTGATTAACATTTTTACTTAGTAAGCAGCAGATGCCTTACTGTCTATCCCTACATTCTATCTGTCGACCGACCTTGTTCTCAACTTAAAACATAGGAACAGAAGTAGGTTATTTAGCCCCTCGAGCCTGTTCTGCCATTCAATGAGATCATAAGATCTACAACATAACTCCATATACCCACTTTTGCCTCATATCCCTTCATACTTTTGGTTAACAAAAATCTATCAAGTTCAGATTTAAAATTAACAATAGATCTAGCATCAATTGTCGTTTGCAGGAGAGAGTTCCAAATTTCTACCATCCTTTGCATGTAGAAGTGTTTCCTAACTTCACACCTGAAAGGTCAAACTTTAATTTTTGAGCTGGTTTTGTTGTGTACATATTTCAAGTTGCACTATGTATTTTTCAAAAGACAGTTACATGTTTATGTACACAATTATTTCTACAGAGAGTTTCTACTGAACTGTTTAAGCATTGTTATTATGGTTATGAATGGACCTCCTGTGGTGCATAATGAAGGGTGTTATGCCATGTCAACAGACAATGTTGTGGCCATTACGGAGACGTGGATATCTCAGGGGCAGGAATGGATGTTGGATGTTCCGGGGTTTAGATGTTTCAAAAGGAATAGGGAGGGAGGTAAAAGAGGTGGGGGAGTGGCATTGCTAATCAGGGATAGTATCACAGCTGCAGAAAGGGAGTTCGTCGAGGAGGGTTTGTCTACTGAGTCATTATGGGTGGAAGTCAGAAACAGGAAAGGAGCAGTCACTTTATTGGGAGTTTTCTATAGACCCCCCAATAGCAACAGAGACACGGAGGAACAAATTGGGAGGCAGATTTTGGAAAGGTGCAGAAGTAACAGGGTTATTGTCATGGGTGACTTCAACTTCCCTAATATTGATTGGAACCTCCTTAGTGCAAATAGTTTGGATGGAGCAGTTTTTGTCAGGTGTGTCCAAGAAGGTTTCCTGACTCAATATATAGATAGGCCGACTAGAGGGGAGACGATGTTGGACTTTGTGCTTGGCAACGAACCAGGCCAGGTGGCAGATCTCTCGGTGGGAGAGCATTTCTGTGATAGTGATCACAACTCCCTGACCTTCACAAGAGTCATGGAGAGGGACAAGAGCAGACGGATGGGAAAATATTTAATTGGGGGAGGGAGAATTACAATGCTATTAGGCAGGAACTGGGGAGCATAAATTGGGAACAGATGTTCTCAGGGAAACGCACGACAGAAATGTGGAGGTTGTTTAGGGAGCACTTGCTGCGACTGCTGGATAGGTTTGTCCCGATGAGGCAGGGAAGGGATGGTAGGGTGAAGGAACCTTGGATGACAAGAGATGTGGAACAGCTAGTCAAGAGGAAGAAGGAAGCTTACTTAAGGTTGAGGAAGCAAGGATCATACAGGGCTCTAGAGGGTTACAAGGTAGCCAGGAAGGAACTGAAGAATGGACTTAGGAGAGCTAGAAGGGGACATGAAAAAGTCTTGGTGGGTAGGATTAAGGAAAATCCCAAGGCGTTCTACACTTATGTGAGGAACAAGAGGATGGCCAGAGTGAGGGTAGGGCCGATCAGGAATAGTGGAGGGAACTTGTGCCTGGAGTCAGAGGAGGCAGGGGAGGTCCTAAATGAATACTTTGCTTCAGTATTCACTAGTGAGAGGGACCTGGTCGTTTGTGAGGACAGCGTGGAACAGGCTGATATGCTCGAACAGGTTGAGGTTAAGAGGGAGGATGTGCTGGAAATTTTGAATGATATGAGGACAGATAAGTCCCCGTGGCCAGACGGGATATACCCAAGGATATTACGGGAAGCGAGGGAAGAGATTGCTGCACCTTTGGCGATGATCTTTGCGTCTTCCCTGTCCACTGGAGTAGTACCAGATGATTGGAGGATGGCAAATGTTGTTCCCTTGTTCAAGAAAGGGAATAGGGATAACCCTGGGAATTATAGACCTGTCAGTCTTACGTCGGTAGTGGGCAAATTATTGGAGAGGATTCTGAGAGACAGGATTTATGATTATTTGGAAAGGCATGGTTTGATTAGAGACAGTCAGCATGGCTTTGTGAAGGGCAGGTCATGCCTCACAAGCCTTACTGAATTCTTTGAAGATGTGACAAAACACATTGATGAAGGAAGAGCAGTGGATGTGGTGTATATGGATTTTAGCAAGGCGTTTGATAAGGTTCCCCATGGTAGGCTCATTCAGAAAGTAAGGAGGCATGGGATTCAAGGAAAGCTGGCTGTCTGGATACAAAATTGGCTGGCCCATAGATCTCAGAGGGTGGTAGTAGATGGAGAATATTCAGCATGGAGCTCGTTGACCAGTTGTGTTCCACAAGGATCTGTTCTGGGACCTCTGCTCTTTGTGATTGTTATAAATGACTTGGATGAGGATGTGGAAGGCTGGGTTAGCAAGTTTGCCGATGACACGAAGGTTGCTGGAGTTGTGGATAGTGTGGAAGGCTGTTGTAGGCTGCAACGGGACATTGACAGGATGCAGAGCTGGGCTGAGAAGTGGCAGATGGAGTTCAACCTGGAAAAGTGTGAAGTGATTCATTTTGGAAGGTCGAATGCAGAATACAGGCTTAAAGACAGGATTCTTGGTAGTGTGGAGGAACAGAGGGATCTTGGGGTCCATGTCCATAGATCGCTCAAAGTTGCCACCCAAGTTGATAGGGTTGTTAAGAAGGCGTATGGTGTGTTGGCTTTCATTAACAGGGGGATTGAGTTTAAGAGCCGCGAGGTTATGCTGCAGCTCTATAAAGCCCTGGTTCGACCACACTTGGAACATTGTGTTCAGTTCTGGTCGCCTCATTATGGGAAGGATGTTGAAGCTTTAGAGAGGGTGCAGAGGAGATTTACCGGGATGCTGCCTGGACTGGAGGGCATGTCCTACGAAGAAAGATTGAGGGAGCTAGGGCTTTTCTCATTGGAGCGTAGAAGGATGAGAGGTGACTTGATAGAGGGGTACAAGATGATGAGAGGCATAGATAGAGTGGATAGTCAGAGACTTTTTCCCAGGGTGGAAAGGGCTATCACCAGGGGGCATAATTTTAAGGTGATTGGAGGAAGGTTTTGGGGAGATGTCAGAGGTAGGTTCTTTACACAGAGAGTGTTGGGTGCGTGGAGTGCGCTGCCAGCGGTGGTAGTAGAAGCAGATACATTAGGGGCATTTAAGCGACTCTTGGACAGGTACATGGATGATAGTAGAATGAAGGGTAGGTAGTTAGTTTGATCTTAGAGTAGGTTAAATGTTCGGCACAACATCGTGGGCCGAAGGGCCTGTACTGTGCTGTACTGTTCTATGTTCTATGTTCTATGTTCTAATGTATTGTTGTGAGGGCTACTGCTTGACAAGATCAAATTAGTCAAATTGTTTTTTTTTTATATAATGGTGCTCTGGGACTTGAGTGTATTACTGGTTATTGATTTCTGTGATTCCATCCAATTTTTAATAACAAATGCAAATAATTGATTATTATTTATGCACTCTATCTTAATTTTTAGAAAAGTTAAAGAGGAAGATGTTTGGGATCATAAACCAAGTTGCAGGTTGTTCAGAGGTTTGTATCAGTCCTGGTGACTGGGGGGGAGAGTCCCTCCCGGGGGGGAGAGTCCCTCCCGGGGGGGAGAGTCCCTCCCATGGCACTAATTCAAAGAACATGTGTCTTGGCCAATAGTTATCAGTCAATTAACACCGAAAACAGATTATCTGGTTATTATCACATTGCAGTTTGTGGGAGCTTGCTGTGTACAAATTGACTGCTGCATCTCCTACGTTACAACAGTGACTACACATTAAAAGTACTTCATTGGCTGTAAAGGTGCTATCTATATAAATTTAAGTTTGAGAAAAGTCCCATAAACAGCAATGAGATGAATGACCAGTTAATCTGTTTGGGTGGTGTAGGTTGACCAGCAGAAACCTCAGCCAACTGGAGTTCCAGCAGGAGACCAGCAGACCCCACATGGAAATTCAGGGCCTGTAAATAATAGAAAAACATTCTGAACAAATGTGATGGAAATAGCAGAAACTGGAAATAATGTTATGTAGAAAAGACGTGGCAGGGAAAGTGTTACAGGAAGTGTAACATGTAAAGGATGTGCAAGATATGCACAAAACATTTAATATATTATAGTTAATCCATTTATTCATGTGTTATGGTCAAGGGTTATGGGGGCAGGCTGGAAAGTGGAGTTAAGGCCACAATCAGATCAGCCATGATTTTATTGAATGGTGGAACAGACTCAAGGGGCCGAATGGCCTACTCCTGCTCCTATTTCTTATGTTGACATCACTTACTTTTAAAGTTAATTTTCTCTAATTGGGCATCTCACTAGCTCTTCTGTTGGGTGCATGGTATGCCATGTATTTTATGACTCATTAAGTAGTTTTTATACTGTAACACTGGGGAAACATTCACCAAAACGGGACCCATCAACCACCAGAAGCAACAGTAAACAATGTCTAGGCAGAATCCACCAGCACAAAAGCTGGTGTGAGCGCTTCTTTATTCCTGCCACCACATAGAATTATGTTTTCATGACTTTAGCAGTCTGGTAATTAAAGTGACACGGGAAAAATGTGATTCTTTAGAGCTGTTTGCAAGCGATGATGTTGCTATGGAGACTTCTTGCTGCACCTCTTGAACCTGCTGCTGCTGAGGTTTTTATCGTCACACTCCTCATCCAATAACCTTCAGCCTCTTTATGAATCAAGATCTTCATCTGAGTCTAATTCAGATGGAATCTACCAAAATACAGAGCAGTGGAAAAGTCACCACTCTGCCTTGCTCACCAGTTCCAGCAACTCCTTTCTGCCTTTTTATTTAAACAGCAAAGAAAAGAACAAAGCAGTATTTCGAAATGTTTCCCCATCAACACTAATGCTGAACTCAAATCATTGTTCATGTGCATCCCATCAGGAAGGTGATGGTGGAAGGAGTAAGCTATCAGAGAACAGGAATGTTAACAGGACATTGGCTGTCACTCAGAGGCACTGAATCAGCACTTTGTAACTGACATCTGACTTGGGCATTAATGCAATGAAACCAATTTTATTTTACCTTTCATCTTAAAGAAACCTCCCAGATTTATATGCACAGTCAAATCATTGAACTGATTGTAGATAATTGCAATCTTTAAAACAGGATCCTGAATTTGGTCCAGGAAGGGATGGAAATGATTAGGGCCGGAATTTTACAGTGGATGGAGGGGACCCATCCACTGGCCAAAAAGTTGGTGGTGAGCCCGCCTCTGCCGGGCCCCGGGATCCACTCTGGGGTTTTTCACTCTCCAGGCCCTTAATTGGTCTTGGGTGGGACTTCCACCTCATTGAGGTAGGAAGTCCCGCCTAATGGAGCTGTCGGCCAATCAGCGGGCCAGCAGCTCTTAGTCCCAGCAGCGCTACCGGGAGCAGTGACCACTGCTGGAATACACCCAGCTTCAAGGTGAAGATGAAGGACAGCCCCGGAAAAAAGGTACCTTTTTTGGGCCTCGCTGGGGACATTTTGTCGAGCCCTGACGAGCCAAGGGGGGGTCCATTAGTGGGGCAGGGTGAGTGATGTGCATTGGGGCCGGTTGGGGCTTCGGGGACGGCCCTCTATGGGGCACAGGGTGCCGATCAGGCAGGTCACCCCCAGCCCGCCAGAAGGTTGCTTAGTTTCATCAGGCGGTCTTTCTGGGGCCTCAGTCGCCCACCTGTCAAGTGTGTGCAGAGGTCCTTAAGTGGCAGATAATTAGCCACTTAAGGGAGTGGACTGGGCGGACAGACCATTTCTCACCGCCACCCCATGTAAATTGACAATGGAGGAGGGAGTGTGTCGGGTAGGGCCCCCCAGCCTCCCACTCCATGTTAGGCGCACCCCCCGCCGCTATTTTGGGGGCCTAGATCATAAACTCTGATTTAAATTGTGTAAGGGGGAGGGGGGCGGTGTGCAGCGAGGAGGGAGGGGAGATTGAGGAGAAGTGGAGGGAGGAGAGGAGAGAGGAGGAGGTTAGAGGACAGCGAAGAGAAACAGGAGGGGGAGGAGAGGTGAAAGTGGTGGGGAAGAGGAGGGAGGGGAAGTGGAGATAGAGGGGAAGAAAAGTGAGGGAAGCGGGAGGTGGAGGGGGAGGTGGGGGGGAGAGTGGAGGGGGAGGTGGAGGTGGAGATGTGGGAGGGGAAAGAGGGAGGGGTGGAGGGGAGAAGTGGAGGGGAGAGAGGAGGGAGGGAAGAGGGAAAGGGAGTCAGAGGATTGGAGGGCCTCACTGCCATTTTTACTCGTGGCTCTAGTTTTAATCTTTGATATCGGGCCACTGCTGAAGCTGGTGGGAATGACTCTATGATCAACAAGTAACAGCAGGACATCGTGTGTCAGCACGACCTGAGGAATCAGTCTCCAGTGAGGTATATGAAGGAGAGAGGGCATGGTGTGGGGGGTGGTGGCTGTGCAGACGATTGTGCTGGTGGGAAGAGGACAGGAGGGGCATCCTGGAACAGTGAGAGGTGGTGGGTGGTAAAGCCCCAGGATTCCTTGTGGAGCTTGGAGTCGCAGTCCTGCCCTTTCTGTTCTATGAGGAAATTATTAAAGAATATTAACAGCACAGTCCTCGGCCTCTTCTGGCCCTTGATCCAAGTCCCATCTTTTTTTCCCAGTAAAATCAACATGATTCATGTAGCCCGGTTTTAAAAATCTTATTGGGATTCAGTAAGGCCATTGGATCCCAACTTTTGAATATTCCTAAACCCCTCCCCTCCCCGTTACTGTAGTCACACACCTGAAACACAGGAGAACAAATCATCACTGGCAAGAGTGCGGAATAAATAGGGAGGTGGGTGCTTAGCCAACCCACAGCCCCCACCTGCACGGACCGTGTTCTCATAGGGCGCGGTGGGGGAGCTTAAAATAAGGGCTATGATTGCTGTCTCTACAAATAACCTCATGAAAACAACACAGTAGAATAAAAGATACAGATATGGAAATCTTGGTATAGTTTTCGCCTCCAGTTATCTTACAATCTCAAATATAACAAGGCAGTTATTCTTTTGAGGACTGCAGTAGCATTTGCCTCTGTGATTACTTCAAAGACAATCACACATTTTCTCTACAACTTTGTCACATTATTTTGTAAAATTATTATTTTGCAGTTTTTGTATTTTCTAGCTTGATTTCACAACTGGCAATTTTAGCATCTTATATTTTCAGGATCTCTGTCATAACATGCCTTTTATTGCAACTTGTTTTTTCGATAGCTGTTTGACACTGCAATGTAACAAGTGGTACTAGATTTCTAATGCAAAATTTGTTTTTTATTGCATCTTTCCAACTGATAACTGCTGCACTATCTATATGAATAACTGGTAACTGCCCTCGTGCCTCACGACATTTATCCAGACAGTAACCAGACCAGGATATCCTCAGGTTTGGCTGTAAGTGTTGCTGAATTAGCTGAGCTTTTCGGGAAGAGTTCAGAGGATTCTAGCTATGGTGAGGGACTAGAAGTGACCACCACATTCACATGTTGAGGAGTTGCCACCTCAGATTGTTACCTAGTGATCCTGCTGCAAGCCAGCACTTGTCAAAATCGTTGGAAGTTGATTAGATTTGGTTGTGATGCCACCCCATAGTTAAATGTCCTCCCAGTGCTCTCTATCCGGACCTACACATTAATAATGGGCAAGGCACTGGAGAGAGTGCAGTACCTGTGAAACCACAGGCATAGGAATTCATCTTGGCCAATAGTGCAAAATGGGTATCATGGGACTGAATTTTACAGACACCCTGACGTCAGGGCTGTGGTGGGGGGCAGAAAATGCCTACGGGGGAGGCCCGCCATGGACCTCAACACCGGGAAGGCCCAGCCCCATATTGCCAGTGGTGGCATGGCCTCGTGGCGGCCCCCCCAGCCACTTGGTGGCTGGAGCCCAATTTAAATATGCAAATTAATTTTAATTAATTAATTAATTTCCGTCGCACTCCCGCCGTCTGTCCCGATATTGGTGCCGGTGGCCGGCACTCCATCCAGGGTCCGAGGCGGAACACTGGTGGGGAGGGGGGAGCAGGTAGGTTTTCCAGTGTGGGGGTGAGGGGGTAGCGGGGTCAAACTCATCTCATTGGTGTAGGGGATGGTGGGAAGGGTTACAGTGCACAGTTTATGAACTTTGTTGGGGGTGGGGGAAGGTAAGTATTTTGGGGAGGGGTTGTTGAAGGCAAGGAATTAATTCTATGGTTATTGGGGTGGGGTGGGTGGGAGAGGGCCAAGATCAATTTATTTATTTTTTGTAAATCAATCTACCTTTAGATATTTCAATTAAATGTAGGGCTCAAAGCCCTTTATAAATGGTGTCATCGCCTGCACAAAGCGGCTGACGCTATTGTCGGGGATGGACAACCTGCCCCCTCCACATCATCAGGGTGGGTCATCCGTCCTGGCTATTTAAGCGAGCCGCCACACTTAATATCGTGGCGACTCTGTGACGTGCGGCCTGCATGGGCGGTCCACCATTGTTTACGTCCACCATCAGCAGTGGAAGTATAAATTTCAGCCCGTCATATCCAACACGTGATATACGGTTCCATTGCTTTCAACATTGAGTGTAACAGGTGGCCAATGTGAAACCACCCATTCTGCACCATCCAAGATGAATTCCTACCTCTATAGAATGACGAGCAGAGGAGTGGGCAGAAAGGAGAAAAGAAAATGGATGGTCTCTGATCTGAAATTGGGAAGTATTTGAGCAAGTTGGTTTAGTCGTGCTTTTCCTAATTACAGCTCCAGAGTGACATGTCTAACTTAGAGGGAGGAACTGAGTCCTTATCATCACCAGAAGTTTTCTGTTGTGAACTGAATTAGCTCTTTTCTGTGATTTTCACTGATCTTCTGTTAATAAATGTTTGAAATTGGTGTACTTCTTAATGCTACATTGCTTTTAATTCACTTGTTTTTAAGTAGAGTGACCTGCAAGACGTGGTACACTGATAGCGTTTCCATTCAAAGTCATTAGCTAGATAATGAAAGTTTAACAAGTCATTGGGGAAATCCAAACACATTATAAGCTGCTGTTGGGTATGTAAGAAAATGACATTAGTGATATTAAGCAAGTATAATGAAAGGCAGAGGCTTTGATTCTCATGTTATGTACACAGTGTTTAGTAAATCCACGCAATTTGCTCTGTTCTTTGTCGCGACTGAGTAGTTTTTAGTTATTTGCTATCAGGAAAAAGTATCACTGTTAACAACCTAAGGTTCAGTTCTGGGTATGTGTTTATAGAAAGACTTCCAGATACAGAACATCTTATCACATCTCTCAGCATTGCACATTCTGTGAGGTACTTCGAAGTGAGGTAACTCTTGTTGTGCAGCAGCCATTCTACACACAGCAAGAAATTACCATTTTATGAAGGCATTTGTAGAGATGAGAATGTTACGAGTGCCAAGGGATCTTTAACATCCACCTGAACAGAAAGACAGGGTATTTGTTTAATGCTTCAATTGCAGCATAGTGATTATATTACTGGACAAGTAATCCAGACATCTGGACTAATAATCTGGAGACATGCATTCAAATCCCACCACATGAGTTGGGGATTTTAAATTCAATTAAATAAAACCAGAATTTAAAAAAAGCTGGTCTCAGTAATGGTGCCATGAAACTACAGGATTGTTGTAAAAACCCATCTGGTTCACTAATGTCCTTTCGGGAAGGAAGGCTGCTGTCCTTACCTGGTTTGATCTATATGTGACCCCAGACCCACAGCAATGTGTTTGACTCTGAAAAGGCCTGGCAAGCCTAAAGACCAAGAGCTGGAAAGTGGAATAAGGCTGGATTGTTACTTGTCGGCTGATGTGGACACGATGAGCTGCATGGCCTTCTTGCGCGCTGTAAATTTCTAAGATTCTGTGAAGCCACTCAGTTGCATTCAAGATGGTGGCTCACCATCACCTTCCCTGCAGTAATTAGGAATGAGCAATAAATGCTGACTTTGCCCGTGATGTCCACATCCCATGACTCATTAAAAAAAATTCTGGTTTGCAGCACAATTCCCAGTGAAGCTCTAAAACATTAGCCCAGATTGTACGCTTAGGTCCTACAGGAGTATTTTGGATTTATACGGTAGAATAAAGTATCACTTGGCAAATCGGGAGTGATGTAAAATGGAAACTGGTTCTCAGTCACCCGTTTTACACTGTCCCACAAAGTCAAACTTTATCCCTCAAGCGTGCGTCTTGAACCCATAACCTTCCCGCTAGAAAAAGTGTATCAACTGAAGCACATTGACATGAGTTTATGGATTTCATGCTGGCCCTGGCTGTACCTCTCAATTTGATCTGCTTCAATCACCATGAATCTTTGTGATGAATTCAGCTCAGGTGTTTATATTTCTAACCAAATTTAAATGCAATTTAGGAATGAATGGAAAGATTAATAGAACCCAATGATTTCTAGAGATATTTTAAAAATTCTTTTACCTGACATAAATAAGATGTTAAACAGTCAATGGAGACAAATGAATACTGCACAGGCAACACCTCCTTGTCATTATAACTTTGTCATGTAAAGTCCTCTGGGTATCTGGAATATCCTCACACTAACAGAATATGAAAACTTCATTGCCATCAGGGAGGTACTGTTTTTATTTCAATTCTAAAACACCAATAGAATTTAAGATTTTGTTGACAAGATGACATCCTCTATTAGTCTTAAATATATGGCTGAAGCTTAACAGTGGAAACAGGTATTTTAAAAACAGCATTTGAAATTCCAGAGTGTGCTTTATAAAACACACTTTAGATTCAGTTCTCCTTTGACTACAGAATTTCTTTATACACATTGATACTTGTCTTGTCCTTTGCCCAAAAAGGCGACATTATTATTTTCTTACTTGTGGTCAGTGCTGAGTAAGCTTCTCCATATTGACAATTCTGAGGTGACAACCAGAGCACAAAAGGTACCAGAGTCCTTCCTTCAATTTGAGCTTCGTCCCCACACGATTAACCTGCTTTCAGAACAAAAGAATGGTTTTCTTAAGAAAATGTTATCTTTTAAAATCTGTACCACTAATGATGCTGTGAATAGGTAGCACACCACATAGCTTGCAATTACTCCTTAATTGTGATCTAATACACAGAAAATCTCATGGGATGCACACCACCATTCTCTCATCTATTCCAAATGGCAATATCACACTGTCAGATCATTGTATTGATCAAGCCAAAAACTGAGCTCACTGTATTCCAGTTAAAAAAAAAGATCTAAATAAAAGCTATCAATCAAGTTTAAAAACATAATGGAAGGAGCTTAATGCATTCCAAGGTAATGGTTACGACAGCTGCTTATCCTGGACTTGTTAATGCTTTAAAGGAGGTACATTTTTGCACTTGTCCTGCGAGAAAGCCCCCTTGATGATTCAGCAATTTAGGGTGATAATACATTCAGCGATAAACTTGCATACTTTGCACTTGCCAGCAATTGAAACTATTTGTTATTGTTAGAATGATGTGAGCTCAAATTTACAAAGGACCAACAATTTGTGAAATCTGAAAACTGAGACTCTATGTTCCTGCAGACAGACTGTCACACGGAAATTGTAGATAAATCAGGAGAGTTTTGTGCATTGTCCATTTTCCTGACCCAGAAACAAAGGTAATTTTTTTTTATAGTTGGGTCTAATCTTCTTAACGCATTTATGGTGTTAATCCAAAGGGCAATCAAAATGGAAAGGTTCTCTATTTAACACTGGTAAAAATGTTACTTTAATTATGTGACTTCATCCTTCTAAAACTCAGCCTATCGAAGATGCTTACTGAGTGGTGGCACATTTATAAAACATGTAGTAGGAGAGTTTCTCCTCTGTTACCCAGTTTAGGAGGATCTCCCCTCACTTGGTTCCACACTTGCCTATTCAATTGTAGCCAGACCCTCTCCACCAATGAATTTTCCTGCCCCTGCACCTTTATCTCTGGAGTATTCTGAAGATTTGGCCTCAGCCCTTAAAGATTTCTCATCTACATCATGCCCCTCTGTGTCATCATCCACAGACATGAGGTGATCTCCACATATTTGCAGGCTATCCCACCCTCCCAACCCCCAGCCCCTCCACTGCCACTGCAATGTCACACTATTTAATACCTAGTCTTGGATAAGCTGCAATTTCCTCTAAACATTGGGAAGACAAACTCTGTATCCTCATCATTGAATCCACCCACCTCTCTGGCCATTGTCTGCACTGGTTGGAGTCATACTTAGCACAAAGGAAGATGGTGGTGGTTGTTGGAGGCCAATCATCTCAGTCCCAGGACATCAGGAGTTCCTTAGGGAGTGTTCTGGGTGCAACCATCTTCATATTGCTTCATCAATGACCTTCCATCCATCTAAAGGTCAGAAGTGGGGATGTTTGCTGATGATTGCATAGTGTTCAGCACCATTTGCAACTCCTCAGATACTAAAGAAGTCCGCATGGCATGCAACAAGGCCCGGACAACATTCAGGATTGGGCTCATAATTGGCAAGTAACATTCACACCTCACAAGTACCAAGCAATGACCATCTCTAATACAAAAGAATCTACCAATCTCCATCTCCCTATCAAAGGCATTACCATCGCTGAAACCACCACCATCAACATCCTGGTGGTTCTCATTGATCAGAAACCTAGCTGAACCAGCCATATAAATACTGTGGCTACAACAGCAGGTCAGAGGCTAGGAATTCTGTGACGAGAAACTCAACTCCTGACTCCGCAAGGCTTGTGTCCACCATCTACAAGGCACAAGTCAGGAGTGTGATAAAATACTGTCCATTTGCCTGGATGGGTGCAGCTCCAACAACACTCAAGAAGCTCAACACCATCCAGGACAAAGCAGTCTGATTGATTGGCACCCCATCCACCATCTTAAACATTCACTCCCTTCACCACAACCGCACAGTGGCAACAGTGTGTACTATCTACAAGATGGAATGCAATAACTCACTGCAGTACCTCCCAAACCTGTGACCTCTACCACCTATATCACCGTTCCTTCACTGTCCCTGGGTCAAAATTCTGGAACTCCCTTCCTAAAAACATTGTGGGTGTACCTACCTCACATGGACTGCAGCGGTTCAAGAAGGCAACTCACCACCACCTTCTCAAGGGCAATTAGGGGTGCGCCATAAATGACTGCCTTGCTAGCGACACTCACATCCTAAAAACTAATAAAAAAGAACACCTGACGGCAATTTACCTGGATGGAATTTCCCACCAAGTGATGATATTGAGAAGTGAAGGTGGGCCCAGAGAAGGGAAACAAGCAAGTAAGTTTCTCTTATACCTTCCTTGTGGGGTCAAAAGGAGCAGGAGTGGGAGAGTTGTTCTGGGTCCTACAATCAAAGCTTTGGCCTGCCCTGCCACAGACAACCCCACCCCACCCCACCACTTTACCAAACATGAGATGATTTGCAAAGCCGATCCCACCACTTGCAAAGTTACAGTGGACAAACATCATGCTGTACTAGTTCCTGCCGTTTCCCATTGACTTCCCACCCAGAACAGATTTAAGTATAGCCTGGGACTCATTTCTGGAGCAGCACGTTATTACCGACCTACGCAAAACTTGATCAGAGTTAAAATCAGGTGAATTCCACTGTGTTTCACTCTTTTGTGTTGCAAACACATACCCTGCACAACCTCACTCGGAGGATTTACTGACCTTCCAGAATCATCCTAAACAATGAAGACAAAAGAAATGTGGAAATTCCAAATTACTTCCTATAACTATGTTTAAATCCACATCTTCCTCTTTTTTATTAATAACTCTACCGGATAATTTTGAACAATCCCCAATCAACTTTTCTGTGATTGCATTTTTATGATTTTACAGTGGGTGACAACATGTAATGTCACCTAACTCATGGCTGATCAGGGCTGATCTGTCACCTAACTCCATCCATAGGAACAAGAGGAGGCCATTCAGCCCTTCCAGCCTGTTCCATCACTCAATATGATCAGTGATGTTCAGTCACCTAACTTCATCCAACATGCAATGCAAATCACTTCACAGCAACATCAGCAAACTGGTTAATCACAGGGCACCGTGTAATAGTGTTCCTTTCATACTTCTCAAGCAGCTAACGAACGTCCAATCCACTGTAAATTATATAACATTTTGTTTATCCTAGTGTGAAAAGCATGGGTTTTATACCAAGTGGTTTTATCAGGCACATTGATGTATTAGCACCATGGGAACCCTGGGATCTGGGAGCGTTGGGAGGAGGGACCAAAATTTAGCAATATTAAGATGGGTCTCAGGGTTTAACGATGCTGTCGGAGCGTCTCAATTTCTCAGGAATGATCCCTGGGGTCCATGCCCACTGTGAAGAGGGGTTCTGGGCAGGTTTTCAGATCTTCAATAGCTGGAAGAGGCGTCCACTGGGAAGGGAGATCACTGGGTCTGGGAGCAGTCCTTGAATCAGCTTTTGCTTGTGTGTGCACTCTTACTGCATTGCGATACATCTGGTCAAGAGCCAGGGCTTAGTGCTTGCTAAATGTCCATGGGGTACTGCTGGTGTTTAAACAGCTAAAACTGCCAGCACATGTAACTAGAAAGCATCCTACAGCTCGGCCTACTCCTGTTCTGTCATTCACTATCATGGCTGATGTGATTTTTAACTTCATCCACCTGTCTTGGCTTCATATCCTTTTAGATCCTTGTCTAGCAAAAACGATTGATCTCGGATTCAAAATCATCAAAATTTTGCCAAGGAAAGAGATGCTGTTCACATCATGGCGAAAGAGGAGGCACTGGATGGACTAAAAATTGATAAAGAGAAGGTATTAGATAGGCTGGCTGTACTTAAAGTTGATAAGTCACCTGGACTAGATGAGATGCATCCAAGGGTACTGAGGGAAGTAAGGGTGGAAATTGTGCAGGCACTGACCATAATCTTCCAATTCTTCTTAGATAAAGGGGTGATGCCAGAGGACATGAAAATTGCAAATGTTACACCCTTGTTCATAAAAAGGTGTAAGGACAAGCCCAGCAACTGACAGTCAGTTTAATCTCAGTGGTGGGAAAGCTTTTAGAAATGATGGGCTAGATTTTAAGAGCCAGCCGCCGATTTCAGTGACGAGCTCATAAAATGACGGCCTGGACAAGTGGGCCGCATGTCAAAGAACCGCTGCAATCTCCCACACAGCAGCTCACTTAAATAGCCGGGGTGGGCTTCCACCCCAATCACGGGGAGGGGGCAGCTGTCCGTCCCTGTGCTCAGGCACTGATGCCATTTTTAAAGGGCAGCCAGCCCTGCCACCCAATTTAAATTTTTAAAGAAATAACCCCTCAAAATTAAATAAATAAATTTATAACACCCCTTTTCCCTCCCGCCCAATAACAATTACATTAAATATTTGCCCTCTCCCCCCCAAAACGCTTACCTTTTACATCTGAACTTCCCCCGCAAACTGCACAGAGTTTAAGGTTCACCCTTCCCACCATGCCCCAAGCCCATTACATTTATTTGACCCTGTTACCCCATCCCTCCCGCACTGACAAACTTACCTCCACCCCCCTCCCCACCAGGGTGGCGCAGCATTTTCCCGGACGGGGATCTGAAGGCACTGGAGTGCTGGCCTCCACAGCGAAGATCATGGCAGGCCCTCATGATTGCATGTATTCATTTTATTCAATTGAATATGTTAATTGTGATCCCGTCGCCCAGCGGCAAGGGGCCAGAGAGGGCCGCCACTGAGCTTCGCTGCCGCTGGGAGAATCGAGCCAGAACCTCCCAGAGTCGAGGTCCATGGCGGGTCTCATCCGGAGCCGTCTTCAGGCACCCCACCTCTTGCCACGGAACCCGAAGCCTGGGGAGAACAAAATGCAGCCCAATAATTCTGGACAAAATTAACAGTTCCTTGGACAAATGTGGATTAATTAAAGAAAGCCAGCACTGATTTTTTAAAGGCAAATCGTGTTTAACTAACTTGACTCTATGACTGAGTTTTCTGATGAGGTAACGGAGAGGGATCATGAGGTAATGCAGTTGATGTAGTGTATATGGAATTCAAAAAGTGTTCGATAAAGTGCCGATAACAGGCTTTTCAGCAAAGTTAGAGCCCATGGAATAAACAAGACAGTAACAGCTTGGATATGAAGTTGGTTGAGTGACAGGAAACAAGAGTCGTTGTGAATGGTTGTTTTTCAGAATTCTGGGCTGAATTTTACTGAAACCCCCAACATTGGGGATCGTGGCAGGCGAAGGTGACGGGACCGCCATTTAAATATGTTAATAAATGTAAATGAACAAATCAATGAATTATCTGGTCCTGCCGGCTATCCCGCTCTGATATTGTGGTCGGTGGTTGGCACTGCCGCAGCGTCGGATCTCCGACCAGTGATGTAAAGGTGGAACATTGGTGGGGAGGGGGGAGCAGATAAGTTCATCAGTGCGGCAGGGGTTTGGGGGGGGGGGGTCATGGAGCGTGGTCAACCTATTTTAATTAGTCTAGGGGGTTGATGTGAAGGGGTAAAGATTAAAGTTTGTGACCTTTGTGGGGGAGGTCAGATGCGAAAAGTAAGCACTTTGGTGGGGGAGAGGGCAAAGAATTGAGTGTTTGGTCATTGGGGGGCTGGAGAGGAGCTTGAAACTTTTATTAATTTTTTTCAATAAAGTCTACGGGCTGGATTTTATCGAGGCCTCGACATCGATATCCGTAGCGGCAGTGGGAGGAGATGAAGATTGCTCCAGATGAGGCCCCCCACTGACCTCGACATTGACAGGGCCCGTCCCAATCTTGCCGGTGGTGGCAAGGCTTCGTGGTGGCCGCCCCTGCCACCCCCAGCCGCTCAGCGATAGGACCCAGATTTGAATATTCAAATAAATTAACTCCCCTGCATTAATGATGTTCCCGTCACCTCCTGAAATGCCTCTGCGATCTTCATCCCAATGGCTGGTACTACGCGCCTTCCGATCCCCATCCGGGGAAACGAGGCACAACACCTGTGGGGAGGGGGGAGGAGGTAAGTTTCTCAGTGCAGAAGGGGTAAGCGGGGTCCAAGTATTCTGATTGGTGGGGGAGGATGGTGCAAAGGGGTTGAGGATGAAAATTATGCAAGGTCGGGGGGGAAAGGTCGTGATCTGAATCAAAGTTTTTTTGGGGGGGCGAATGGCCTATTTATGACTCGATTATTCCTTGGGGGTGTGCGTGAGGGGAGTGCAGATGTAATGTAATGTGTAAATTAAATTTTAACACTTTGGTCCCTTTAAAACTTAAAATTTCTTCTAAGGACTTGAAGCCCTTTAAAAATGGTGCAGTGCCAGTGCCTGCGCAGTGGTGCCGGACGCCATTGCCGGGGACGGAGCGTCTGCCTGTTCCACGTCATCGGGGAGGTGGGGGGTGGGGGGAGTCTGCCCCGGCCATGTAAATAAGCCGCTGCATTTGTTAACGCGGTGCTCCGTGGAGTAACTCCCACGTGTGTGTGCCATCATCTTTGAAGTTCGCTGCCGAAATTGGCGGTGAGCTTGTAAAATGTAGCCCACTCTGTACCAGCCTCTCTCAAGTCTGCGATCAGGCAGAGTTTCGAGGCAGAACGATCCCATGGTCCAAGAGGGCTGGGGAAGAGTGTCCGGAAGCATTTAGTGGATCACAGGAGTGGATTTTTCCTGCTCACCGCCAATCCAGCTACAAAAATGGCACGGCACACGTGTGAGCTATACACCGCCATTGTGGCTCATTTACATGGAGGGGGCAGAACACCCGCCTCCGATGACGTAGAGGGGTGGGCGCTCCATCCCCAGCATTGGTGTCCAGTGCCACCGAGAGGGCACCGGCGCGATTTTTAAAGACCCTTCAACTCTTCAGTTCGAAGTAAATTTTAAAATGTACAGGTCATGAAAAATTAAATGGAAAACTTTATTAACAGTTTCAATCCCCTCTCCCACCACCCCCCATGTGTAAAAAATTTATTAGTTGCCCTCTCCTTCCAAAAAATGTCAACTCTCGATCCTGACCTTTCCTCCGAACTCTCTTCACTTTAACCTTCAACCCCTTCCCACCATCCCCTCAACCAATAGCAAGAGTTTTCCCTGCTCCACCCCCCCCAATGCCCTGATAACTTCACTCCTCCCCCCTCCCCACTAGTGTACTGCCTCAGATCTCCGAACAGAGATCCAAAGGCACGGGAGTTCCGGCAACCAGCTAGAATATCGGAGTGGGTTGGCTGTCGCGACGAAGCAAGTATTAATTCATTTATTTACATAAATTAAAATATTTTAATGAGGCTCCCATCGCCAAGCAACAGGGGGCTGCCATGAGGCCTTGCCGCTGCCAGTAAAATGGAGCGGGGCCTTCCCGGCATCGAGGCCCTTTGGCAGGCCTCTCCTGGAGGCATTTTCCGGGCGCTGCGCCACAACCCCCGACGTTGGGGGACTGGTAAAATCCAGCCCATTATGTCCAGGGTCCTACAGTATTTAGATACCAGGAAAATAGATCTGAACTGATTCCCCACTGGTTGGAGTCATACCGAGCACAAAGGAAGATGGTTGTGGTTGTTGGAGGCCAATCATCTTATCTCCAGGACATTGCTGCAGGAGTTCCTCAGAGCAGTGTCCTAGGATGAACTATTTTCAGCTGCATGGAAACACCACCTGCAAGTTGCCCTCCAAGTCACACACCATCCTGACTTGCAAATATATCGCCATTTCTTCATTGTTGTTGGGTCAAAATCTTGGAACTCTCTTCCTAACAGTGCTGTGGGTGCACCTACAGCACATGGACTGCAGTTTTAAGAAGGCTGCTCACCACCACCTTCTCAAGGGGAATTAGGGATGGACAATGGCCTTGCCAGCAACACCCATATCTGTGATCAAGTAGTAAAAAACAGCTCTTTAAATGAGCAAAATTTACCTTATAAAGCACTTAAGCATAATTCATTTATGTACTTTCCAAGTTATTATTAAAATAAAATTATTTTTAAGCTCCCAAAATAAGTGCGTCTTTCTCAAAAGAGAAACATTTTAACTTAGCTTGAATTCAAAATTAAGAGGGTGGGGCTTGTCATGATTGACATGGACGACAGCAACTCAGGAGGAAACCTATAATTCAAATGATTTGTCCAGCTAGGGTTAAATCACTTGGATAAGTCAACTGGAATCTTCTGCAACATTCCCATTGAATAAAGTAAATAACTTCTCAACAAGTATTATTTACAACAAAATAAATCCAAGCAATGTTAATCACAGTTGTTGTCTAACTGTAAGGTTACAACTGAGCAGTTTGTGCTGGAAAAGGAGCAGTTGTTAATATCATAGACATAAGGTACCCAAGATTCCTGGGTCTGAAAGGATGCCATGGCAACATAAGAGCATAAAAAAATAAGAGCAACAATATGCCATATGGCCCCTCAAACTTGCCGTGTCATTCAATAAGATCATGACTGATCTTCAATCTCAACTCTACTGTCCCACCATATTTCTATACATTCCTCATTTTCATGCATGTCCTATTCCCATATGCCTTGATTCATTTGGTATTCAAAAATCTGTTGATCTGACTTGAATAGCCTCAATCATTGAGAATCCACAGCACCCTGGGTTAGCGAATTCCAAAGATTTACAATTGTCTTAGTGAAGAAATTTCTTCTCATCTCAGTCTGAAATGACTGACCTCTTAATCTAAGAGACATATTGACCAACACAAAGATGCTGCTTTGCCAAACATCATTGGGAGCGGGTAGGGGTTGGGTGCAGGGAGTAATACTGGGCTGAATTTTTAACCTGTCGCGGAGGCAGAACCAGAGGCCGATAGGCCCGCTATTTCCCGACATCAGCCGGCGTGCCAGTCTTCTGCCATGGTCCCGCCTCCAGGATATTTTCGTTCCGAGAAGATCAGGGTTGGGGGGAGTGATGGCTAACTGCCCGAAAGCAGCAGATAGGCATTAGGACAATTAAAGGACTATTCACGCCACTCTGCAGAAGATGACTAGAATTTTGCAGGTGTCCTCCCAGCAGCAGACCAGGGAGGAGTTAGTGCTCCATCCAGCCACGGAATGGCCCTGCCATAGCTTTTGGGCCACAGCTGTGGCTGCTGACTGCCCAATGGAGGGCTGTGGCCTTTTTAATGAGCAAAATTTTTAAATCTCTTCAGAGGGCGCCCCCAGCGTGAGGCACCCTAACTTTCTCTTTTACCTGCATTGGCAGCTCCCACCTCAGATGGTGGGGCTGCCATTATGTCACTGCTGGAGGGCCTCCTATTGGCCCTAAGCCTCGGGAGCACAGCCACTGTCCTTAATTGGCAAGCTGGTCAAAGATCGTATTGGGCACCAGGTGCCAACACGATATGGGGTCAGGACCTAGAAATTAACCCGAAATCAGGGATCCAACCCCAGAACAAAAATCCAGCCCAATATGTCAGGACTCAATTCAGCCAGAGGTTCAATATCAGCCACACCCTCTATCCAGACATCACCGGAAGAGCAAGACTGACCGGAGAACATAATCCTCCAGAAATCCTGCCAGTTCTATTCCCATTATTACCCAAACCCTATCATAGCAGCAAGAGATACTGGTGGAAATGGGGCCTATAACTGCCTCAAATATTTTGGGAAAGTCACAGCTTTGAGTTGGTTAATTTGTTATACTTCAGACATCTACTCTTAACATCACAGCGAGGTGCAGCACTAAAATTCAACCCCCTTTCACACAAGGCTCATACATCAGTGACCTTGCAAACTGTACTGGTGCCCCCATGCAAATGATTTATGCCATATGCTACATGAGGATGCTATAAACAATGATTATGCAAAAGAGCTTAATAATTCATGCAATGACAGTAAAATACCCAAATGGCAAGTATCCTAATTTACTCCAAACGTCCTATCTGCTTTCTCTCCAGAGCAAGGAAGATCAAACATTCAGTTGGAGAAAGAGTTTCTAAAGCACCAACTGTCATGTTTAGTCATGGCTGGCGCCCAGACAACACCGAGGGTGAGAATCAGAGAGTTCAAAGCTGTCCATGGTTCTACACTCCAGGATGGGCACAGTGAGGAATGGTTCTCAGCACATGCACCAATTCAGATATTGGCATGTATTTCAGTATCATGTCTGTGCCATTACAGCGTTCTGCAGTAAGGACCGTCTCCAAAGGCAATTAGCCCCAAGGGTTTTAAGCAAAGAAAGCCAGACATTGAGACATTAGGAGGAACTGGAGGTAAAGAAAGTAGTCCTTCTGAATCTTTTCACTACTTGACGAGTGACCACCCATTGCTGCCGATCCCTCAACCCAAGGGACTCTTAGGGTGATAGACACATGCTGAAGCTCACAACTCAAGAAAGATTAACACACCAGATGTTTTTGTTTCATGCAGTGAAATTCTGAATTAAATGATTTCATTGATGACATATCTTGCCATCTGTCAGTCATCTATTTATTGGAAGAAAACTTGTATTTCCAAAAGTAAAGCAAACTGATTATACTTAATTTTTAGCATTTTAGGATGAGGGACTTCAGTTACATGGATAGATTGGAGAGGTTGGTGTTCTCCTTAGAGAAGAGAAGGTTGAGAGGAGATTTGATAGAGGTGTTCAAAATCATGACAGAATAGATAGAGAGACACTATTCCCATTGGTGGAAGGGTTGAGAACCAGAGGACACCAGTTTGAGCTGAATGGCAAAAGAACCAAAGGCAACATGGGGAAAAGCTTTTTTTTTACACAGTCAGTGATTAGCATCTGGAATGCACTGCCTGAGAGTGTGTTGGAGGAAGATTCAGTTGAGGCTTTTGAAAGGGAATTGGACAAGCACCTGAAGTGGAACATGTCAAGGGCAGTCACTCTCACCTCACCTCTTGAGTTCAGCTCTTTTGTCAGAGGCATTTAAGAATTAACCACTTTGTTTTGAATCTGAAGTCACATGTAGGCCAGACTGGGTAAGGACAGCAGATTTCCTTCCCTTCAGGACATTCGTGAACCAGATGGGTTTTTACGACAATCCAGTAGTTTCATGGTCACCATTACTGATACTAGTTTTTTATACCAGATTTAATTTTATTTATTCTTGAGATATGGGCAATGCTGACAAGGATTATTTTTCTCTACCACCACCTCCCCCATCCCCTAAAATGGTGTTGGGCCTTCTCCTTAAACAATTGGAATCCTCATGGTGATGGTGACCAAACAACAAGTTAGATTGTAGTTTGGAGAGAACTTGGAGGTGCTGTTTCCACAATCATGCTGCTCTTCTGCTTGGCGATTGTGTTTAAGGAGCTGGGAGGTGCTGTTGCGGTAAACTTGGTGAGTTGCTGCAATGCATCCTGTAGATTGTACACACTACAGTTACAGTGTACAGTGTGGAAGGGTCAATATTTATATCCAGTGGCAGAGTCACTGATCAACTGGGCTGTTATTTACTGGATGATGCTCAGCTTCTGGAGTGTCATTGCAGTTGCTCCCACCTAGGTAAGCAGTGAGTGTTCCATCACATTCTTGACTTGAGTTTTGTAAACGGTGGAAAGACTTTGAAGGTCCAGGAGTTGAGCTATTCATCTCAGAGTACCTAGTCTCTTCCTGCTCATAGTAATATTTCTGATATGACTATCTAGTTATTCTTATCAGTGATGATACCCAGGAAGTTGATGGTTGAGGACTTAGCAGTATCCATCCAATTAATGATAGGGGAAGTGTTTGGACCTTTTCTTCAGTCATGGCTATCACCTAGAACTTTATATGGTGTGAATGTTACCAAACGAAGCCTGGATGGTTTTTTTTTGTAGAGATACAGCACTGAAACAGGCCCTTTGGCCCACCAAGTCTGTGCCGACCATCAACCGCCCATTTATACTAATCCTACATTAATCTCACGTTCCTACCACATCTTCACCTTCCCTTAATTCTCCTACCACCTACCTACACTAGGGGCAATTTACAATGACCAATTGACCTATCAACCTGCAAGTCTTTGGCTGTGGGAGGAAACCGCAGCACTCGGCGGAAACCCACACGGTCATAGGTTATCTAGATTCGGTTCTAGCCATGGGCTGCTTCATTATCAGAGGTGTTTTAAATGGAGCTGAAAACTGCAGAATCATTAGCCAATGGCTCAGTCCTGACTTTATGATGGAGAGAAAGACATTGATTAAAAAAAGATGAAAATTGTTGGGACAAAGCCACTTCCCTAAGGAACTCCTGTAAAAATATTATTATGCTGCTTGATCAAGCAGCTAACTCCTGCAATGTCCCTTCTTGAGTGTCTAAACAGACCCAGTGTCAGAAAGTGTAGAGCTGTGATGCCTTTCACTCCCAATAGGACTGCAGTTCAGTTGACTGACTCTCCATTCAAATCTCAGTGGATCAGGTAGCACAGCTCAGTCACAGCTTGCTGATTGAGCCTGGTCCTCTTCAGTGCACTCATTTTCTCCTAATGTTCAGGTATCTGACTGGACCACATTAAATCCTCTCCTTTCTACTGTAAGACATGTGCCTCCTAATTCCTCTGTGCTGGTGTTCTTCTTCACTAAGAGACACAAAACAAGGACCATTGCTCCAATGCCTTCGACCTTAAAACCTCATTGTATTATTCAGTTTGTGGGAATACTTTGAAATCTTCACTTGCCTATAATTAGCTCTCCATGTGAGTTCAGAACTCACTTTTAATTCATATTTCCCTTTCTCCAAGCAATGCCTCAGGAATGTCTCATAATTGGCCTTTAACAAGCCCTTAAAAGTTCTTGGCAAGGAACTTACTTGACAGCACCCCTCAAACCATCGACCTCTACCATTTAGAAGGACAACGGCAACAGGTGCAAGAAAACAGAATCACCCACAAGCTCCCCTTCAAGGTAGACACAATCCTAACTTGGAAATATATCATTTTTCCTTCATGGTCACTGGGTCAAAATCCCTGGAATTCTCTCCCAAACAGCAATGTGGGTGCACATACACCAGCATGCAGTAGGTCAAGAAAAATCACCACCACCTTCTAAAGGACAACTAGGGACAGGCAATAAATGCCAGCAACACCCACATCCCAGGAATGAATAAATTCCCCTAGCCCACCCCCAGAGAAATTGGGTAAATAACTAAAAATGGGAGTTTACACTTGTTTTTTTTCCAGGGGAGATTCTATCATCTTCTGTCAAAATCACAATGGGAGATCAAGAGAAGCCCACGGAATGTTCGGCAGAGAAAAATTGGCTCCAATCAGTGGTATTGAGAGATGAAAAGTCCATTGCTGCATTCTGCAATTATGCAGCCATAGTTTGAATTGAATGCTTGCTGCTAAACAATAAAATTGATTTGCTCCTGTATCATTTCACAGTCCAAATGAACTGATTAGCCAAACAGATACGTTTGACCTCCATGAACTGGTCAGTGTAATGCTGAATATTTTTAATTTTATGTCATTGAAAATCAATAACAATCAGCAAATGAATTAATTACAGAAACATTGTGATTTAAATCCCTTCTGATTTTTGAAATATTACAATGAAAATGTTTTTGGAATTTAATTTGCAATGATTGCTTTTTCATTTTTCTGCTGCTCCCACTCTAGCCTGCCAATCATCTTTTAATTGTACTGTACATCAGAGGATTCAAATCAACATGCTTTTTTAAAACTCAGAACAGATTCTTGATGCAAGTTGTAATCTCCATACCAGGATTAATTAGCCATGGTGTAACACCAGCTTTGAAGCAAATAATCAAATCTACACTACTACACAAACAATCCTGTGCAAAATAATGCAGCATTTGGGGAGTTCTTTCAATATTTAATTACTAATTACATTTTATCACTTTCTCAATTATTAATTGAAACTTAAACACATAAAACTGTAGGGTTGTTCTGTTCCAAGCAATTTATAGTTGAGAATTTGTGTTACTTCTCAATGAAATTATTTTGACTTATTAATGATCAGCTTATTTTGGTAGATATGCTGATTGCCATGACTAGATGATAGAGGTTGAGGTGCCAACTATATTATGTATTGCATTAGTTCACAGGGATGACATTGTGCCAAATAATGAATATTGGATTACAGGGATGTAGAGCAAGAACTAAGCAAAAGTGATCACAAACAAGCCTCCATTAACACCTTGTTCCCTCCTGAATTATAACTATTTCATAAACTAGATAATTAGTAAGAAATGAAATGGTTAAGTAGGCTGTGCTTAGATGTGTTTGCCACTTTGTCTGAAATTGAAAATGGACGGTATATCCCTGACATCTGAAGCAACCAAACGGAGGAGAAAACATTTTCGAGCTTGGAGCACGGAAATAACTCATTCAATATAAAAATGTAACAACAGCAAAATGTCAACAGACGTGTAAATAGAGACATGAATGATTGCATTATTTAACCAATATTTGACACATTTCCATTAAAGCAGAATATAGAGGGAGCATTTCCACTGTCGGTGACTTGGAGCAATATCTTGTCGGAGGACATTGTATTTTCAACAGACCTGTACCTATGTTTTTGAACTATTTAAACCTGTGGACAATTTAGCTGGCCTTAGCAAACTGCAGAAAGAACTTTGACACGGGAACAAAAGGGCATTTCTAAACTATTTAGCATTATCAAACACCGATATTTTTACTGTTACAGCCATTACTGTGCCCTATTATAATAAACAATCAATTCTATCTAAGTATAAAGGCCGGGGCATAAATTGCAAGAGTACTGAACTAATTAGATCACTGTGAATTGCGCCACAATGGATGAGGTCACCCACCAACTGGTTAGGTCACTGTGCTCACTCGAAATCCTGCCTATGTGAAAGAATCCTGCAGCAAAGAGGGGAATAAAACCTGTCAGCTTAAAGGCCATCGAAGGAAGGAAAAAGAAAAGGAAAGAGAGAGAAGAAAGAAGACAGCTGATCTGCAAACAGACACAGGAAGAGGAGGTTGGCTGGTCACCAACTCCACAGAACCCACTTCACTGACGGAAGACCGACTGGGTGGGTGATAGTAAGTATACCTGAACACTGTAAGTAAATTTTGTCCATTGTGTTTTACTCAATAAAGAGCATTGAGAACAGATTTGAAACCAAATTCTGGGGTTGGTGTCTCACCTTGCAATTCTAGTGCTTAAGAACTAAAAAGGGGACAGCCACAGGTCAGGGACATGTAACCCAGGGGACATGGGAATTCTCCCAAAATTCTTCAACGTTTTGATGCTCACCCTCATAATTGAATACAAATAGCAAGCAAAAGGAATCCTAAAATACTTGCCAGTTTTATAGAGTTCCTCTGTTTTTGGGGGGGAAAGGATCCTGTTTCTCAGAGTGAATGTTGCAAGTACTTTCCAATTTGCAGTAGAATTAAATTGCATCCACTCAGCCCTTGCAGGAAACCATCACATCTGTTTGTGCCAGTGTGAAACTTTGATTTCCTACACCAGCCATCCTGGTAACCTTGCTGATTCATTTAATGAATTATGGATTGTTTGTTGCTGACAAATTCACACCAGCTATGAAGTGGGTTGAGGAGGCACAAGCCCTTGTCATACATGACTCTAGTAGCTGACAGCTATAAAAGACTTCTTAATTCAGGTTCCAAACTCAGATCTCAGAGGTGATAAGGCATTACAGCTGACATTGATCTGTCCGTGAAATACTAGAGAATGAATTTTCACCATGGACACGGGAAACAGGAACCAAGTTTGTTTTTGGGTCAGAAACCCACCTACGATGGGAAATTGATTGATGTTCAGATTATTCACAAGGGGAAGCCGTTAACTGATATGGAGATGGTTTCCTGTCCAATTAGAGCCAGTGGGGGTGGGAATGGAGGTGGGTCAGTTGAAGGGTGGGACTCATTTAGACTCCCCATGGCAGCCATCACTGAGGCTGCTGGTGGTCCTGAGGGAGAGATCTGTGGTTTGTGCCAAACCCTTCCACTGCACCAGAAGGAAGTGAGATATCACAGGGGAGCTGGAGGCCTGGCATGCGGGGTAAGGCTGCCTGTCATTTCATTGATGCCAACCTGGATCTAATGCTGGAAGCCACGAGGGAGAGGAGGGATGTCCTCTTCCCAGAAGGTGGCAAGAGGAGGCCACCTCATCATGCAGCAGGGTCACCTCTCTGTTCAGCATCATCTCCCTCCGCCTCCTCCTCCTCCTCCTCTCTCACCTTCTGCTCTTGCTCCTGCCCCAATGAGCTGTCTCCTTCCAGGGCCTTATTTTCCCCAAGGGCCGCACCTCTCTGGAGGTCCATGTAACGGAGAGTGTAGCAGACCACCGCAATGATGAGACCCTCACAGGGCGGTATTGAAGGGCACCATCTGGTCAGTCTGGGCACGAGAATCACATCTTCCGAAGCCCAATGGCCTGCTCAATGGTTGTCCTACTCATTGTATCATCTCTGTGCCTCTGTCGGGGGCCCCCATACAGGGGTGAGTAGCCATCTCTTCAAAGGATATCCCTTGTCCCCTAGGATCCATCCACACACTTTGGGAGTTGGAGTGAAGATCCAAGGTAGCCTAGACTGGCAGAGGATGAAGGGGTCATGGCAGCTGTCAAGAAAGTGAGTGTACACATGGAGCAAGCTCTCACTATGGTCTCAGATCAGTTGGATGTTGAGGGAGTGGAAGCCCTTCCTGTTAATGGATCTCACTGGCCAGTCACTGGGTGCATTGATTGGCACATGGGTGCAATCAATGTTGCCATGCACCTGCAGTGGAGGTGAAAACTGATGTCCTCTGTCCCTGTGAGGCCATATCTTTCATTAATAACGATGCTGTCCAGCTCCGGCAAAGAGGGCTTCAGTGACCAGCGAGATGCAGTGGTGTGCAGCCATTTGCAAGATGCCATGAAGGTCTGCAGCTGATCCTTGGAAGGAGCTTGAAGTTCAAAGCCACAGTGACTTTGACGGCCACTGGCAGGGCATGGTGACCATTGTTGTGAGATGTGAGGTCTTTTGTGACGAGGGCACAGATGTCTGTGACTATCTGCCTGGAGAGTCGCAGTCCCCTGTGGCACTGGGTCTCGGTCACATCCAGGTAGTTCCGTCTTTGGCGGTAGATCCTGTGACGAGGGTTTGGCCTCCTTTGACTTCCTGCCCTCCTTTCCCCTCCCATACCCTCCTGATGCCCAGGGTTCTGCCCATCCTGCAGAGGGTGTTGTCTATCATTGTTACTGAGTTGTACTCTCATTGCCAGCTGGAGCTTTCCTTCTGTTCAGTTGGCCACTCAATTGTCCTTGGCAGCTTTTTCCCCTGCTTTTCTGCCCCTGCAATGCCAGGGGTATGCTGACCCCATTGAAAGCCTGGGTGCTGAGTGCCCACCCTCGCTGCCACCTGTGCAGCCCCTTACCAAGTGCCCAGTTTCCCTTTGTCTTGCTGACCCTCCTTTGCGGCCGAGGTGATGCCCTGGGGCAGCCATGGCTGGTTCCCCACCCTTTAACCGTCTCCCTTCAGATTATCTGTTTCTGAAGGCACCGGTATCTGTCTGTCCCTTTAAAAATTTAAACCTAAACCCTTGACAAGCTCTTAATGGCTTTTAAACATCTTTAATTGTCCTCAATTGAGAGGAGATCAGGATTCCTCTCCCACCCTCCCCCTGCCTTGTTGATTATTGCCAACACTGGGAACAGCACCTTGAAATTGACATGCTGCCCAGCACCTGTACTTTTGGGGCAACCACGCCTCCATTCCTGACTGCGGGGGTCCCAAACATTCAGCGCTAGATGTCTGTTAAGAATGGCAGAATTGCACAAGACCCTCACATACCTGTTGTCCTGTCTGTAATGGCTGGTCTTAGTGGCGTTAAATTTTGCAGACAAAATGATTACTTCTTGAAATGGCCTTTAGGAAAAATGCAATCAACCATAACAAAACCAATCCAAAACAAAATCTGTAGAAATACACATTTTAAGAAACTTTTTGCAAGGGTTTCTTAGTTAGTAACCTTGTGAAAAGTTTTTAAAAATGACCTTGCTATAAAGTCTTGTTAAAGGTTAATAAGGAAAACAGGAAATGCATTTATATAGCACCTTTAACGTAGGAAAATGTCCGAAGGCAATTTGCAAGAGCGAGCATCAAACAAAATTTGATACTGAGCCATAAAAGGAGATATTAGGACAGGTGAAAGAGGAAGGTTTTAAGGAGTGTCTTCAAGGAGGTGAGAGTGAGAGAGGTGGAGCAGCTTATGGAGGCAATTCCAGAGTTTAGGGCCTGGACAACTGAAGGCACAGCCGGCAAAGGCGGAGCCATTAAAATTGGGGTTTTGCAAGAGGCCAGAATTGGAGGAGTGCAGAGATCTCGGAGAGTTGTAAGGCTGGCAGATCAGAATCTCTGCCCCATTTTGTTATGTGTCGTTGGGTATTGTTTTTGGATAGTAGCTGCTGGTGATGATTTTGCTTTTCCTATTTACACCTCCTCCAGCTTTTGTTTCCTTACTTGTCCCATTACCATCCCCTTTTGCCTTGCACCATCATCCCCTTTTGCCATTTAATCTCTCCTGTCCTCCATCCTATCACAGCCCTTCACTTTTGTTCTTTCCTCCCCTTCCCCACCCCTTTCCATGCTCATCTCTAACTTTTTCCAGTTTTGATGAAAGGTCATCAAACTGAAATTTTCACTCTGTTTCTCTCTCCACATTTTTGAGTCTGTTGATTTTGTTTGGTGTAATGGGGGCATCTATTTTAAAGTACCATAAATAAGAAATAAAGCCTTCACAACGTTCACAAAACTTTCTATTAAAAGGCTCGCCATTAATATTTAATACCTAATAAATCTCACATTGAATGTCCTAGACTAAGTTTTATTTGCTGTATTTGAAGCTAATAAATGATTACAGTTATTGTCTTGTAAAAGTCTACAATTCATGCATTATCCAAAGTTAATTATTCAAAATATTGTGAAACATCCACATTCAGTTCATTAGAAAGCTCTGCTATCTCATCACCATCTCAGGAGATGGTATCAAAAGTGATTGAGATGAAAGTGTGCAGCAGGATTTTCCTCTATGATCCTGCCTGAAATTGGAAATGGGTTGGGGAGGATTGCCAATGCATCCCCACCCTGACTTTGATTTCCCTATCCCCACTAGGACTGCTTCTGACCATCCCTCACATACGTGTCATAAGGAAGATAGGGGAAATTGAGCCACAGCTTCCCATCCTATTTCCCATCTGGCCTCTCACATTAGTACTGGTCCCTGGGACTGCTTGGTGGGAGGTGGTGTTAGGCTCAGATAGCTGTGGTAAAGGCCCCGATTTCCTCTGATGGCCTCCTCACCCTGTGATTTGGCTCCCAGGACTTACCTTTTCTCGGTTTGGGTCTCTGCCAAAGCTTACAGAAGGTGCAGCTGCTTCCTTCTGCAGTTCTCTTCCACTCCTTTTAGTTTGTCCATTGCCATATCAGTTCCTGCAGAGCTGCCTTTGATGGAGCACTGACAGGTTTCCCTGCATTGGACTGACAGTATTATATTGAAAGCCCACCATGAACGGTCAATAGGAACAGGAGGAGGTCATTCAGCTCCTCAAGCCTGTTACGCCATTCAACTAGATGATGGTTGATTTGTATGTTAATCCCCGTCTACCCACCTTGGTTCCGTAACCCTTAACACGCAACAAAAATTTATCATGAAAATATGAGCAAAATACGGCGGATGCTGGAAATCTGACATAAAAACAGAAAATGCTGGAAATACTCAGCAGGTCTGGCAGCATCTGTGGAGAGAGAAACAGAGTTAACGTTTCAGGTCAGTAACCCTTCATTACAACCATAAATTCAAAAATTTATTACTCTCAGTTTCGACTACAGACCTCGGAAAATGAGTTGTGGTCAGGACACAGTTGGAAGATTGGGCAAACATTTTACCCAACTGTTACTCAACTCCTCAAAGGAAAATTGAAACCACAGTATTTGCTGAAGGGAATGCACCTCAGCCCTCAGAATCCTGATTTTACAAGGTGCTGTGCCCCGACTTGAGGGCTTCACAAATGTGGCAGTATTCTCTGTCATGCCATCACTGGATGGAACAGCATATAATTCAAATTCTCATCCAAGATGATATGGGGAAAATATCAAGATAAGGCTGAAGCATTTGCAACAATCTTCAGCCAGAAGAGCCGAGTGGATGATCCATCTTGGTCTCCTCCTGAAGTCCCCAGCATCACCGATGCCAGTCTTCAGCCAATTTGATTCACTCCACATGATATCAAGAGATGACTGAAGGCACTGGATACTGCAAAGGCTACAGGCCCTGACAACATTCTGGAATAGTACTGAAGACCTGTGCTCCAGAACTTGCCACACCCCAAGCCAAGCTGTTCCAGCACAGCTACAACACTGGCATCTACCCGGCAATGTGGAAAATTGCCCAGGTATGTCCTGTACACAAAAAGCAGGACAAATCCAACCCGACCAGTTTCCACCCCATCAGTCTACTCTCGATCTTCAGTAAAGTGATGGAAGGTGTGGTCAACAGTGCTATCAAGCGGCACTTGTTTAGCAATAACCTGCTCAGTGATATCTCAAATAAAAGCAAAATACTGCGGATGCTGGAAATCTGAAACAAAAACAAGAAATGCTGGATTCACTCAGCAGGTCTGGCAGCATCTGTAGAAAGAGAAGCAGAGTTAACGTTTCGGGTCACTGACCCGAAACGTTAACTCTGCTTCTCTTTCTACAGATGCTGCCAGACCTGCTGAGTGAATCCAGCATTTCTTGTTTTTGTTTCAGTGATATCTCAGTTTGGGTTCTGCTTGGCCACTCATTACAGCCTTGGTCCAAATATGGACAAAAGAACTGAACTCAGGAGGTGAGGTGAGGTGAGAGTGACTGCCCTTGATATCAAGGCAGCATTTGGTTGAGTATGGCATCAAGGGACTAGCACTGCATCCTCACAGCTCCAGCAACCCGGGTTCGGTTCTGGGTACTGCCTGTGCGGAGTTTGCAAGTTCTCCCTGTGACTGTGTGGGTTTCCTCCGGGTGCTCTGGTTTCCTCCCACAGCCAAAGACTTGTGGGTTGATAGGTAAATTGGCCATTGTAAAAATCCCCCTGGTGTAGGTAGGTGGTAGGAGAATTGAGGGAAGATGGAGATGTTAGAGGGAAAATGGGATTAATGTAGGATTAATATAAATGGGTGGTTGATGGTCAGCACAGACTCAGTGGGTTGAAGGGCCTGTTTCAGTGCTGTATCTCTCTCTGACTCTATGACTCTACTCTCCACTTGCCTGGATGGGTGCAGCTCCAACAACACTCAAGAAGCTCGACACTATCCAGGACAAAGAGGTCCGCTTGATTGGCACCCCATCCACAAACATTCACTCCCTCCACCACTGACACACAGTAGCAGCAGTGTATACCATCTACAAGATGCAATGCACCAAGGCTCCTTAGACAGCACCTTCCAAACCCGTGACCTCTACCACCTAGAAGGACAAGGGTAGCAGATGAATAGGAACACCACCACCTGCAGGTTTCCCTCCAAGTCACACACTTGGAACTATATCACCGTTCCTTCACTGTCAGTGGACCAACATCCTGGAACTGAAGTGATTTACGACTTTAAACCCATATAGGGATTAAACCAAATCGAGCGTACATCCCTATGAGTTTCCCTTACTTAAGTTCAACACTAGACAGATTCCTACAGACACTTGTTTGGGTCTGAAGAACTGAACTAGTCTTCCCTCAAAGAAAGAAAACTAACAGAAAATATTACTATCTTTTGGATCGCCTATTTTTGTAATAATTATAGCTAAGTTATAAATATCCCAGATATTATAAGGGTCTGGGAAAGTCTCTTCAATAAGTATCTCCCCACTTCAGAAGACACAGAGAGGGCGTCTTGTAGTTGTATACAGAATGCTACATGAGACGATTGATTAACTTTTATATACTTATTAAACAATTGAACATGCAATACACTTCTCAGTGGGTAAGTATACTACAATATCAAAGATTATTAAGATGTAAAACATAATCTTATTTCTAAAATAGAATCCAAAAGTTCAACCTTGACAATGTTACAGCAAAATTGCTTAGAATATCCATCAAAATTCAAAGTAAACTGTGACCTTAAATTCCCCGAGTAAGTCTTCTGCCTAACACGACAAAACACTCAGTTAAGAGCAGAATTCTCCTGTCATGCAGTCAGCTGTTCATACCATAGGTTGAAAACCATTGATGAGGAATTCAATACTTCTGATTTTTTGATTCAAAACTCTCATGTTTATACTGTTTCTAATCTTTCATCTCATCTTTTGAATGTAGGTGTTACCTTTCTGTGTGTGTTTTTCCTGCTTTTGTTATTCATATATGATACTACCATTCCCACTTAATTTATTTGCTGAAAATTCACTTCTCTTGAAGTTGTGAGCTTTTATCTGGTCAAAATGTTTGTAATTGGGTTTACTTGGCATCTGTTTTTATAAGTACCATTCCATTTTGTGATTTATCATCTGTAATTGTGCCATCCTCTTAAGTCAGTCTGTCTATATCACTAACACTATCAACTAATTAAGTTTATAGTTATCAGTACGGACCTCGTAGAGCATGTCTCGGTGTGTTTCATCTTCTAATTCCATTGTAACAGAGACCTTGGAATGGATTTTTTAACTTAAAAGGTGTTTCTGGTTCACATTCTATTGTAACAGGGATGTTTATGGATTTTTAACTCTGCCCTTAAAAGGGAATTTCAGTGAATCTTGATAATTGACCATTTATCAATCTTTAATTCTAAAAGGTATAATGTATTAATTATATCTGAATTCTACCTAATTAAGCCTATTATACCTGTGTTTCATCACAGAACTCCCTTCCTAACAGCACTGAGGGTATACCTACCCCACATGGACTGCAGCAGGTTCAAGAAGGCAGCTCACCACCACCTTCTCAAGGGCAATTAGGGATGGGCAATAAATGCTGGCCTGGCCAGCGATGCCCACATCCCATGAACGAATTGAAAAAAAAATGACATCAGTTCTGCCAAACAGGTGCTAGTCTTTCAGTAACCTAACTCTATGTTAAATCTGCTCAAGTAGTCATCAATGGTCAGATATATCAGACCTTTCAAAAGCTTCCTGACATTGTATAATCTTACATTGAGCCTATAGCATTGAAACAAACCATTTGGCCCAACTGGTCTATGCTGGCATTTATGCTAGAGGGATTGGGCGAGGGGGTGAGATGGAGAGAGAATGGGTGGTGTGGGATTTGTGGACAGGGTACAGCATCCACTTCCTTTCTGGCTGATAATCTTCGTAAACTCTTTCAAAAAGAGTTTTTTAAAAATGTGCAGAGATTCCAAAATTCTTTTTTTCGAGATTTACCTTGTTCTTATTACATTCTTCCATCTACTGCATTTTTGCTGATGTTTTACAAAACTAATTCATCATTTTGAAATTGTTGAAGAAATAAGTGCTAATTTTAACTCACTTCACCATGTGGGAATGGACTGAAGCTCTAGAATCAGAATATTGAATTGCATTATTTTCTCTCTAATACAGTCCATTATCATTTTGCTCAGGGCTTTTGCAAGGGCAGCTCAGAGGCCTGACTGAACCAGGCAGAGACCCAATTAAATTGTGCAAATTGGGGTCTTGTGACAGAGATTGAGTCAAGGGTTATGGGGAGGCAGACAGGAAAGTGGAATTAAGGCCACAATCAGATCAGCCATGATCTTATTGAATGGTGCAGAAGGCTTGAGGGGCCGAATGGCCTACTCCAATTATTTCTTATGTTCATTTGTTCTGATTGCAATTTCACCAGATGGTTTGTACCAGCTAGTAAGCAGCCTAAGCAGCAGACTCTACCACTGCAGGCCACTCAAAAAACCACCCAGGAAATGTTTACATTTTTACCATGTCTGCTACTCCTGGGAAAGCAAATAAAATCTAGGATGCTGATGGCCTGTCTGAAACCTCCTCTAGAATGCTCCCTTCCAGCCCCTGGCTCTTACTGTTGCTAACACCTCCCAAAAGCACTGAGCTGCAGTGGGGTGGCCTGTTTGATGCCTTAGGTGTATGAAACATCTTCTTTCTCAGAAAGCTGCTTCAACACCAAAACTTTAATTGCATCATCAATCAGTTTCCTGGATCGTGTGTTCCAGGAGGTGGTCACCCCAGAAGCAGTGAGAGTTCAGGATAGTAGATGGGTGCCCATCAGGCAGAGTAGAAAGAGGCAGGAGGTGCCAGAGTTGTCGGGGTGTGTGCCACTCTCAAACTGGCATTCAACATTGGAGACTGCTGGGAGTGACGACACCTTGAAGGAGTACAGCCCAGACCATGGCCCCAATGGGCAAGGGACTGCACTGGAGGGAACAGCAAAGAAATGCAGTAGTTATAGGAGATTCCATAATTAGTGGGACAGACAGGTATCTCTGTAACCATCACTGTGAGTCCTGCATGTGTGTTGCCTCCCTGGTGTCAGGGTAAAGGACATCATGGGGAGGGTGCAGAATATTCTGCAGGGGGAAGGCAGTGAGCCAGAAGCTGTGGTACACGTTGGTACCAACGACATAGAAGGAACAGGTATTGAGGTCCTATGGTCAGATTTTTAGGAGCTAGGAAGGAAGTTAAAGAGTAGGACCTCGATGGTAGTAATCTCTGGATTGCTCCCAGTGCCACACGCTAACAAGTCTAGAAATAGGAAGATAGGGAGGATCAATGCATGGCTTGAGCCCTAGCTACCCTCAATTGTTCATCCTCATTTTCCAAACACAGCAGTATGAAGAATTCCCATGAGGAAACCCGCTGATGCCAGTAATTGTGCTGAGACAACAAACACTTCTTACCTATGCATCAACATGTCCGTTACATTAATTGCTGCCTATTCCTCACTCCTTAGAAATCCTATATGCCTGGTATTCTGCCTTTGATGTTCTGCAAGTTTCATGTCAGGGAATTATGCACAGGGTTTAATGAAGCTCCCATTAGATGACTTGATTGAGGTTTTTAGGAATTTGCAAGGAATTGATAAGGTAGAAAGGGAGAAACTTTCTCCACTGCTGGGGGAGTATCGGATAAGGAGACAGGTTAAAGTCAGAGTCAGCCGAGTTAGGAGAGAAGTTAGTTCATGCAGTGAGTGATAGTATTGTTGAACATTGCGACAAGAATCAGTTGGTGCAAGTTTAGTGAATAATTTTAAATCTGAGGTTGTTAGATTTTTGATAGAGATATAAAAGGATGTGGAGCCAGCACAGGTGGGTGGAGTTTAGGTACAGATTAGCCAGGATCTTATCGAATGGTAGAACAGGCTCAAGGAGCAGAATGGCCTCCTTCTGTATCCATCCAATTCAAACAATAGCTTCCAATGCACATTCCAGCAATGATTGGGCACTTGAACAGGGGTGATTTCTAGACAGAGATCAGTCTGGATTGATCTGCATCAAATTTCACAGCTTATTACACCCAGTTTGTGCCCATTGTCAGGGTCTGATGTTACGGCATTGAAGAGATGAATTCTTGGTCCCAATATTACTCTGGAGTAATCCTGCTTATCACCCAAAGTGTTCCTTTTCCACCATGTCATCCATAACAGAAGTGTAATCCCCTCATTTTCTTTGTTGCTATAGTAATAATGTTCTTTTTTTCTGTGACAAATAGGACAGAAACTTAATTGAATACGCTTGAGATCTCCTGCTCTTTCACCAGTCACTGTGGTATTACCATTGGTACAGGGGTTGCGGCTTGTAATTACAATGAAAAAAGTGGGAAAAGAAAGAACTTCTGTTCTCCAGACAATGATAGTAGTACAGATTTTATAAAAATCATTCACATCAGCAATCTATTTCTAACGTGAAATCCCAAACATCTTCCAGTGCAGCACCTTTAATCTGCCAGCAATCACTTTAAGGATGTAATCAGAGGATTAATAAGTGACTGTCATTGCTACTGCATTTAAAAAATACACCATCCACTAATACATGATGCTGACAATCTTGTAGGTAGAGTTTGGAATCACATGAGAATTTACACCTAAATGTATGAAGCTTTTAAAGGCATTTTGCGTTTCAAGGCATCGTTCAGGGGTTAACCTGGGATCATTCCAAACATAGTGCACTAGAAATATTCTCACCATTTTGTAAGATAAAAGCTCATTGCCGTTTAGTACATATATAATAGGATCATACCTGGCTTCTAACTGAAATTACCTCTTTGTTGATATCTCTTGACTGTAATCGGGTATACGTAGCAAAATATTTGCAACAAGACTTGATTTTTCCTCATTGCTTCTGCAGACCTGGGGCCTAAATTGCTGCAGAGCTGGGACCTACATTGCTGCAGAGCTGGAACCTACATTGCTGCAGAGCTGGAACCTACATTGCTGCAGAGATGGAGCCTGTATTGCTGCAGACCTGAGGCCTACATTGCTGCAGAGCTGGGACCTATATTGCTGGAGAGCTGAGACCTACATTGCTGCAGAGCTGTGACCTACATTGCTGCAGAGCTGGGACCTACATTGCTGCAGAGCTGGGACCTACATTGCTGCAGAGCTGGAGCCTGTATTGCTGCAGACCTGAGGCCTACATTGCTGCAGAGCTGGAGCCTGTATTGCTACAGACCTGAGGCCTACATTGCTCCAGAGCTGGGACCTACATTGCTGCAGAGCTGGGGCCTGTCTTGCTCCAGAGCTGGGACCTACATTGCTGCAGAGCTGGGACCTACATTGCTGCAGATCTGGGGCCTGTATTGCTGCAGACCTGGGACCTACATTGCTGCAGAGCTGGGGCCTACAGTGCTGCTGAGCTGGGGCCTACAGCGCTGCAGAGCTGGGGCCTACAGTACCGCAGTGCTGGGGTCTACAGTGCTGCAGAGCTGTGGCCTGTACTGCTACAGGGCTGGGGCCTACAGTGCCCCAGAGCTGGGACCTACAGTGCTGCAGAGCTGGGGCCTGTATTTCTGCAGGGCTGGGGCCTACATTGCTGCAGAGCTGGGGCCTGCAGCACCACAGAGCTGGGGCATGCAGTACCACAGAACTGGGGCCTACAGTGCGCAGAGCTGGGGTCTACAGTGCTGCAGAGCTGGGGCCTGTATTGCTGCAGAGCTGGGGCCTACATTGCTGCAGAGCTGGGGCCTGCAGTGCCACAGAGCTGGGGCCTACAGTGCCGCAGAGCTGGGGCCTATATTGCTGCAGAGCTGGGGCCTACAGTGCCACTTAGCTGGGGCCTACAGTGCCACAGAGCTGGGGCCTACAGTGTGGCAGAGCTGGGGCCCACATTGGGACACAGCTGGGGCCTACAGTGCCGCAGAGCTGGGACCGACAATGCTGCAGAGCTGGGGCCTACATTGGGACAGAGCTGGGGCCTACAGTACTTCAGAGCTGGGGCCTACATTGGGACAGAGCTGGGCCCTACAGTACTGCAGAGCTGGGGCCTACATTGGGACAGAGCTGGGGCCTAGAGTACTGCAGAGCTGGGACCTACAGTGCCACAGAGCTGGGATCTACATTGCTGCAGAGCTGGGGCCTGTATTGCTGCAGAGCCGGGGCCTACAGTACTGCAGAGCTGGGGCCTACATTGTTGCAGAGCTGTGGCCTGTATTGCCACAGAGCTGGGGCCTACATTGTTGCAGAGCTGGGTTCAAATTGCTGCAGTGCTCGGGCCTGTATTGCTGCAGACCTGGGGCCTGCACTGCTACAGAGCTGGGGCCTACAGTGCTGCAGAGCTGGGGCCTATATTGCTGCAGACCTGGGGCCTGTACTGCTACAGAGCTGGGGCCTACAGTGCTGCAGAGCTGGGGCCTGCAGTACCATAGAGCTGGGGCCTGCAGTACCACAGAGTTGGGGCCTACAGTGCCGCAGAACTGGGGCCTATATTGCTGCAGAGCTGGGGCCTACAGTGCCACATAGCTGGGGCCTACAGTGCCACAGAGCTGGGGCCTACAGTGTGGCAGAGCTGGGGCCCACATTGGGACACAGCTGGGGCCTACAGTGCCGCAGAGCTGGGACCTACAATGCTGCAGAGCTGGGGCCTTCATTGGGACAGAGCTGGGGCCTACAGTACTGCAGAGCTGGGACCTACAGTGCCACAGAGCTGGGATCTACATTGCTGCAGAGCTGGGGCCTGTATTGCTGCAGAGCTGGGGCCTACAGTACTGCAGAGCTGGGGCCTACAGTGCCACAGAGCTGGGGCCTACATTGTTGCAGAGCTGTGGCCTGTATTGCCACAGAGCTGGGGCCTACATTGTTGCAGAGCTGGGATCAAATTGCTGCAGTGCTGGGGCCTGTATTGCTGCAGAGCTTGGCTCTACTGTGCTGCAGAGCTCGGACCTGTATTGCCACAGAGCTGGGGCCTGTATTGCTGCAGACCTGGGGCCTGCACTGCTACAGAGCTGGGGCCTACAGTGCTGCAGAGCTGGGGCCTATATTGCTGCAGACCTGGGGCCTGTACTGCTACAGAGCTGGGGCCTACAGTGCTGCAGAGCTCGGGTCTACAATGCCGCAGAGCTGGGGCCTATATTGCTGCAGATCTGGGCCCTGTATTTCTGCAGAGCTGGGGCCTACATTGCTGCAGAGCTGGGGCCTACAGTGCTGCTGAGCTGGGGCCTACAGCCCTGCAGAGCTGGGGCCTACAGTGCTGCCGAGCTGGGGCCTGCAGTACAATAGAGCTGGGGCCTGCAGTACCACAGAGCTGGGGCCTACAGTGCCGCAGAGCTGGGGCCTATATTGCTGCAGAGCTGGGGCCTACAGTGCCACATAGCTGGGGCCTACAGTGCTGCAAAGCTGGGGCCTACAGTGTGGCAGAGCTGGGGCCCACATTGGGACAGAGCTGGGACCTACAATGCTGCAGATCTGGGGCCTACATTGGGACAGAGCTGGGGCCTACAGTACTGCAGAGCTGGGACCTACAGTGCCACAGAGCTGGGATCTGCATTGCTGCAGAGCTGGGGCCTGTATTGCTGCAGAGCTGGGGCCTACAGTACTGCAGAGCTGGGGCCTACAGTGCCACAGAGCTGGGGCCTACATTGTTGCAGAGCTGTGGCCTGTATTGCCACAGAGCTGGGGCCTACATTGTTGCAGAGCTGGGATCAAATTGCTGCAGTGCTGGGGCCTGTATTGCTGCAGAGCTTGGCTCTACTGTGCTGCAGAGCTCGGACCAGTATTGCCACAGAGCTGGGGCCTGTATTGCTGCAGACCTGGGGCCTGCACTGCTACAGAGCTGGGGCCTACAGTGCTGCAGAGCTGGGGCCTATATTGCTGCAGACCTGGGGCCTGTACTGCTACAGAGCTGGGGCTTACAGTGCTGCAGAGCTCGGGTCTACAATGCCGCAGATCTGGGGCCTACATTGCTGCAGAGCTGGGGCCTACAGTGCTGCTGAGCTGGGGCCTACATTGCTGCAGAGCTGGGGCCTACAGTACCACAGATCTGAGGCCTGCAGTGCCACAGAGCTGGGGCCTACAGTGCCGCAGAGCTGGGGCCTATATAGCTGCAGAGCTGGGGCCTACAGTGCCACTTAGCTGGGTCCTACAGTGCCACAGAGCTGGGGCCTACATTGCTGCAGAGCTGGGCCCTGAATTGCTGCAGAGCAGGGGCCTACAGTGCTGAAGATCTGTGGCCTGTATTGCTGCAGAGCTGGGGCCTACATTGCTGCTGAGCTGGGGCCTACAGCCCTGCAGAGCTGGGGCCTATGTTGCTGTAGAGCTGGGGCCTGCGGTGCTACAGAGCTGGGACCTATGGTGTTGCAGAGCTGGGGCCTGCAATTCTGCAGAGCTGGGCCCTGCTGTGTTGCAGAGCTTGGGCCTGCAGTACCTCAGAGCTGGGGCCCGTGATGTTGCAGAGTTGGGACCTACAGAGTTATTACTAAAGACTAAGTGGAGTTGAAATGCATAAATGCATTTGTCTAAGCATTGAATTTATAATGCTAAATCACTTCCTGTTTAGCCTCATCATTATATTGAGTTTCTGATCTTGGCTGTAACACGTCACTGTATAATTCAAAGCGTAACATGGCAACCATTTGCTGCTGTTTTCATTACTCAACACACTGAAAATTATCAGCCCAGGATGTGTCAAACATCCTTCACACTCCAGCAACTTCTTGGAAAAGATTTGTTGGTATCATAGTGTTTTAATTTAAATTCAATTGTAGCCTGGGAATAAATGAGCTATGATATAAATATTCTAAATTGGTCCTTTTTTTTAGTAAGCTATGTCGAGAGATCCTAACTGAAGCTTAACATTCCTTGATAAACTGTGTTTTTTCCGTAGACAAATTTAGTGATAACACTGTTGGACATCAGGATTCAGCTGGAAATTAAAATTACAATAAAACAGAAAAATCTTTTGCGATCTCTGTAACCCATTGAGTACTTTTTGAGTATGTATCATGTTATTGACGTTTTCTCTTTCTCTCTTAGTGTATATTGTGCAAAACCAAGTTCTTCTTTGGCCTCCTTATCTCAAGAGACAATGGATAAGCGCCTGGAGGTGGTCAGTGGTTTGTGAAGCAGCGCCTGGAGTGGCTACAAAGGCCAATTCTAGAGTGACAGGCTCTTCCACAGGTGCTGCAGAGAAATTTGTTTGTCGGGGCTGTTACACAGTTGGCTCTCCCCTTGCGCCTCTGTCTTTTTTCCTGCCAACTACTAAGTCTCTTCGACTCGCCACACTTTAGCCCCGTCTTTATGGCTGCCCGCCAAAACCAAGTTGACACACAGGAAATGGTCCAACTTACTTCGCTGCACAACAGTACAAAACAGACATTCGTTAAGATCCTTCCCTCCAGTGATATTGTCACCAGCTGTGGCTCAGTCGGTAGCTTTCTCTCGCTCTCTTTCTCTCGCTCTCTCTTTCTTTCTTTCTCTTCTGAGTCAGAAAGTTATGGGTTCAAGTCACACTACAGGAGCACAAAAATCAAAGCTGACACTCCAGTACAGTATTGAGGGGGGTGCTGCACTGTCAGAGGTGATGTCTTTTGGATGGTGTTAAATTGAGGCCCTGTTTGTGCTCTCAGGTGGATGTAAAAGATCCATGGCACTTTGTCGAAGAAGAGCAGGGGAGTTATCCCTGGTGTCCTGGCCAATATTTATCCCTCAATCAACATCACAAAAAAACAGATTATTTGATCATTATCGTATTGGTGACTGTGGGAGTTTGCTGTGCACAAATTGGCTGTTGTGTTTCATACATTATAGCAGTGACTACACTTCATTGGCTCTAAAGCACTTTGAGACATCCAGTTGTCGTAAAAGGCGTTACATAAATGCAAGTCTTTCTTCTTTTATTAGTAATAAAGGGACAGGACATCCACAGACTGATTGACCCGTGTTGACCCTTGTGAATTGTTTGGACTCAGCTTAATTTAAATGATGAAGGTGGGTTTAAAGCAGTACTTTATCCCCTCATTGGTCACTATGGGGGGGTGGGGGGTGGGGGCTGCGTGGATGAAGGTGTAAGAAAATGGAGTGCTGCTATAAGATTTAAATCTCAGCAACAGATTAAATGGCTGTGAGTCATCAGCAATCAGGTACTGGACAATTTTCTTGTAGCATTCTGTAGATTGTCCTTCAAGCTGCCAGTCTTCAGGTGGATTTCACAGCATAATGTTAAACTATAAAATAACATGTTGCTCAGGTAACTTTTCTAATCCTCAGGCTATTCATTTCAGATTTTAAAGGTACTTGCAACAAATGAGTGGCCCTTGTTGAAGTAGACTTGTGTCCTTTTGCATCATCCTTATTCAAATGAAATTAAATTATGGGCTGCACCTTGTTGCACAAGTGTTCACAATGCACGTTATTATGAATTCTCAAATTAGCCATAAAATCCAGGGGATTAAGAGATACATCATGAGTTATGAATCTCTAGAAATAGCTGCTCAATTTATGCCACTCCACTGATTGGCTTCACACGAACAGCATCTCATCTTTAGCACCTCTGTTATTTTTAAGAACTTGCAGGATTTATACATTAATTGTCCACTGAACACACAGCTGAATGTGAGGGCTAGGGATAAACAATGTAAGTACATTTTTAACAACGTGATAATTCTTAATGTAAAGCCAATAAATCTCTTTGACACAGAAATTGAAAAATTTAAATCATTCAAATTAATTCCTGCATGTAGTCAATTGCTGTTAGAGATTTAAAAGATGTTATATTTCAATTTTTTTTCTTACTTTTCCTTTATTAAAATTCTTTTCACCGGATGTGGACGTCACTGGTTAGGCCAGGATTTATTTCCCATCCCTAATTGCCCTCGAGAAGGTGGTGGTGAGATGCCTTCTTGAACTGCTGCAGTTCTTGGGGTATAGGTACACTAACAGAGCTGTTAGGGAGGGAGTTCCAGGATTCTGACCCAGCGACAGTGAAGGAACGGCGATTATAGTTCCAAGTCAGAATTGTGTGCAGTTTGGAGGGGAACTTGCAGGTGATGGTGTTCCCATGCATTTGCTGCCCTTGTCCTTCTAGGTGGTAGAGGTAGTGGGTTTGGAAGGTGCTGTCAAAACAGCCTTGGTGAGTTGCTGCAGTGCATCTTGTAGATGCTACACACTGCTGCCACGATGCGCCAGTGGTGGAGGGAGTGAATATTGAAGGTAGGGGATGGGGTGCCAATCAAACGGGCTGCTTTGTCCAGGATGGTGTCGAGCTTCTTGAGTGTTGTTGGAGCTGCTCTCAACTAAGCAAGTGGAGAATATTCCATCACACTCCTGACTTGTGCCTTGTAGATTGTGGACAGGCTAAAGGGAGACATGAGATGAGTTACTCAGTGCAGAATTCCCAGCCTCTGACCTGCTCTTGTAGCCACAGTGCTTATAAGGCTGTTCCAGTTCAGTTTCTGGTCAATGGTAACCCCCAGGACGTCGATAGTGGGGGATTCAGCGATGGTAATGCCATTGAATGTCACGGGGAGATGGTTACATTCTCTCTTGTTTGAGATGGTCATTGTCTTTCACTTGTGTGGTGCGAATGTAACTTGCCACTTATCAACCCAAGCCTCAATATTGTCCAGGCCTTGCTGCATTTCTACATGGACTGCTTCAGTATCTGAGGAGTCGCAAATGGTGCTGAAAATTGTGCAATCGGCAGTGAACATCCCCAATTTTGACCTTATGATGGAGGGAAGGTCATTGTTGAAGCAGCTGAAGATGCTTGGGCCGAGGACACTATCCTGAGGAACTACTGCAGTGATGTCCTGGAATTGAGATGATTGACCTCCAACGACCACAACCATCTTCCATTGTGCTAGGTATGACTTCAACCAGCGGAGAGTTTTCTCCCTGATTCCCATTGACTCCAGTTTTGCTAGGGCTCCTTGATGCCATACTCGGACAAATACTGCCTTGATGTGTAGGGCAGTCACTCTCACCTCTTGAGTTCAGCTCTTTTGTCCATGTTTGGACCAAGGCTGTAATGAGGTCAGGAGCTGAGTGGCACTGGTGGAACCCAAACCGAGCGTCAATGAGCAGCTTATTGCTGAGCAAGTGCTGCTTGATAGCACTTTTGACCACCCCTTCCATCACTTTACTGATGATCGAGATTACACTGATGGGGCGGTAATTGGCCGGGTTGGACTTATCCTGCTTTTTGTGGACAGGACATACCTGGGCAATTTTCCACATTGTCGGATAGATGCCAGTGTTGTAGCTATACTGGAACAGCTTGGCTAGGGGCATGGCAAGTTCTGCTGCACTAGTCTTCAGTACTATTGCCGGAACGTTATCAGAGCCCAGACCGTTACAATATCCAGTGCCTTCAGTCATTTCTTGATATCACATGGAGTGAATCGAATTGGCTGAAGACAATGATGCTGAGCTGCTGGGAACCTCAGGAGGAGGCTGAGATGGATCATCCACTTGACACTTCTGGCTGAAGATTGTCGCAAATGTTTCAACCTTGTCTTTTGCACTGATGTGCTGGGCTCCCCAATAAATGTGGATGGGGATATTTGTGGAGCCTCCTCCTCCTGCTAGTTATTTGATTGTCCACCACCATTCACAACTGGATGTGGCAGGACTGCAGGGTTTAGATATGATCCGTTGGTTATGGGATTTCTTAGCTCTGTCTATCACATGCTGCGTCCACTGTTTAGCATGCAAGTAGCCCTGTATTGTAGCTTCTTTGGGAGGGGTGTAAAATTCCAGCCTTTAGCTCCTTGACATTTTTCGTCCATTTTTAAAATATCAATAGGACAGCATTGAGCAGTAGCACTGCTGTCTCTGACCAGTGTGTATAGCAGGTCCTCTTCTGAACATTAACATTGCATCAAAGCTCTTGGATCACCACTAGCATCACTATGGTGTGTGGTGATGAGATCCTCAGCAAATGTTGGCCTTGGATCAGTGCTGGAGAATTGAGGGGAATAACAGTCACACATATGGAAATTGTCACCAGTAGTGTCTTTGCAGCAAATTCCATCTATTAGTCCCTATCTGGTTAGGTACCTCTGACATTCAGTAGACATGACATTGGAAGATACTATGAACACTAAAATAGGTCCAGCTTTTTCTTTTAATTCATTCATGGGATGAATGTAGGCGGCGCTGGCTAGGCCAGACGGTGGTGGTGAGCCATTTTCTACTCTGCCTAACGCCTTCAGTACCACATGGCTGTTACTTGCTATGTCCCAAGGAGGAAGTATTGAACCTGTTACTACTGTAATTTCATTGCGTGCCATGGTTACTTATCTATTTCCTATTCAATAATTTTGTTTGTTAGTTTATAGCCTAAGCTATAGTTTAATAGAATGTTTATTCTCGCACTTCCCAAAGTCAAGGAAGATCACATAAGAGCACAAAGTAAAACCAGTAAACTGAAATACAGTAATGAGTGTTTTCTGTCTAACCTTTGGCATTAGCACCAGTTACTTCTGTTATTGACTGGCTAAAGGCACACATGGCTCGTAGTCAGTGATGACTTCACCTCCGGAGTTTGTCTTCTGCTGCCAAACCCAAGGAAAGTAACTGTAAAACTCTGAAACTGTAATGAACTTCTCTTCACATGATAGAGCCAAGATTTTCATCCCGAGAATCAGAGTTATAAATTATTCTTTCATTACCTTTTCACTCCATTGCAGTTTTAAAATGTCTGCCTTGATGCTTTGTTCATTAATTCCAATTTCACAGTTTGATTTTTGATGTCAGTTTTTATAAACCATCACAAACCATGCTTATTAATACTTCAAAGAGAATCAATGTGCACAGTGTTAAAATCTAACACCATCCAGCTGCAGTAATTTGGCACAACTATTTCATTGGAACACCAAAATAATTGTACAACCTTCCCATTGATACCTAACAAATGTTTCAAAAATATGTGATGGTGTTAGTCCTAAAGTCTACAGACAGATATATCAATGAATTACTTTCTGATCTTCCTCAGATATAAGGGAAGATATGGACTATCAACAAAATAATATCTCCCTCTTAAGACTGTTTTTTTTAATCAGAGAAAAGGTTCATCTTTGATAATGGGACTGGATAAAGACGGAATTAAATAGAGGCATGCTCTAATAATGACGTAATAATGACACTCAATGTATATACAAAACATTTTGTCAATTAGCTAATGTAAGCTCTTTGTAAATTTTCAAAGTGGACCAATGACATTGGGATAGATTTTGATTGATATTTCAGGGTAAGGTTGCTGGATATTTTTTGGTAGCTGGCCGCCACTGTTGGTAATATGTTACAACCGAGGCAGGAGGAGTGCACTGTCAATTCAGTCCCACTTCTCCACAGGTCACAACATATTATTTTTAAATTTTCCCTCAAATCGATACAATCATATACTCTATTTTTCCCAGAATAGAACACACTAACCAGGTTTCTTCTGGATGGGAAGGACGTCTTTGACCTTCCCGCCGCTGATAAAATTGCATAGCATTGGGAAGGCGATAGGCACTCCACCCCTGCCTTCCCTGCCAATTCTATGGCCAGGTTTCTTTAATGAGTAACAAAATTATCAGTTTATTATGAAACAAGTCTTAACTAGTAATGAAGTAAAACATATTTACACAGATTAAAATTTCTGATCAAGAGAGCCCCCCCCCCACCCCCCCAGACCCACAGGAGGGACTCTGCTAGCTTTTACTCTTTTACTGAGCAGTCTCCCCACATAGCGGAGGGCCCCACAAGGCCAGCAGTGGCGGGAAGAGGCACCTGACTGGCCACTTAAGGAACTCAAATGACCTCTGGATGGGAAGGACGTCTTTGACCTTCCCGCCGCTGATAAAATTGCATAGCATTGGGAAGGCGATAGGCACTCCACCCCTGCCTTCCCTGCCAATTCTATGGCCACCCTGCCACGTAACCTGCTCCCATGGGGCACACATTAAATTCCGCCCTATGATTCCACATAAATTTGTAAAACTGCCCCGGAACTCCAGCATTTGGTATTATTTAATTACTTAACTTCCTAAGTGTAGACATTTACATTTACACAATTAGTAAAGTACCACAGTGCACTGTAGAAGTGAGCTACAGCATGTATTCCAGCTGCGTTTTCTGTTGTTGCTCCGCAGTGCTGCAAAATAAACATGGCAATGTGCCACCGCAATTAATGCAGCTGTTATCTGGCCTACACAATTAGACGGAGCAGACTTGCTCAGTATGGTGAAGTTACCTATAGGGACCTAAATGGTGCCAGGATTGTCAAGAGCAAATGTATTCATCACCTTTGCTGTAATTTGATGAATCTGTGCACCCCCTGTAGCAATGGTTTCTGAATTAGAAGTCAACTTCACATTGTTTAACAAGTGCTTAGATAACCAAATATCTCTCCAGATATTGCTTGTCTGGTAGGCCAGTGAGACATAACCAGGGTCAACAAACCGGAAGACATCCCTTCTTTACCATCTGCATCACCAATGCAATTTCTCTGTTATGCTTTTTGTAGGTTTTTAACTCTTTGTCCTCACTAAAGAGAAAAAGTTGGTGAGTCCTACTTCATTGCTCATTTATATAAGACCTTGAACGCTTAAAAGTCTCTCTCAATACAAAGGCTAAATCTGTGAGTATCAGGCTGAGGGTTAACCTAATTATATCACGGGTTAGCTTGCTGGGATCTAGTTTGATGGAATATTCAGGCCGTACTGAAACTAACATATCATCATCCCTAAAACCTTTGAGGTAACTTTGAGCAATTGTGCTAAACAAGTGATATTAGATCAGCGGTTGATATTGTATCTCTCCTGAGTTTCATTTGAAAGTAAGTGATTGGGAGAGATGTATGATGCACAGCTGTTTAACATGCTCACTGAAAGTTGCAATTGCCTTCTATTAGTTTCAGAAGCCTCTGACAGTATTTTATAAAATTATAAATTATTGTAATCTGTTCTTTATTTAATTACTGCTGTCTTGAAATTATTAGGTAGCCCATCAGGAAAGATCAGTGATTTCACTGACTACTATTCTCTATTTAAAAATTTGTACCTGCGATTGATAAATAGAAACACACGGGAATTAAAAATAAGATTTATGCTGTTGGAACATATTGATGGTGATTAATTACTCCATCCTCACTAAAGCATGAAATAGACTTATTTATTCATGAAACTCAAAGTGCTCTTAAAAATCTGCGATTTGTTCCTTCTGAGAAAGCAATTTTAAATTACTCTCAGTACAATCCTGCTTTCAATATGTATATAAAAGGCGTGTTATAATAAGAAGCATGTTAATGAGAGATTTTTTATTACATAACATTTTTATAATATCTCAAAGTTAGGCTTAATCTGTGCCTGTATCTGAAGTTATAAGACATTTCAGAATGCCATAAATGAAGAATACTTTACTGGTCTTGGAGCAGCGCTACATTTAAACAACATGTGGGCTCATTCAGACGAGACATAAGTGACAAAAGTGCATCTTAAGTGTTTCAATCACAGAAAATGCTAGAAATACTCAGCAGGTCAGGCAGCAGCTGTGGAGAGAGAAATCGAGTTACTGTATCAGTTCAATGACCTTTCTGATAAAACACTAGCAAGACCGCTGCTAGAGAACTGTGTACAGTTCTGGCCACCGCATTACAAGAAGGATGTGATCATATTAGAGAGATATGGAAGAGATTTACCAGGATATTGATAAGAATGGAGAAAGTTAACTAAGAAGAAAGATTGGAGAGGTTGAAGTTGTTTTCTTTGGAACAGACAAGGTGGAAGAGAGGTTTAATTGAGGTGTACAAAATTATGAGGGAGCTACATAGAGTGGATAAGAAGGGCCTATTTCATTGCAGAGAGGTCAAAAACCAATGGGCACAGATTAATAGTAATTGATAGAAGGATTAGAGGGGAGTTGTGTAATGTTTTCACCCAGAGGGTGGTGGGGTTCTAGAACTCACTACCTGAAAGGGTTGTGATATTCTCAGGATGGAGTGAGGTTTAGCCGAGTTTCATGAGAATATGAGTCAAAGACTGAGACTGAGGCAGCAAGGTGTTGGACATAATAGAATCTTCTTTATTCTGTTTTACTTCCACTTTCTTTTTCAGCTCCCGCTGCTGGCTCATGTGTGCAAGGTAGCCTCAAGTGAACAATATGTACAAAGCAATTCTCAAAACACTACAAGGATAGAAGCAGAAACCCTCATTGCATCTAAAAATAACTCTTCGATATGCATTTGAACTGCCGTAACCTATAGGATAATGGACCAAGAGCTGGAATGTGGAATTTGGCCGGATAGCTCTTTCTTGGCCAGCATGGACACAATGGGTCAAAAGGCCTCCTTCTGTTGTATAAATCTTCCTATATTTCTATAAATCTTCCTATATTTCTTAATAAATCTTCCTATATTTCTATAAATCTTCCTATATTTCTTAATAAATCTTCCTATATTTCTATAAATCTTCCTATATTTCTTAATAAATCTTCCTATATTTCTATGGTAAAACATGTATCATTCAAATTCTAATTTTTTTTTCTTTTTTGAGCGATAGTTAAGTCCTGTAGATGTGTGTTTGCACATAGCTCCTACATAAATGGTAAAGTTCCTGATTGAATCCCAGTTAATGCTGAATCTCAGGGAGTGGAATATTGGCCAAGGTTGCTGTTTTTGGACTTGTGAAAGTGACTATCACGGAAAATTTTACAAATGCAATCTCCCAGTGCATTGTCTGGCCTGACAGGAGCAGACATCAGATAATTGTAGGTACACTTCCTGTCATTTTCTGCCCATTAAAATGAATGAATGGAAATTGTGGGCTGTGCATTTGGATTTCTGAATAGGAGGATTCTGTGATCTGGCATTCCCAGGAAATGGCTGTCACAGAGAATGTGTCTGGGGAAATTTTAGGTTCGTGCCCATGATTTCCCCTGATGCATGATAATCGAGTGCTTCTCCTTGTGTTGTAGACTGGGCCACAGAATTAGCTCACATGCCTGCCAAAAGGGTGAAGCTCTCCATCCAGAGCAAGTAACATTTACACAACATGAATGAGTTGTTTAGGGGTTAGGGTCAGCTGTGATGCCCTTCCCCTGCAGCAGATTAGCCTGTCAACATTCATTGATTAAACTCAAGCTGGTAAGTAATCACTTGGCAGAGATACCAGAGTGTCTGTGGATACTTACCCAGGGAGCAAGTCAATGGCTTCAGTACAGAAGCTGCAGGAAGGTAAATTAATGTGCAAAAGGAAAGGAAAAATGCTTAGCTTGTGGGATCTTCTTGCTTCTTTTAATGAGCATTTTCTATACACTGCCAGAGTGCTGTGGGATTAGAGTATGTAAGAGATGACCTTCCTTTTTTTGTTCCATGAGGACATGATCAAGGTGCTCCTACAGACATTTTCTAGTCCTGTGTTATCCAACAGCAATGTCTGAGGGATGGGATAAGAGCTGGCTGAGTGGGGGATGCTTAGAAGAATGAGGAAGACTTTAAAAGGAAGAAACTTTTTTTTCTACAGTTGCGCCATCCATACATTCCTACAGTTCTGTTCTGGTAAATAGTTTTTGCACCTTCTCCAGGGCCTTGATATTGTTTTTATAATATGAAGGCCAGAGCTGTTCACAGTACTCCAAGTATGGCCGAACTGAAGTTGTGTACAAGTTTAGCATACGTTCTCTGCCTAGTTCTCTAGAATTGTTTGCTTTTTTATGGTCTCATTAACCTATGTCACTACTTTTAGTAGAAGAATTAGTCGAGATTTAAAAAAAAATTATGATGGGATGTGACAGAGTCAGTAGAAACAGACTGAGGGTCATTTTCACTTTAGGTGTGGGCAGAAAGCTAATGTTTGTGGATCAACGGTCTGATGTTTTAATTGGCACTGGCAGTGGGAAAGGGACCTTCCCACCCACCTGGATTTAATTGATCAATATATTTGTATCAGGTGTTTCTGTGCAACATAGTTTAATGGTTGCTTCCAAGCAAGATATTTTGCATTTTGAGTCAGGTTTCTCGGCAGCGATCTGATTTTGTCAATTCCCATTTGTTGTGAAATTTTCCACTGTTTTTTGTGTTGTTGGCTTGCACTTGTCTCTCTAATCCAACAGAATGGTACATCATCTGTATTCATCTAACAGATCTGTGATCTCTGTGCATTACATGTGACAACTGGGTCACCTTCATGGCTTGTCATGCTGTATGCTTTCAATTTAAAGTTCTCTGACATCTCTGGGATTTGCGTCTGTTTTTGGTTTTGCTTGTCATTCAGTTGAATATATAGTTTACTTTTAGTGTCTTCTCATTTGATTTGGCATTGTTTGGTGACACCTCACACATCGAAGTGTACCATGGAATTAAACCAGAGATTCAATGATGAGCAGAGCTGCATAAGGGTGTTAGTAGAATGGGTCAGTGGTCTTGTGATCATTGATATTGTGATACTAGTATTGTCTTTTAGCCTCTTCTTGTATGTTCAACATTTTGCCTTTCAAATTCACTTTTTATATATTGATAAATGACTTGGATGAAGGAATAGAGAGCTGTATATCGAAGTTGGCTGACAACACAAAATTCAGTGGCACAATAAATAATGTAGTTGGGAGCAGAAAGTTGATTAAGTGAGTGGGCAAAAGTATGTCAATGGAGTTCAGTGTAGGAAAATGTGAGGTCACCCAGTTTCGACCTAATAAGGATAGATCAGAGTAATTTTTAGATGCAAGAAGCTAAGAGCTGGACAGGAGCAGAGAGATTTAGGGGTCCAAGTACAGAAATCACTCAAAACTAGTGTGCACTTACAAAAAATAATTAAAAAGTGTCATGAAGACCCACACCTGCCAAGAATGAAGCATATTAATTTCATCATCTAACTATTAATATTAAACTGTTGCTGGAGTCAAGAAATGATTTGTTTAAAGAGAACACCAGACATTTGGCTGGAGGATATTTGCATACGAAGGGACAGTGCTTGGAGAGACAAAGCAACTACTCATTGGTCCAATTAACCCAAATGGATTTTGATCACCAGACATTCAAGGTGTGAAAAGCTCACATTGCAGTGTCTGCTAAGATGGAGAATCCACAAATGCAGGAGTGGTTAAACCAGCAGGTCACATGACTAACCTGCTGGCCCAGGCTTTTTTTTGAAATACACACAGGACAGTTTGAAGACAGACTGCAGATTGCAGCTAAACCTGGAACAAGAGAGTCACTCTCCTGGCTGGCTCTCTCTGGCTTCCCCACAAGCCATTGGATCCAATCAAGTCGCTTAAACCTCAAGAGAGAAAAGACTCCAACATCGAAACAAGTTAAAGTGTGCACTGGGCCCCAACCAATGGCAAGACTTACCGGCAACCAAAGACTCCACATTGAACTCAAAGGACTGTAAATACACCCAGCTATTGCCTTAAACTTTTCGCCTTTATTCTTTCTACATTTTCTGTCTCTATCTGCATTTGTTTATCGCATAGGCATGCTAGCATGGTCGTGTCACGTATTTGTAGTCGTTAAATGAATTAGAGTTTAAGATTAATAAATTTCCATTTTTCTTGTTTAAATCTAAGAAAACCTGTCTGATTTGATTTCTTTGCCTTACAATTGGAAAGCACTAAAACAAGGATTCACTGAGGGGGAGCTAAAAACACAGTGTTTTAAAATTAAACCCTGTTACGGTTAAAACAGGTAAAGGCTGAGAGGGAACCCCTAGACCCCTTTCTCACCTGGTCGTAACAAAAGGAAAATGGAATGTTGGCCTCTATGTCAAGGACTGGAATACAAAGGGGTGGAGGTTATGCTACAATTATACAGAGCTCTGGTTGCTCCTATATGAACCTTATCTAAATATTGGAGACGAGTTACCAGCGCCTGCTGTACCTCCATTGCAAACCTGCATGATGGAAGATGACAGCTTCATCAGCCTCACCAGCCCCTATTGGCAGATGCAGCCTTCCTTGGGCTCAGGTGGTCCCCCAATAGTGTTTGCCAGATTTGCCCCCTCCTCTTATACCGCTGCAATGCCAAGAGGGTGACAATCCCCTGCACTACCCAAGCACACAGTCAGCCCTCTCCCCACAAACCACACTGAGCTGATGGCACCTTTTTCCCAATGGCCCAGATCTCTTTTCACTGTTCAGCCTTTCATGAGGCCCAGCTAATTCCCTGGGATGACCATGACTGGCTCCCTACTCACAATGTATAGCAAAACCCCCCACAGGAAGGGGAGAATCCCTGCCTGCCTCCATTCAACTTGCTTGCCTCAGACAGCACGTGAAGCCCATGTGCCCCTGTCAAAATCAGAACCTGCCCCTTAACGAGCTCTCAATGAGCTCTTTAACAATGTCAGTTGGCCTTCTGAATAGATTGGGTGGGATTTCAGGGCCACCCTCCCCTCGCCCTGGTGAAACTTGTGTGTCAGGAAACAGGCACGCCGGTCAGTGGTGGTATTTTCATTCACTGCCCACATCCTTTCAAGCCCCCAGCAGGACCTGAAAATTCCGCCCCAAATGTCTGTTTTAGGTGGCTGTCCCAGATGCCCGAATGGAGGGTCCAAACCAATTGTGCCTGTAAAATGGACACAACAAGGACCAATTTCTGCCGATTATTTATATGTTCCTTTTTTGGGGGGGGGAGGGGTGTTAGTAGAAAACTCCAATCTCAAAGCTACATAAAGCAGGAATGGCCCAGGTTCAATACCACCTCCAAATTGAGGTATTTATAATAGCAGGGATAGCTGTCGCAATAATACTAATAGCTTCAGTCGTGCTCGTTAAGGAAAAGATAAATTAGCCTAAGTTCTCACTCCCATTCAGTACCCAATGACTTCAGTTAGAAGTGCAGTTTTATTTGCTCTGGTAGTGCATGGTTTACATAATTGGATGAAATTCATTTGTGTGCCATTTTGACACAGTTGTTAACCCATTTAAAGCAAGTTACTGAACTAAAATATCACACAAGGAAATGCGTTTGAATTCATTAACCTGGTGAGGACAAACGGGACTTGGGTGTGAAATGCTCCACAATTAGACAGGCCTGGTGGTCCCATCGGGATCTGTACTGGGACCTAAGCTTTTCACTATAGTTACAAATGTCTTGGGTGAGCAAATAGAGAGCGTATATCCAACTTTGCTGGTGACACAAAGTTAGGTAGCACAGCAAATAGTATAGTTGGGAGCAGAAAGTTGCAAAGGGACATAGTTAGACTAAGTGGGTGGGCAAAACTGTGGCAAATGGAATAAAAACAGAAAATGTTGGGAATACTCCGCACATCAGGCAACATCTGTGGAAGAGAGAAACGGTTAATGTTTCAGGTCAATGACCTTTCATCAAAACTGGGAGAAGTTATAAATGTAATAAGTTTTAGGCAAGTGAAAGAGGGGAGGGTGGGAAAAAAGAGCAAAAGGGAAGGTCTGTGATGGGTGGAAGACAGGAGAAATTAAATGACAAAAGAGTTTATGGTGCAAAGCCCAAGGGAGTCGTAATAGGACAAGTAAAGAAACAAAAGATGTGTCTAGAGGAGGTGTGAATGACAGAATAATGAACAGCTGCTGTCTGAAAGAAAAACAAGAGAAAAATGAGTGAAAACCAAAGCCTACAAAGAGAAAGGAAGTAAAATGGAGGCAGAGGTTTCTGGTCTGAAATTGTTGAAATCAATGTTGAGTACAGAAGGCTGTCAAGTGTCTAATTGAAAGATGAGCTTCAGTGGAATGCTCCAGGAGACCGAGGACAGAGAAGTCAGCATGAGAGTTAGGTGGGGAATTAAAATGGCAGGCGACCAGAAACACGGAGGCATGCTTGCAGACTGAACAGAGGTGTTCTGCAAAGTGGTCACCCAACCTGCATTTGGTCTCCCCATTGTAGGGAAGACCAAATTGTGAGTAGAAAATACAGTATACTAAATTGAAAGAAATACATGTAAATCATTACTTCACCTGAAAGGAGTGTTTGGAGCATTGGATGTTGAGGAGAGAGGATATAAAAGGGCAGGTGGTGCATCTCCTGCATTTGCATGCAAAGGTGTCTTGGGAAGTGGGGTGTGGGTGTTGGGGGTGACTGAGGTGTGGACCAGGGTGTCACGGAGGGAATGGTCCCTTCAGAATTCTGAACGTAGAAGGGAAGATGTGTTTGTGGTGGCATTACGCTGGAGGTGGAGGATGATCTATTGAATACCAAGGCCAGTGGAGTGGAAGATGAGGACAAGAAGATCCCTGTTCCGGTTCTGGGAGGGAGGAGAAGGGGTGACAGCAGAAGTGCAGGAAATGGGACAGACCCTGTCAAGGGTCCTGTAAGCCACAGTGGGGGAGAATCCTCGGTTGAGGAAAAAGGATGACATATTAGAAGCGCTTGCATGGAAAGTTGCATCATCAGAACAAAAGCAAGAGAGACGGAGAAATTGGGAGAATGGAATGGAGTCCTTAGAGGATGCCGACTGTGAGGAAGTGTTGAGGTAGCTGTGGGAGTCAGTGAGTTTATAGTGAACTCAAAGGATGTGTTTAGAGGAGATGTGACTAGCAGAATGATGAGCAACTTAGAGTGTGGTGCCCAGAATGATTCCTAGGGCTGAATTTTGCGCCACCCCAAACAGCGGGATAGTGGTGCCGGGGGTGGGGGGAATGGGTGGCATAAAATGGAGAGGGAGGCTCCGGTAGAACTTCCCGACCCGCTCCCGTCTCCGCCCCCACTTTACGCAGGGCGATGGTGGCGACAAATGGGCTGCCCGCCCAAGACAATCAAGGCCCTTAAGTGCCCACTTAATGGCCTTAGCCCTCCTCCACACGGATTTTACATGTGGCAAGCCGGCGTCCTAGACCCACTGATTGGCCGGCAGCTCTATTAGGTGGGACGTCCTGCCTCAAGTGGGTGGGAGTCCCTCGTCAGAACAAGTAAAGCCTGGGGAACCAGTCAGTTCTGTTATTGGCCGGCTCCCATTCGCCTCTGGTTAACTCCTGGCCATAATATCCAGCTGAGGCCTAACCAGTGATTTATAAAGTTCTAGCATCACCTCTTTGCTTTAATGTTCTATTTAGAAATCCAGATAACCCATATGCTTTTTCAATCACCTTATTGACTTATCAAAAAATTGATGTCCTCAAAGTTCTGGCTATTGTAAAATTCGGCATTTTTTTGTTCTGGTAAATGGTAAATGTATTTGCACAACATTAATTTGTGTGCTATTATAGCAGTATTAACCAATTTATTTTCAATTGGTTAAGGGCAGCAATAATATTATGCTTAGAGGAACTTTACGCAAATGTTTTAACAAGTTCTCTACCAGGAAACAGAAAATATACTCTGTACGGTTTAATGTACAAATTAAGATATAAAGAAAATAAACCACAAGTTGTTCTGAAATGAAATTGAAAATGCTGAAAATACACAGCAGGTGAGATGACAACTGTAAAGAGAAGAGATAGTGTCGGGCATTTTGATTGTGTACTTTTCAACAGAATTTTGACAAACTAAGGTACATATTATCTGCTCGTGTATCAGTGAATTTAGCTTCATACCATAACTGGGAAATTGGATAGGAATGAAGTGTGATCGCAACTATCTAGAAGATTCAATACTTTGTGTTTAGAGTTTTAGAAAAAAGACTAGATAGAACATAAAGGTACCAATGCAATGCAGCCACTGAATATTACATTTCCAATTTATGAGGAAATATGCCTTCTTATAATTTACATAGAAATATCTGCTCTATATTTTTGCCTATTTCTCCATTAGCTGTACTTCAGTGAAAACACACAAAAACAACTAATTTGTTCTTACATCATCCCGCAAATGACATCATTTATGACTTTGCATGTTTTCTAGTTATTTACTTCCGCTTTCACTCAAAGCTATGATAGAGGAAAGTTCTGCTGAAGACAATATAAAAATGGGGAATGAGATGTTTGTTGATGATGATGCAGAAACTAATTTAGTGTGATTTCTGATTAGAGAAGCTGCTTCACGAACAATCTCATCTCTGATCACTTTATTTTCACTGCAACTTTCTCATTCTCTCTTGGCTTTCATTATTCTCAAATTAAGCCCAGTATCTCTCTTGTATTTTATTAACCTCAAACAGGGTGATTTTTCTTTCAATCTTTTTTGCTCTCAACAGCTTGATTGCTGAGCTTTTATTATTCTTAAAAGTGTAATCCAGTCTCTCTCTAACTTACGTTCTATTAATCTCTTGCTATACTAAATGATGATTTTTTAAAATCCAATGGCTGGAAATCTGAATTAAAATTTTAAAAAGGTGACTGCCAGCAGCTAAAATGGCCACGGAATTTGCCTCAAAATCCTGTACATTCCAATGTATTGAGAGGCAGTTGAATTCTCTGGTCTACCCCCTCCAGAACAATGACTTGAGTTTGGAATGCCTCACCTGGCCAGTCCCCATGAACAAGACATTTAAAGACAAACATTTGGGACATTAAACTGGTGGAGACAAACCATTCAAAAGTAATCACTTGAACAATGGGACCCTGATGGAGAGAAGGGAATTCCTAGTCACTAAATAATTAAGTTGCAAGAGGAAATAGACACTGAGCCATCATGTGACAGGCCCACCATTTGCATGCCTTAAACTGGCTTTTTTCTCTCTGCAGCAGACAAGCAACTGTACACTGATCAGAAGAGACCCAAGTGGGGTCCCCTTCACTCTGTCTCTCTCTCCCTCCCCCCCAGTCCACCTGGCAAGTTTTGAACCCTGCCTGCTGACTGTAACCAATGTGGCAGAGAGAGACCCCGTGAAGGAACTCATCCATATTGCTGTTTCCAGAAGGACCACCGAACCTACCAGCCACACGAGCCAGATACCTCAGAAGCACTGAGTTCAGCTGGAAGCCAATCGAGTCACCAAACACCACAGACTGTGTAGCCCTTTTTATTGCTCTGGGCTCTAATCTGACCAATCTATCCTTCCAAACTCTATAATCTATTTGTGTGTGTGTGTGTGTGAAAGTTGGAGCTTGGATTATTATTTTACTTAGAACAATTTAAGTACAATAAAGCTAACCTCTTACTTTGTTAAACTCAAGAAAACTTGTTTGATTGGTTCTTTTATGATCATAGCACGTAAATAGTTAAACAGTCACTGCATTGGCAAGTACATTCACTTTAAAAAGGAAATAAATCCTGTTGCAGTTAAACAAACAGAGGGACAAGAGGGGAGCCTTGTGATCTGATTGTAACAATAAGTTTTCTCCCACTGTTTCACTCTCCCTTCCCGAAGTTTCTCGATTTTCTGTTATAAGCTGATTCTCAGCTAGTGCATCAGCAAATGTGTGATCTTATAAAAACGTATTCTTTTGAGAATGTTGAAGCTGTATTGAGGGTATTATCAGATTTAAAACTGAATTGGATAGTTTGCAATGGGCAGTGAAGCAGGTGCATACTCTTATTTAGCTGGCTTTGTGATAATGACTGGCCATGAGAAGGGCAGGAGCTAATTCATTGCACATTCTGGATGTTTTATGGCAGGCTGCAGAAAAGGCCATTTGAATTATCTCGACAACAGCCTGAAGGGTCTACCTTTGGCTCAGCAGCACATGTGAGCTTTATTTCCAATGTATTTTGTTTGTAATATTCCTCCTCATCCAAGGATTTGGTGTCAGCTTGTGACTTATTGGGATCAATTTTAATGGAATCAGGATCGGTCCGTGGTGGTGGTGGATGAGGTGGTAGGGAGGTGGTAGGGAGAAGGGGGGGAGGAGGGGGGGAGGAGGGGGGAGGGTGGTATTGGAGAGCCAGAAATTGGAAAGCTCGCAAGGCTCAACCTCATTTATATTTGTTTGGTGGGCAGGTGTCCAATCATTGCTGCTCTTCCTGGCTCCCCCAAACTAAAATAAGTTTCAATTGGAGACCTGCAACTGGTATTGGACTCTGATTTGCATATGTAAACAGCCTCCCACCTAATTCTGATGAAAGGTCACCGACCTGGAACATTAACTCTGCTTCTCTCTCCACAGATGCTGCCAGATCTGCTGAGTATTTCCAGCACTTTCTGTTTTTATTTCAGATTTCCAGCATCCGCAGTATTTTGCTTTTATTATCCCACCTGTTTCAGCTGGACGGGCTGCTTGCTCATTTGCAGGTTTGCCTGTAACTGCTGAATTACCTCTGATTGTCATTTTCTGATGGTTGAAAATGGGTCTTCTAGTTCCATAAAGAACCATTGCAGAAAGACTAATGGAGACACCAGAGAGGTACAGAATAATGTGTTCAATTCAGGTGCATCTGAAGAACAACTGAAAAATATGCATGCAGGATTCTATTCAATTATCTGAAAGAAAGACTTTACGAGATTAAGTCTCAGCTGGCACTCATGGTCCAAAAACTGATGAAAGATTGTCGGATTGACTGAACTTTACCAACCCCCCCTCCTAAAAAGGATGAAGTCACACAGTTCCTGAAAGTTATCTGATAATCCAAGATTAAGCATCAAACACTGCATTGAAACCTCAGCAACCCAACTGTCTAAAGCAAAATATGATACAAGGAAGTTAAAAACCTCTTTTAAAGCTTGAATACAGAAACGATGCTCACCTTAGTGGCATTGGTGCATTGGCTTGCATAGTCCTGTCAGAAGGTTTTGATACTCCCTGGCTCCTGTTTCCTTTAACTATCAGATTTTGTGATTACATCCACATGAACAAGGGTTAGCATTGTGATTCCACAAGTCATGTCCTACGATCTATCATGGAAAAGTATTTTTAAAAAGTGTAGTCATTGAGAAAATGCTGCTGATTTGGTTCAAATTAAATTACTTCCAATGTTATGCATTTCATGGCATCCCAGTCTCTTTCGAGCTAATTTGAGTGTCAGTCATGGCTCAGTGGGTAGCACTCTTGCTTTAGGGTCAGAACGTTGCAGGTTTAACCCCCATTCCAGGCCCTGAGCACAAAACCTCAGGCTGATACTCCAGTGCAGTGTGGAGGGAATGCTGTGTTGGTGGAGATGCTGTCAATGTGATGTTAAACTGAGACCCTGCCTGCCTTCTCAGGTGGGTGTAACAGATCTCATGAAGCTATTTTGAAAAGAAGCAGGGGGTTAGAAACATAGAAACACAGAAAATAGGAGCAGGAGTAGGCCATTCGGCCCTTCGAGCCTGCTCCGCCATTCATTATGATCATGGCTGATCATCCAACTCAGTAACCTGTTCCCGCTTTCACCTCATACCCTTTGATCCCTTTAAACCCAAGAGCTATATCTAACTCCTTCTTGAAAACATACAATGTTTTGGCCTCAACTGCTTTCTGTGGTAGCGAATTCCACAGGCTCACCACTCTCTGGGTGAAGAAATTTCTCCTCATCTCAGTCCTGAAAGGTTTAGCCGTATCCTTAGACTTTGACCTCTGGTTCTGGACTCCCCCACCATCAGGAACATCCTTCCTGCATCTACCCTGTCAAGTCCTGTCAGAATTTTATGCCTGGTGTCCTGGCCAACATTTATCCCTCAATCAACTTCATAAGAAACACTGGTCATTATCACATTGCTGTTTGTTGGATCTTACTGTGTGCAAATTGGCTGCTGTGTTTCCTATATTTCAAAAGTGACTACATTTCAAAAGTACTTCATTGGCTGTAAAGCTCTTTGAGATTAACTGTTATCATAAAAGGTCCTATATAAAGTCTTTCTTTTTCTTTAATACATGTGCTGAAACATATTTGTGACTAAACTTTCCTGTACTGCTTTTCTCTCTTCTTTCCCCTTTTCCCCAGAAGACGATGACTCATGTTGGGACACAATTCCATGGACATTGGTAGCACTTCAATATGTTACCCAATTGGTCCATTCTTCCCATGCGAGTGTTGACAGTAATTTTTTACTAGGTCATTGGATCATGACACCACCCTAAGTGCATTCATTCACTTTCCAGTAATGATTAGTGATAACAGTGGCTTAATTTCCCCCTTTCCAAATCCAAGACACTGAAGTGAATTGCTTTGACCTCAGTAATGCCTTTGCTGAGACTGGATGACCCGCACAGAGCAGGGAAATCAAATTTAGTGCATTGCTGATCTGTGTATCACATAGTGCAATCATATACTGCTCCATAAGGCCATGTGCTTATTTGTGCCATCACTAAGTTTTACTCCCTTCAAAATTCTACCTCCTTCAATTGGTTTGATAGCCATTAGTTTTCCAATTAGATCAGAAATACTGGTAATATAACTTGTAGTAAGTACCAGTATCTCAGAGCTAGACACATGGGTGGTTTCGGGGTACATTTGCCTCATTTCAAGAACGTAGGATTAGTTGCACAAATGAAAATCAAGATGGTGGTAGCATACTATCTTGCCTCTGTTTCTTTGTGAAATTTAAATCAGCAGTAACAGATCAAAACAGATCACAACTAAAACAATACTTACACCACACATGAGTGAACTACGTTTCACTAAATATTTCTTCAGCCATGTCATCCTCTAAAGTTTGTGTCTGAATTAATGCTTTGTGAGAATGTGGGTGTTGCTGGTATGTGGAGCATTGCAGGCTATTAGTTTCTGCATGCTCTGCGAATCTGGCAGAAACTATATCATAAATACTTAAGCACTCTTCCATTTCCATAATATTATTATTGCATAAAGTATTAAGCAATCAATCTGTATTGACGTGCTGATGTAACATATGGCAAGCAGGTTGGTTTGCACTTTCTCCAACCTCCACAGCTCAATGACATCTATTGACTTCTTTCCCACAAAAGAAAACTTCTGATCTTTTAACTAGTTAAAGCTTTCTCCTGTGAACTTCCGTCCCTTGTTTCACTTCTGACAAGAGCACTTTTCCTGAATAAAATTTACAATATGGTGTGTTAAGACAGGTGAATTAGTAGTTTTAGATTCATTTTTTATTTCCTTCTGCTGGAACTAGTCATTAAGGATAAGTTTTCCTGTCCCCCGGTGCTTCTCAACTGCAGAATAAAGGTGTTGGCATTTGTAGGAGCTTAATTGGCAATTTAGGCTATTGCACATTGTTAAAACAGCTTTATTTCAGGTGAGCTGTAATTGGCCTATTTCTGGCATTGTTACTTGTTTAGTGAACCATCCGGACTAACTTTGCAAACGGTCACATTTTGCCTGGTTTGGTCAATAATGGGGCTGACTTTTGAGTCACTAGACTATGGTCTCTAAATACTGAGTTAATATACACCAGTGGGGAGGGAATCTCAGGTCTGGACTGACAACTGGCTTAGGGGTAGCATCCCAGCCTCTGGATTAGAAGGGTTGGGTCCAGGTTCCACTCCAGACAGCCCCAGTGAGTGGAGACCAGAGATCCCACTCTGAATACTGGGCTAATATCTGGCCGGGGTACATGCATCCGATGGGTAGGGGTGGTTCTTCCTCATCATAAAGGGTAGGTGAAGACACTATGGTTGTGGTTGCAGGCTGCCTTGGAGAAGATACACCGACAATCGGTAATGACACACCACCTCAGCTACTCTTCTGTGGTAAGTGGTTCAGCAATCTCATGGGGAAGGCTTGAGTTTGGATTTCCTCTCAGGCAGAACACAATTTATGCATGAACACCAGGTTACAGGCCGGAATGGACTGGAAAACTCACAAATGCACATATTTCCTGTTGGTCCAGAATAGATATGAGCTACCTTGAAGTATCCAAACTTGGGTTGTGACGTTCTGTATCTCATTTTCTGAAGTTCATGCAATGAGGCATTCTTTCTTAACAACTATATGCCTACACGGTCAGAAATAGATGGAACTTTATTCAAAGGACAGAGTATGAAGAGATTAGGTCTTAGATTGTAGCAACAAAACAGGTGATAGAGAATCGGCCGTCCATCTTACAACACAACCAACTTTCTTTTCCATTCAAGTGTTTTTAGATAATTTCTGGCACATTTTTCTTCTTTTATGTGTTTTTATTCCAGCTGGCAGTGGGTTACTCACAAGCCTTTGCACCAATTGTTTTAATTGTTTCTATTGGCCACAAAGCAACATGATTGGCACTAATTGGTTTCCCAATGGGAATCCACAAGTATGGTGCCAGCCAGTTAAGTTTCACAAGAGGTGGTCTGTTCCCCCCTGGTACCCACACACCAGCATGAGCATAGCTTGTTTTGGCAGAAACCTTCCATAAGAACTGGGAAAAGTTAGAAATGTAACCGCTTCTGACAAAAGGTCATCAACCTGAAATGTTAACTCTGTTTCTCTCTCCATGGGTACTGCCTGATCTGCTGAGTATTTCCAGCATTTTATTCTTTTTTTTATTCCAGAAACAATATTTTCTGTTTTCACTTACATTGCATGAGAGACAACATAGCAGGTTCATCAACAGCCGGCAGAGAGTGATAAGCTGCAGCCAGTAAGAAGGCACCAACCAAATGTACAAATCCTGACATGCCTAACTGGCATTAGGTATGTGGAACTATCTTCATTGGGTCCAAGTGTTCGAAGAGCCGTATGCAGAGATACAAGACCATGTGCAGCTACGACGCATTATAGTACTGCTACATCCAGCAAATATATTGATGGCTATGGCTGGGCCTTCATACCACCTCCTTGCAGGCATGCTGCAATATTGGCCTTTGGGGCTGATGTTATGGAATGGCATCAATACCACCCTCTTCACAAACCATTCTCTCCACTTCAACAATCATCAAAGAGAAGTTTGGGGTTTTTGGGGGCTACTTCATCACTTGCCAGTGCACTCATTTCCCTTTGTTTAAAGTTTGTCTGCAACTTTTTATTGCTTTAACCTTGAAAAAGGCTTCTATCGTGTTTTGATGCCTTTTGACACTTTCATAAAAGCTTTCAGAAATGTTGTATCCCTATTGTTGTAATCCCCTTTAATTGCCCCCTTCCCTTTATATTTTCCTGACACATAATTTTCTACTCCCACCACTAGTGTGCTCCATGCAATTCTAAAAGTATAAACTTGAGCTTTCAATTAATTATGCAAATTAGCTTACACTGAAACATTGAATGCTATTAGCATATCTGCATCCTGATGAGATTTGTACCTGAGCTCTGCCATTAAGAACTAATTCCCACCAGGAGATCGGTCCCATTGAGTTTCTATTAGCAGATCCCGTATAAAATAGCAATTTTAGCTCAGGATTTGAGATTATAAAATCCTCAATCTCTATTGTGTCAGCTGATCTCGACTGAGGAATTAAAAGGAGTGCAAGAGTGGTCTGCAGGCCAGCCACTACCTGTGAAAATTGACGACAGTTTCTAATCACTGTGCAATGACCTGTCCTGGACGCGGAAGGTGAGAATGGGATTGGGCTCAGCTGTGATATTCTCCAAAATCAGATAGCCTGTTGCCATGGTGCATAGTTGAATAATGGTCGCTTGGACATACTAAGTGAAGGATAGACACTGCCTCTGGAATGTGGTTCTACTAAAGGAATCAATGCCTTCCAGAGAAGAGAGGAAAGAAGAAAATTGAAGGTGAAAACTGAAGAAAAGAGAAAAAAAATCAATGTCAAATATTGTTCCTTGGCACCCTGGAAAATATCCACTGGTTAGGTTGTGATTATTGTGTTTAAATTACAAATACTCCATTTCTTAATTGTAAACAAAACTAAAATAGAGACCAGGAATGTTCACATAAATGAAGTTTATACCTGCACTCTGACAGTCTTACTGGTTATTTTGGCAATAACCTTCTTCATAATTTACTTCAATATGCATTTCAAGTGCTGTAATGTACAGGACTACAGACTAAGCTGGAAAGTGGGATTAGACTGACTATCTCTTCTTTGGGCAGCACAGACACAATGGGCCAAATAGCCTCAGCTGTGCTGTAAATTTTCTAAGGGCTGGATTTTAAGAGTCCGCCGCCGATGTTGGTAGCGAGCTCAAAAAATGGTGGCCTGCCCATGCAGGCGGAACGCCAAACAGCCACCGCAATCTCAAGCACGTTGGCTCATTTAAGTAGCCAGGGCAGCCTGCCCCCCCTTCCCAAATCTCGTGGAGGGGGTGGGCTGTCCGTCCCTGGCAATGGCATCAGTTGCCTGTGCGCAGGCCCTGACACCATTTTTAAAGGGCAGCCAGCCCTGCCGCCCAATTTAAATTTTTGAAGAAGTATCCCCCCAAAAATAAATAAATAAATTTCTAACACCCCTTTCCCATCCCCCAATAACATTTACAATAACTATTTCCCCTTCCCTCCAAAAAATACAACTTTTACATCTGATGTTCCCCCGGCAAACTGCACAAAGTTTATGGTACAGCCCTTCTCACCATCCCCTAGATCCATTATGTATATTTGACCCCATTCTCCCCCTCCACTCTGACAAACTTACCTCCTCCCTCCTCCCCACCAGTGTGGTGCCGCGTTTCCCCGTACAGGGATCTGAAGGCACGGGAGTACCGCCAAAGACTTGCAGGTGTTAGGTAAATTGGCCATTGTAAATTGCCCCTAGTGTAGGTAGGTGGTAGGGGAATATGGGATGACTGTAGGGTTAGTATAAATGGGTGGTTCTTGGTCGGCACAGACTCGTTGGGCTGAAGGGCCTGTTTCAGTGATGTATCTCTAAATAAATAAATAAAATCCAGTCCTATGTTTCTCATTGTGCTCCTCAACCTGAGGCTGACCAATGGCCCCCATTCTGTTCAAGGTGGCAATTCCCACTGTGTGTGAAAACCCAATGATGATCAAAGTGGCCACAACAACAAGGCACCATAGGCTAATTCAGTGTATTCTTTTCTTCAATCCAAAGCACCAGATCGTTAAATCCGATAACCCAGTGAGATGTTAGTCTACTGCATGAGCAACTTCACAAAAAATAAATTAAAAGTCCATTAAGATATTTCAGCAGATCCTGGATTATCATTGATCTAGCTATAGCATTTTTGGTCAACTGAAGATTTATGGTCAATCTTTGAAAGAGCACTTTGCCATTTCAGTTATAAAGCAAAAATGAAAAGGATGGTTGATGAAATTTTAGTTTACAAATGAGTAAGTATTATTATGTGATGAATAGATCCTTACTGAGGGGGCGATGGTGGCGTAGTGGTAAGGTCACTGGACTAGTAATCCTGAGGCTCAGGTTAATGTCCTGGGGACACAGGTTCAAATCATACCAAAGCAGCTGGTGGGATATAAATTCAATTAATCAATAAAACTATGGAATTGAAAACTAATCTCAGTAATGATGCCAAGAAACTATCATCGATTGTCATAAAAACCCATCTCGTTCACTATTGTCCTTCAGGGAAGGAAATCTGCCATCCTTACCTGGTCTGGCCTACATGTGTCTCCAGACTCACAGCAATGTGGTCGACTCTTAATTGCCCTCTGAAATGACCCAGCAAGCCATTCAGTTCAAAGGGCAACTAGGGATGGGCAACAAATGCTGGTTTTGCCAGCAATGCCCATATCCCATGAAAGAATAAAAAAGCTTCTACAAAGCATATGCACTGCCCAAAGCATTATCCATTTTATTTTAATTGAGCTATTTGAAGGTCCCTTCACTGTGAAAATAGAAAAATTCTCTGACAGTCTATTGAATTAATACCATGTTTCCACTGAGAGTAAAAGGTCAAGCTTATGAATGGATGCGCCACTGAACTAGACTATTTACAGAGTTATTGTCAAATGGAAATTTTCACACTCCTGATCTGCACTGCTCCACGTATTTCTCTTCAGTTCTTGCAATGACACATTTAAAACAAAAAATGAAACATGGCTGGTCACTTACAAAAGTTCAAATAATATTTCACTGCACAAAGCCAAAAAGCAACATATCAAAAAAAAAGGAAAAAAGCTGAAGAAATATGATTAACATGGATTAAAGCAATATACCGCAGGTTTTGTAAATCTGAAATAAAGGCAGAAAAAGCTGGAAATTCTGAGCAGGTCTGGCAGCGTCTGTGGCAAGAAAAAACAGTTAACTTTTCAGGTCAGAACTGGAAAGAGTTAGAGATGTCAGAGGTTTTAAGTAAGTTTAGAGGCAGGTAGGAGGCGAAGAATGAACAAAAGCGAAGTTCTGTGATAGGGTGGAAGACAGAAGAGAACAAATGACTAAAGGAACGATGATGCAAGGCAAAAGTAGAGGGTATTGGGACAAGTATATAAACAAGGGATTGTTCCAGAGCAGTTTAACATGACAAAAGCAGAATCATTACCAACATCTGCTGTCAGAGAAAATGGGAGCAGAGGTTATGATCTGAAATTATTTAACTGAATATTGAGTCTGGAAGGCTGTAAACTGCTTAATCGATAGATGAACTGCTGTTCCTCAAACTTCCACTGAGTTTCATTGAGAACAATGTTGGACACTGAGGACAGAGAGGTCAGGGCTGGAGAATTAAAATGACTGGTGTCATGTGTCATGGGTTGTTCACTAAGTCTCTGAAAAGACTAAAGTCAAAGACAGATCATGAGTTGCCACATTAAGCCAGCCCCCATTTTATCCAGAAATATAAACAGACCTACATGCTGTGAACATTTGGTTCTCATGCTTCAACTCACCATCACTAGCTGCTTATTTTCTTTGTTCTGTGTTTCCACTTTAGAGTGTCTGGATCTGTACCTGACATGAAAGGTGGAGGAACAAAAAGAGTGCATATATTTAAGGGGTGTGTGTGTTGTTACAACTGAGTTATTCTAGTCCCACTTTTCCACACGTCATAACATATATTTAAATTTCCCCACTTACCGATACAGTCAGTCATATACTCCATTGTTCCCAGAATAAAACACACCAACCAAGTTTCTTTAACAAATAATAAAATTATCAGTTTTTTAATAAAATAAGCCTGAACCAATAATGAAGTAAAAGATAAACACACAGATTGAAATTAAAGCTCCTTTTTTACCTTGGCCCCCTCACACACATACACACGCACACACACATACATACATACATACATACACACACACACATACATACATTGGTGGCTGGAAAAATAAGTAAAAATACTTACTCATACTTGAAGAAGAAGAAAAGAAGATATGAAAACATGTCGTTTGTTTTGGTCTGGCGTCCAATGACTGTCACTGGGATCTTCCTCGAACAGTTCTTTCCAGGCGATGCTGAAGATCAGTTTGGGTAGGCTTTCCAAGAAATGCAGCTCCAGAGGCTTCAGGTAGGCCTTACAGCAGAAATGCAGCAACAAGGGTTTCAGTTCCCACACATTCGATACGCAGGGTTTCTTCAAATACAGTTGGAAATAGGAAATGGTTACACGGGAAATCTAAGGTTTCTTTTCAATAGCGGGAGATGAGATGGGTCATCTGTGGTAGGCTAAAACCAATTGTCTGTTGTAACAGTTCAAACTGAAACTAAAAACATTCCAGAATTCAAGCCTCCTGACCGCTATAAATCTTGGCCTGTCATTTATTTGCGAACATCTCCCCAAGTCAAAAACAACCCCTGCTGGGTGATTATCCACTGACAGGTGCCTTCCAGTAAGTCTTGTTTACAAGCAAAATCCAGGAAACTTCTGATGACGTCTTTTAAAAAAAAACCCACTACGTTCAGCATCTCTTCAATATTCCAGATTAACCGATGTCCATAATTCAACTATAAGTCTTTAAAACATATTTTACAAAAGACATAGAAACAATCTCGTAACAGTTTGTCTATGTTTGTGTGTGTGTCTGTGCCTGTGTTTGTGTGTGTCTGTGTTTGTGTGGTCTGTGTTTGTGAGTGTCTCTGTCTGGGTCTGGGTCTGGGTCTGGGTCTGTGACTGTCTGTGTGACTGTCTATGTATGTGGCTGGGTTTATGTGTGTGTATCTGGGTCTGTGTGTGTGTCTGTGCATCTGTGTCTGTGCATCTGTGTCTGTGCCTGTCTGTGTGCCTGTGTGTGTGTCTGTGTCTAGGTCTGAGTCTGGGTCTGTGTGTGTGGGTCCTTGTGTGTGTGCCTGTGTGTGTGTGTGTGTGTATCTGGGTCCTGGTCTGTCTCTGTGTGTCTGGGTCTGTGTGTGTGTGTCTGGGTCTGTGTCTGTGTGTGTGGGTCCTTGCATGTGTCTGTGTCTGTGTTTGTCTGTGTGTGTCTGTCTGTGTCTGTGTGTCTGTGTTTGTACGTGCTTCAAACCCCTTCAAGTTATACTAATATCAAAGCAATTCGAAGAGCCTAAGAAACAAAACCTTTCAAAAAGATCAAACTATTCCTGATATAGTTTGTTTAATATTCATTCAACTACTTACTGCTCAGCATGATAGAGCCACCCTCAAATGGCTGGGAACGCATACTGTCCATCCGACTGCTCACCGCCTCTGGTCCAGTACACCTACTCAGCATCTATGCTCCAACACTCTGCTCCCCACCTGAAGTTAAAGACCAGTTCTACGAGGAACTCCATAATATAATTAGTAGCATTCCTAATACCGAAAATTTGTTCCTGCTGGGGGACTTTAACGCCAGAGTTGGGGCCGACCATGACTCATGGCCCTCCTGCCTCAGGCACGATGGCAGTGGAAGGATGAATGAGAATGGACAGAGACTTCTGGAGTTGTGTACCTATCACAAGCTCTGTATCACCAACTCGTTCTTTCATACTAAACCCTGTCACCAGGTTTCATGGAGACACCCAAGATCACGTCGTGGCACCGACGTGACCTCATGTCACCAGCTGGACCTCATGGTCATAAGTCGAGACTCTATAAACAGTGTCCAAATCACACGCAACTTCCACAGTGTGGACTGCGACACCGACCACTCCCTGGTGTGCAGCAAAGTTAGACTCAAACCAAAGAAGCTACATCACTCCAAGCAGAAGGGCCGCCCACGCATCAACACTAACAGAATTTCTTATCCACAGCTGTTACCTAAGTTTCTAAATTCACTTGAAAAAGCCCATCAAAACACTCCTACAGTGGATGCAAAACCAAGTGGGCCCACATCAGAGACGCCATCTATGACTCAGCAATGACCACCTTTGTCAAACGTGAGAAGCAGAATGCAGACTGGTTTCAATCTCACTTTGAAGAGCTGGAACCTGTCATAGCCGCTAAGCGCACTGCACTGTTGAACTACAAGAAAGCCCCCAGCGAGTTAACATCCATAGCACTTAAAGTAGCCAGAAGCGCTGCACAAAGAACAGCCAGGCGCTGTGCAAATGACTACTGGCAACACCTATGCAGTCGTATTCAGTTGGCCTCCAACACCGGAAACATCAGAGGAATGTATGATGGCATTAAGAGAGCTTTTGGGCCAACCATCAATAAGATCACCCCCCATCCCTCAAGTCTAAATCAGGGGAAACGATCACTGACCAACGCAAACAAATGGACCGCTGGGTGGAACACTACCTAGAACTGTACTCCAGGGAAAATGTTGTCACTGAGACCGCCCTCAATGCAGCCCAGTCTCTGCCAGTCATGGATGAGCTGGACGTACAGCCAACAAAATCAAAACTCAGATGCATCTGCGACAGGCAGATTGGACAGCCAAGAATGTTTTTCCCTCTTGTTCCCTCACCACTTGTCACAGACCTCGTCTAGCAGCTATGCTGTAGATAAAGGGGAACTGGTGGATATACTGTACTTAGATTTCCAGAAGGCATTTGATAAGGTGCCACATCAAAGGTTATTGCATAAAATAAAAGTTCATGTTGTAGGGGGTAACATATTGGAAGATTGGTTAGCTAACAAGAAACAGAGAATAGGCATAAATGGGTCATTTTCTGGTTGGCAAGATGTAACGAATGGTGTGCCCCAGGGATCAGTTCTGGGGCCTCAACTTTTTACAATTTATATAAATGACGTGGATCAAGGGACTGAAGGTATGGTTGCTAAATTTGCTGATGACACAATGATAGGTAGGAAAGTAAGTTGTGAAGAGGACATAAGGAGGCTACAAAGGGATATAGATAGGTTAAATAAGTGGGAAAAGACCTGGCAAATGGAGTATCACGTGGGAAAATGTGAAATTGTTCATTTTGGTCGGAAGAATAAAAAAGAAGCATATTGTCTAAATGGTGAGAGATTGCAGAGCTCTGAAATGCAGAAGGATCTGGGTGTCCTAGTGCATGAATCACAAAAGGTTAGTATGCAGGTACAGCAAGTAATTAGAAAAGCTATTAAAATGTTATCGTTTATTGCGAGGGGAATTAAATACAAAAGTATTTTGTGTTAAGTTATGCTTCAATTATGCAGGTCATCGGTGAGACCACATCTAGAGTAATGTGTACAGTATTGGTAATATTATATAAGGATGTAAATGCATTGGAAACAATTCAGAGGTTTACTCGGTTTGGAATTCAATAATTTCAGAGCATGACTGGCCCCCCTTTTTATTTTTAGTTTTATTTTTTATTTTAATTTTATTTTAGTTTGTTTCATCCTTCATTTTTTTACCATGTGCCTGCCCACTGTTTTTTTTCATGTTTGTGCTTTTGGCCAGGGCTGTTCATTATTCCGTCATTTAACATCCTCTCTGCTTGTCTTTCACCACACCATGAACATACCCTTTGCCTTTGCTCCATGACCTTCTGGTCAGTTATTCTCTGTGACCCTCTGTCCGATCAACACCTTCCCTTTTGTTATCTTTTGCCCCACCCCCGCTTTATTTGCTCAAAACCTATTACATTTCTAACCTTTGCCAGTTCTGATGAAGGGTCACTGACCTGAAACGTTAACTCTGCTTCTCTCTCCACAGATGCTGCCAGACCTGCTGAGTATTTCCAGCATTTTTGTTGTCATTACTAGGCTAATAGCTGGAATGGGTGGATTGTCTTCAAAGGAAAGATTGGACAGGCTAGGCTTGTAGATGCTGGAGTTTAGAACAGTAAGAGGTGACTTGATTGAAACATATAAGATCCTGAGGGATTTTGACAGGGTGGATGTGGAAAGGATGTTCCCTCTTGTGGGAGAATCTAGAACTAGGGGTCACTATTTAAAAATAAGGGGCCCCCATTTAAGACAGAGATGGGGAGAATTATTTTCTCTCAGGGGATCGTGAGTCTTTGGAACTCTTTTCCTCAAAAGACAGTGTAAGCAGATTCATTGAATATTTTTATGTCAGAGGTAGAAAGATTCTTTATAAGCAAGGGGGTGAAAGGTTTTGGGGGTAGGTGGGAATGTGGAGTTGAGGTAACAATTAGATCAGCGATGATCTTGTTGAATGGCAGAGCAGGTTCGAGGGGCCGAGCGGCCTACTCCTGCTCCTAATTCATATGTTTGTGCCACAGAAGTGCCAGGCAATGACCATCTCCATCAAGAGAGAATCTAACTATCTGCACTTGACATTCAATGGCAGTGTGTACCATATACATGAGGCACAGTGGGTGCAGTATGTACCATCTACATGATGCACAGCGGCTGCAGTGTGTACCATCCACATGATACACAGTGACTGCAGTGTGTACCATCCACATGATGCACAGTGGGTGCAGTGTGTACCATCTACATGATGCATAGTGGGTGCAGTGTGTGCCATCTACATGATACACAGTGGGTGCAGTGTGTACCATCTACATGATGCACAGTGGGTGCAGTGTGTACCATCTACATGAGGCACAGTGGCTGCAGTGTGTACCATCCACATGATGCACAGTGGGTGCAGTGTGTACCATCTACATGATGCACAGTGGGTGCAGTGTGTGCCATCTACATGATACACAGTGGGTGCAGTGTGTACCATCTACATGATGCACAGTGGGTGCAGTGTGTACCATCTACATGAGGCACAGTGGCTGCAGTGTGTACCATCTACATGAGGCACAGTGTCTGCAGTGTGTACCATCTACATGATGCACAGTGGCTACAGTGTGTACCATCTACATGAGGCACAGTGGCTGCAGTGTGTACCATCTACATGATGCACAGTGTCTGCCGTGTGTACCATCTACATGATGCACAGTGTCTGCAGTGTGTACCATCTACATGATGCACAGTGGGTGCAGTGTGTACCATATACATGAGGCACAGTGGCTACAGCGTGTACCATCTACATGATGCACAGTGTCTGCAGTGTGTACCATCCACATGATGCACAGCGGCTGCAGCGTGTACCATCTACATGATGCACAGTGTCTGCCGTGTGTACCATCTACATGATGCACAGCGGCTGCAGCGTGTACCATCTACATGATGCACAGCGGGTGCCGTGTGTACCATCTACATGATGCACAGTGGGTGCCGTGTGTACCATCTACATGATGCACAGCGGGTGCCGTGTGTACCATCTACATGATGCACAGTGTCTGCAGTGTGTACCAGATACATGAGGCACAGTGGCTACAGTGTGTACCATCTACATGATGCACAGTGTCTGCCGTGTGTACCATCTACATGATGCACAGCGGCTGCAGCGTGTACCATCTACATGATGCACAGCGGGTGCCGTGTGTACCATCTACATGATGCACAGTGGGTGCCGTGTGTACCATCTACATGATGCACAGTGGGTGCAGTGTGTACCATCTACATGATGCACAGCGGGTGCAGAGTGTACCATCTACATGATGCACAGTGGGTGCAGTGTGTACCATCTACATGATGCACAGCGGCTGCAGCGTGTACCATCTACATGATGCGTAGTGGGTGCAGTGTGTGCCATCTACATGATACACAGTGGGTGCAGTGTGTACCATCTACATGATGCACAGTGGGTGCAGTGTGTACCATCTACATGAGGCACAGTGGCTGCAGTGTGTACCATCCACATGATGCACAGCGGGTGCAGTGTGTACCATCTACATGATGCACAGTGGGTGCAGTGTGTGCCATCTACATGATACACAGTGGGTGCAGTGTGTACCATCTACATGATGCACAGTGGGTGCAGTGTGTACCATCTACATGAGGCACAGTGGCTGCAGTGTGTACCATCTACATGAGGCACAGTGTCTGCAGTGTGTACCATCTACATGATGCACAGTGGCTACAGTGTGTACCATCTACATGATGCACAGTGTCTGCAGTGTGTACCATCTACATGATGCACAGTGTCTGCCGTGTGTACCATCTACATGATGCACAGTGTCTGCAGTGTGTACCATCTACATGATGCACAGTGGGTGCAGTGTGTACCATATACATGAGGCACAGTGGCTACAGCGTGTACCATCTACATGATGCACAGTGTCTGCAGTGTGTACCATCCACATGATGCACAGCGGCTGCAGCGTGTACCATCTACATGATGCACAGTGTCTGCCGTGTGTACCATCTACATGATGCACAGCGGCTGCAGCGTGTACCATCTACATGATGCACAGCGGGTGCCGTGTGTACCATCTACATGATGCACAGTGGGTGCCGTGTGTACCATCTACATGATGCACAGCGGGTGCCGTGTGTACCATCTACATGATGCACAGTGTCTGCAGTGTGTACCAGATACATGAGGCACAGTGGCTACAGTATGTACCATCTACATGATGCACAGTGTCTGCCGTGTGTACCATCTACATGATGCACAGCGGCTGCAGCGTGTACCATCTACATGATGCACAGCGGGTGCCGTGTGTACCATCTACATGATGCACAGTGGGTGCCGTGTGTACCATCTACATGATGCACAGTGGGTGCAGTGTGTACCATCTACATGATGCACAGCGGGTGCAGTGTGTACCATCTACATGATGCACAGTGGGTGCAGTGTGTACCATCTACATGATGCACAGTGGGTGCAGTGTGTACCATCTACATGATGCACAGCGGGTGCAGTGTGTACCATCTACATGATGCACAGCGGCTGCAGCGTGTACCATCTACATGATGCACAGTGGGTGCAGTGTGTACCATCTACATGATGCACAGTGGGTGCAGTGTGTACCATCTACATGATGCACAGCGGGTGCAGTGTGTACCATCTACATGATGCACAGCGGGTGCAGAGTGTACCATCTACATGATGCACAGTGGGTGCAGTGTGTACCATCTACATGATGCACAGCGGCTGCAGCGTGTACCATCTACATGATGCACAGTGGGTGCAGTGTGTACCATCTACATGATGCACAGTGGGTGCAGTGTGTACCATCTACATGATGCACAGTGGGTGCAGTGTGTACCATCTACATGATGCACAGCGGGTGCAGTGTGTACCATCTACATGATGCACAGTGGGTGCCGTGTGTACCATCTACATGATGCACAGTGGGTGCAGTGTGTACCATCTACATGATGCACAGCGGCTGCAGTGTGTACCATCTACATGATGCACAGCGGGCGCAGTGTGTACCATCTACATGATGCACAGTGACTGCAGTGTGTACCATCTACATGATGCACAGTGGGTGCAATGTGTACCATCTACAAGATGCAGTGCAGCAACTTGCATAGGCTTCTTTTTTTTATTCTTTCCAGGGATGTGGGCATCGCTGGCAAGGCCAGCATTTGTTGCCCATCCCTCACTGCCGTTGATAACTGAGTGGTTTACTAGGCCATTTCAGAGCCTATTTTTTTAAGAGTCAACCACATTGCTTGGGGCCTGGAGTCACATGTAGGCCAGACCAGGTAACGATGGTAGATTCTTTTCCTAAAGGACATTCCTGACCGACAATCGATGATAAGTTCCACCAGCTGCCGTGATGGGATTTTGAACGTATGTCCCCAGGGCATTTGCCTGGGTCTCTGGATTACTAGCTCAGTGATATTACCATTCCACCACCTTTCAAATCCACCAACTCTATCACCTTGAAGGACAATGGCAGCAGGCAGATATGAACACTGTCACCTGCAAGTTCTCCTCCAAGTCACTCACCATCCTGACTTGGAACTATATCACTGTTCCTTCACTGTCACTTGGTTAAAAACCTGGAACTCCCTCACTAACAGCACTGTGGGTGCACCTACACCACATGGACCTCAGCAGTTCAAGAAGGTAGCTCATCACCATCTTCTCAAGGGCATTTAGGGATGCACAATAAATACTGGCCTTGCCAGTGATGCCCACATCCCATGAATTAATGAATAGATAAAAGGTCCTTAATAGGCCCATTAGAGGCTACTGACAAAAACATCAGTTGTTTTTGTTTCCATACCTTGGCATGGAGCCAGGAGGAGCAGTATATTCCTTTTGCCTCCACATTAATACTGTGGGCTGCTGCAGATACACAGATCACTAAATGTAGCAGCGCAAGTTAATAAGGCCATAATAAAGTAAACACCAAGCACGAGGGTTCATTTCCAGACAGATAGAATTGGAAAGCAGAGAAAGGATGCTAAACTTGTATAGATCCTTGGTTAGACCACAAGTGCACAGTTCTGATCTCCATATTATAAAACAGGATTTACAGACACAGGGGAAAGTGCAAAAAGGATTTTCTGAATGGATACCAAAACTGAGAGTTTATACCAATCAGGAATGATTGAACAGGCTGGGGCCTTTTTCTCTAGAAAAGAGAAGAGTGAGGGGTGATCTGTCAGAGATCTTCAAGATTATGAAAAGGTTTAATAGGGTAGACGGAGTGAAGATGTTTCCACCTATGGGCACGACCAGGACTAGTGACCATAAATATAAAATATTCACTAATAAATCCAACAAGGTATTCAGGAGAACCTTTTTAACCCTGACAGGGATGTGAATGTGGAATGTGCTACCACAGGGAATAGTTGAGGTCAATAGATGAATTTAAGGGGAAGCTAGATAAGCACGTGAGGAAGAAAGGAATAGACGGACATTTTGATAGGGTGAGAGAACATTAGAACATAAGAAATGAGAGCTGGAGTAGGACATTTGGCCCTTTGAGCCTGCTCCACCATTCAACAAGATCATGGCTGATTTTCAACCTCAATTCCAGCTTCCTGCACTATCCCCATATCCCTTAGTACCCAAAAATCTATCAATCTCTGTCTTGAATATACTCAACAACTGAGCATCCACAGCCCCTGGGGTTAGAGAATTCTAAAGATTCACAACCCTCTGATTGGAGCAATTTCCCCTCGTCTGATGTAGGATGGGAGGAGGTTCATATGGAGTATAAGCACCGGCCTGTTGGGCTGAATGGTCTGTTTCTGTGCTGTACAGTCCATGTAATTTTTTGTAATATTTGTCCGCCCTTTGAAAGTTTTCTACTGAAATGCATAATACAAGTATTGACATTTGGAACATTGAATGATAAGCTTCAGTGTTTTTACAAAGCTATCTGAAATATATGGTTAGAATTAAGTGAAAGGAAAGTGGGTGGGAATGATTAACAATGAGTACATCCTAGTCGTATCTGACAACTGTTATTGACCCCAGTTCAAGGTGAAGTTAGCTGAGACATGCATCGTTAAATAAGAGAAGTTGCAGGGAATTGTAATGTAATAATCTTGTGAGGTACCCGTGACGTAAAATAGACAGACCAGGGACAATCAAAAAGGACCAGTGAAAGTTCAGTTTTATAGAGGTAATAAATGAAAGCTTAACACAGCATGTGAAGCAGGGACAAGGGCATCTGCTGGACTTAATATACTCAGTCCAACAGGAATGATTAATAACTTGGAAATGGACAATACAATTCCAGTGGCATTTAGCAGTACATTTGACAATATAATTAAAACCAGAGAAAAGTAACAAAAAGATGTGCATGGCTCTGAACATGAGAAGTACACAATAGAAAATTGAGTTTTTGACTATTTATAAGGATTTGAAAAGGAACCAAATTGTATATGATGAATGCTATGCTTTGTCCAATATTTTAATGCAAGCATTAATCCATTTAATTCCAATGCCTCTGCTAAAACAGCAGATAAAGGAATGTCAAAGGAATGAACATATTGAAGCAGATTTTCCTGCTCTTGCACCTGTGCAGAATGGATAAGGATGAGTACACAATGTCAGGCCACTGCCCAATATTCCATCCATATAGATTTTTAAAAAAATATTAATGCTCAGGGCGGAGGTGGCACTGACAAGACCTGCATTTATTACCCATCCCTCGCCACCTTCTTGAACTGCTGTCCAGCAGTTTGATACAACTGAATGTCTTGCTAAGTAAGTTCAGAATGTTCCACATTGGAGTCACATATTGGCCAGACTGGGTAAGGATGGCAGCTTTAACTTCCTAACGAACCAGTTGGGATTTTTTTTACAACAATCCAACAGTTTCATGATCATATTTACAGACACCAGCTGTAATTCCCAATTTGTTTTCAAATTGGATTCAAATACTCAAACTGCCATGTGGGAATTGAGCTCGCAGTCTCTGGATTATTAATCCAAGTTCATTTCCTACATTACAACAGTGACTGCACTCAAAAGTATTTCCTTGGCTGGAAAACGCTTTGGGATATCTGGAGTTTTGAAAGATGCTATAGAAACTTAAGTGTTTCTCTTTATAAACACAACACTAACACACCGCTGATAAATTATTGGAAGGAAAATCATGCAGGGTTCCTCATAAGCAAACACAGCTGAATGCATGAATTTCCTGTATTCACTGCACCTCGCTGTCAGTAGCCCTTGGTGAAGGAATAATGTGCCTCACTATGCCTTTCTTTAATACTACTGTCAACAGTAAGTTCTAGGTTTATAAGAAAAGGGAAGAGAATATCAAGAGCACAGTAATACATAGGAAGACAAAAATTTAGCAAAATGCCAGAGTGAATGATGATAGAGTAATACTGGTTCAGCCACCTGCTGTACATCTTTTCCAGTTTGGCGGGAGAGATGTATGGTGTGCAGCAGAGTCGATATTGTCCATATTGCATTACCATCCATAGTCACAATTACCCCCAATTATTTTACAAGGCACACAAGAATCAAAAAATAACAAGGACTTAGAAAATCTGTTGAGGATGAGAAAAATAAGTATAAAACAAGCAAGAGGACTTGAGGTCAATAAGCAGCAAGGTGAGTACATGATGCACAGCGGCTGCAGTGTGTACCATCTACATGATGCACAGCGGCTGCAGTGTGTACCATCTACATGATACACAGCGGCTGCAGCATGTACCATCTACATGATGCACAGCGGCTGCAGCGTGTACCATCTACATGATGCACAGTGACTGCAGTGTGTACCATCTACATGATGCACAGTGACTGCAGTGTGTACCATCTACATGATGCACAGTGACTGCAGTGTGTACCATCTACATGATGCACAGTGACTGCAGTGTGTACCATCTACATGATACACAGCGGCTGCAGCGTGTACCATCTACATGATGCACAGCGGCTGCAGTGTGTACCATCTACATGATGCACAGCGGCTGCAGCGTGTACCATCTACATGATGCACAGCGGCTGCAGTGTGTACCATCTACATGATGCACAGTGACTGCAGTGTGTACCATCTACATGATGCACAGCGGCTGCAGTATGTACCATCTACATGATGCACAGTGACTGCAGTGTGTACCATCTACATGATGCACAGTGGGTGCAGTGTGTACCATCTACATGATGCACAGCGGCTGCAGAGTGTACCATCTACATGATGCACAGCGGCTACAGTGTGTACCATCTACATGATGCACCGCGGCTACAGTGTGTACCACCTACATGATGCACAGCGGCTGCAGTGTGTACCATCTACATGATGCACAGCGGCTGCAGAGTGTACCACCTACATGATGCACAGCGGCTGCAGTGTGTACCATCTACATGATGCACAGCGGCTACAGTGTGTACCACCTACATGATGCACAGCGGCTGCAGTGTGTACCATCTACATGATGCACAGCGGCTGCAGTGTGTACCATCTACATGATGCACAGCAGCTACAGTGTGTACCATCTACATGATGCACAGCAGCTGCAGTGTGTACCATCTACATGATGCACAGCGGCTGCAGTGTGTACCATCTACATGACGCACAGCGGCTGCAGTGTGTACCATCTACATGACGCACAGCGGCTACAGTGTGTACCAGCAGAATGTTCAAGATGGGAAAAATACTTGAAGGGATAAATTTACTAACAATATTACCAGACGTCAGAAAATAACAGATCTATTAATGGAATTCCTCATATCACCCGTCACAAATAAAGACTGAGAACAAATTGTGCCACATTAACTTGAAAATCCATAACAAAGAAAGATGTTATATCGAGGTCAATGAAACATGTATTAGGAAAAAACGCATCAAATTAGAGGCATATTTGGAATGATGAATGGAAAAGCACTTTAGACAGTTCTCATATATAATTAGCACTTGCCGATGATGCTCACTGTTGTGTTCCGTTACATCTTAATTTATGATGGGTGCCAATTTAGAGACACCAATGGAATTCTGGTTGAAAATATTCAAATTTAAAACTCTATTTAGTAAAAATCAGTCACTTAACATGCAAAAACATTAAAAACATAGTAAGAAATATTGAGGAAGTGAGTAATTAAAGGGAAGTCATAAAGGAGACCAGGGATGTAACATTCCTTGAGCAGGCACATTGTGCAGAAATAGTATTGGTGATATTTTCTGTGAGGACATTTAGGATGAACTGTTTCTGCTTATTTTCCCCTTTAAATGTCTTCCTTTTATCCACTCAAGTTTCCTTGAGTTTCTGGAGCTCTCCTGCAATCTGCACACTGCTGTTTCTGCTGGCTGCCTTCCAGGCAGGATGGACAGACTTCTGGGCATGGGCACAGTCAAGTCAACCAAAATTAACACTCGTGCCACCTGGAAAGAGATCACACTGGCACTGACTGTCAACTCCCTCATGCCCAGGATAGAAGCACAGTGCTGCAAAGAGGTCCCAGAAGGGACGGCAACACGGTTTCCACTGATCTACTGCCAAAGTTATGACAGCCAGTATGGATACCTCTGAGTGAACTCCCATTATGATATCTCTAGCCATCTTCTGCTCATATTACGCAATAGGATTTCTAGGAAGATCATATAAATGGTGTCTTAATGCTTCATTGTTGACGATCTCCAATTTCTGGTTGTGATTCACGAGTGTTTATCTTTCGTTTGGTATTCTCTAACCATAGTTCTGAAATATCAGCCACCCTCGATTTTTAAACCCCAGCCCTACGTGAGTGAGCAAGAACATGGCTGATGGAATAGATTAGATTAGAGATACAGCACTGAAACAGGCCCTTCGGCCCACCGAGTCTGTGCTGAACATCAACCACCCATTTATACTAATCCTACACTAATCCCATATTCCTACCAAACATCCCCACCTGTCCCTATATTTCCCTACCACCTACCTATACTAGTGACAATTTATAATGGCCAATTTACCTATCAACCTGCAAGTCTTTTGGCTTGTGGGAGGAAACCGGAGCACCCGGAGAAAACCCACGCAGACACAGGGAGAACTTGCAAACTCCACACAGGCAGTACCCGGAATCGAACCCGGGTCCCTGGAGCTGTGAGGCTGCGGTGCTAACCACTGCGCCACTGTTCCGCCTATAACATATAATGTGGAAAAATGTGAAGTTATCCACTTTGGTAGGAAAAACAGAAATGATGAGTATTTCTTAAGTGGTGAGAGATTGGGAAGTGTTGAACTTCAAGGGGACCTGGGTGTCCTGCTCATAAGTCACTCAAAACTAACGTGCAGGTGCAGTAAGCAATTAGGAAGGCAACTGATATGTTGGCCTTTATAACAAGAGGATTTGAGTACAGGAGTAAAGAAGTCTAGCGACAATTGTATAAAGCCTTGGTGAGACTGCACCTGCAGTATTGCGTACAATTTTGGTCTCCTTAGCTAAGGAAGGGAGTTCCAGGATTTTGACCCAGCAACAGTGAAGGAACGGCGATATAGTTCCAAGTCAGGATGGTGTGTGACTTGGAGGGGAACTTGCAGGTATGGTGTTCCCATGCATTTGCTGCCCTTGTCCTTCCAGTTGGTAGAGTTCGTGGGTTTGGAAGGTGCTGTCTAAGGAGCCTTGGTGCATCTTGTTTGTGGTACACACTGCTGCCACTGTGCGTCAGTGGTGGAGGAAGTGAATGTTTGTAGATGGGGTGCCAATCAAGCGGGCTGCTTTGTCCTGGATGGTGTTGAGCTTCTTGAGTGTTGTTGGAGCTGCACCCATCCAGGCAAGTGGAGAATATTTCATCACACTCCTGACTTGTGCCTTGTAGATGGTGGACAGGCTTTGGGGAGTCAGGAGGTGAGTTACTCGCCTCAGGATTCCTAGCCTCTGACCTGCTCTTGTAGCCACGGTATTTATATAGCTACTCCAGTTCAGTTTCTGGTCAACGGTAGCCCCTAGGATGTTGATAGTGGGGATTCTGTGATGGTAATGCCGTTGAATGTCAAGGGGAGATGGTTAGATTCTCTCTTGGAGATGGTCATTGCCTGACACTTGTGTGGCACGAATGTTAAATGCCACTTATCAGCCCAAGCCTGGATATTGTCCAGGTCTTGCTGCATTTCTACATGGACTGCTTCAGTATCTGAGGAGTCAAGAATGGTGCTGAACATTGTGCAATCATCAGCAAACATCCCCACTTCTGACCTCATGATTGAAGGAAGGTCATTGATGAAGCAGCTGAAGATGGTTGGGCCTAGGATACTACCCTGAGGAACTCCTGCAGTGATGTCCTGGAGCTCAGATGATTGACCTCCAACAACCACAACCATCTTCCTTTGCGCTAGGTATGACTCCAACCAGCGGAGGGTTTTCCCCCTGATTCCCATTGGCCTCAGTTTTGCCAGAGCTCCTTGATGCCATACTCAGTCAAATGCTGCCTTGATGTCAAGGGCAGTCACTCTCACCTCACCTCTTGAGTTCAGCTGTTTTGTCCATGTTTGAACCAAGGCTGTAATGAAACACCATGTTTTTAGCTCCCCCTCAGTGAATCCTTGTTCACTGCTCCAATTGTAAGGCAAAAACATCAAACAGATTTCCTTAGATTTAAACAAGAAAGGTAGAAAGTTATTAATCTTAAACTCTAATCTGGTTAACGATTATGAATATGTGACACGACCATGCTAGCACGCATACACGATAAACACACACGCAGATAGAGACAGAAAAAGTAGAAGGAATAAAGGGGAAATGTTTGAGGCAATATCTGGGAGTTACAGTCCTTTAAGTTCAATGTGGAATCTTTGGTTGCCGGTAAGTCTTGCAATTTGTTGGGGCCCAGTTCATGCTTCAACTTGTTCCGATGTAGGAGCCTTTTCTTTCTTGCGTCCGGTGGCTTGGGAGAAAGTGAGAGAGAGAGACAGCCAGGAGAGAGGCTTCCTTGTTCCAGCCTCAGTTTCAAACTGCCTTCTGAATTCAAACTGTCCTGTGGCTAGTTCAAAAAACCTGGACCAGCCAGTTAGTCATGTGACCAGCTGGTTTAACCAGTCCTGGCTCTGTGGATTGCATCAATTTAGCAGGGCCTGGAATGTGCTTCCTTACACCTTCAATGTCTGGTGATCAAAATTCATTTGAGTTAATTGTAGCAGGGAATAATCCTTTGTCTCCACAAGCAGAGTCTCTTAGTATGTAAATGCCCTTCCAGCACAGTGTCCGGTGATCTTCAAACAGGTCATTTCTTCACTCCAGCAACAGTTTAAAATCAATGTTCATATGACAAAATTAATATGCCTCATTCTTGGCATGTGGTGGGGGGGGGGGTGTGCGGGAGTATGCATGACACTTACCATAGATGGAGTGCAACGAAGGTTCACCAGACTGATTCCTGGGTTGGTGGGATTGCCCTATGAGGAGAGATTGAGGAGACTGGGCCTATATTCTCTGGAGTTTAGAAGAATGAGAGGTGATCTCATTGAAGCATACAAAATCCTTCCAGAGCTCAACAGGGCAGATGCAGGAAGGATGTTTCCCCTGGTTGGGTGGTGCTAAAACCAAGGGACATAGTCTCAGAGTAAGAAGTAGGCCATTTAGGACTGAGATGAGGAGGAATTTCTTCACTCAGAGGGTGGTGAATCTGTGGAGGCTCAGTCATTGAGTATGTTGAAAACCGAGATCGATAGATTTCTAGATATTAAACATATCAAGGGATATGGGGATCACATGGAAAAATGGCTTTGACATAGAAGATCAGCCATGATCTAATTGAATATCAGAGCAGACTGGAGGGCCCAAATGGCCTACTCCTTCTCCTATTTCCTATCTTCCTATGTTCCTATGTACCCTGTCTGACAGCAGCAGGACATGGAAAGGCAGAAGGGGTTAAAATCACTCGACTCCACTTACTCATCTGAGGCTTCATCATTTTCGCCTGATGTCATTTTATCTGCAGTGATTTTGAAGTTGGACCAGTTTCCACTGCAGGCAGGTGGAGGCCTATTTTATATCATAAAGTCACAGATTGATGATATCATTGGTGCCACAACAGCATTTGAACCTCTGCATTTGGGAGACTCGTAGAGAGACTGACAGATCGATCGTGCCAGGAGAGTCTAGGGACTGGCCAGCAGGGACCAACCTGACACCAGGACAGAGCAGCCAACAGGGACCATCTTGGCAGCATGAACAGAAGGTAGAGACAGGCCAGCAGAGGCACCGTGTTCCTTGCAACTCCACAAAGAGCACTTGGGCCTCCCATGCCCTAGGGTTCCCTCTCTCTTGATCATGATCGTTCCTGATGCAGCCCCCATCTTCCAGGGACTGTTCCTGTGAGTTCCGTAGGCAGTCTACGCCACGTCTCACCCTCCCTATCACTTCCCATTCTTACCTGGAGGCATTGTGGTCATTCCCGCCGGCTTCGGTTTGTTCAGTAGAGGCTCGGGAGTTAGAATCTCCTCAACATCACACTTCAGACAGCCAGACACATTGTCAACAGCCTCAGCACACAGCCCCCACCCCCCCAAAATTCAACACCCATCCCCACCCAACCCCCACCCCCCCCTAATTACAACACCCCTCCCCACACAAGTCCCTCCCCCGCTAAATTCAACACCCCTCCCCACACAACACCCACCACCCCAAATTCCAACACCCCTCCCCACACAACCCCCACCCCACCTAAATTCAACACCCCTCCCCACACAACCCCCACCTCACAAATTCCCACACCCTCCCCACTGAACCCCCACCCCCAAATTCCACCCCTCCCCACACAACCCCCACTCTCCCAAATTCAACACCCCTCCCCACTCAACCCCCACTCCCCCAAATTCAAGACCCCCCCCACACAACCCCCAACTCCCAAATTCAACACCCCTCCCCACTCAACCCCCACTCCCCCAAATTCAACACCCCTCCCCACTCAACCCCCACTCCCCCAAATTCAATACCCCTCCCCACACAACCCCCACTCTCCCAAATTCAACACCCCTCCCCACTCAATCCCCACTCCCCCAAATTCAACACCCCTCCCCACTCAACCCCCACTGCCCCAAATTCAACACCCCTCCCCACACAACCCCCACCTCACAAATTCCAACACCCCTCCCCACACAACCCCCACTCCCCCAAATTCAACACCCCTCCCCAAACAACCCCCACCTCCCAAATTCCAACACCCCTCCCCACACAACCCCCACCTCCCAAATTCAACACCCCTCCCCACACAACCCCCACTCCCCCAAATTCAACACCCCTCCCCACACAACCCCCACTCTCCCAAATTCCAACACCCCTCCCCACACAACCCCCACCTCCCAAATTCAACACCCCTCCCCACACAACCCCCACTCCCCCAAATTCAACACCCCTCCCCACACAACCCCCACCTCCCAAATTCCAACACCCCTCCCCACACAACCCCCACCTCCCAAATTCCAACACCCCTCCCCACACAACCCCCACTCCCCCAAATTCAACAGCCCTCCCCACACAACCACCACTCTCCCAAATTCCAACACCCCTCCCCACATAACCCCCACCTCCCAAATTCAACACCCCTCCCCACACAACCCCCACTCTACCAAATTCAACACCCCTCCCCACACAACTCCCACCCTCCCAAATTCCAACACCCCTCTCCACACAACCCACATCCCCTCAAATTCCAACACCCCTCCCCACTCAACCCCCACCCCACCAAATTCAACACCCCTCCCCACTCAACCCCCACCTTCCAAATTCAACACCCCTCCCCACACAACCCCCACCCCCCTAAATTCCGACACCCCTCCCCACACAACCCCCACCTTCCAAATTCAACACCCCTCCCCACACAACCCCCACTCCCCCAAATTCCAACACCCCTCCCCACACAACCCCCACCTTCCAAATTCAACACCCCTCCCCACACAACCCCCACCCCCCCAAATTCCAACACCCCTCCCCACACAAACCCCACCTTCAAAATACAACACCCCTCCCCACACAACCCCCACCCCCTCAAATTCCAACACCCCTCCCCACACAAGTCCCACCCCTTCTAAATTCAACATCCCTCCCTACACAACCCCCACCCCCCCAAATTCCAACATCCCTCCCTACACAACCCCCACACCCCCTAAATTCAACACCCCTCCCCACACAGCACCCACCACCCCAAATTCCAACACCCCTCCTCACACAACCCCCACCCCACCTAAATTCAACACCCCTCCCCACACAACCCCCACCTCACAAATTCTCACACCCTCCCCACTGAACCCCCACCCCCAAATTCCACCCCTCCCCACACAACCCCCACTCTCCCAAATTCAACACCCCTCCCCACTCAACCCCCACTCTCCCAAATTCAACACCCCTCCCCACTCAACCCCCACTCCCCCAAATTCAACACCCCTCCCCACTCAGCCCCCACTCCCCCAAATTCAACAACCCCCCCACACAACCCACAACTCCCAAATTCAACACCCCTCCCCACTCAACCCCCACTCCCCCAAATTCAACACCCCTCCCCACACAACCCCCACCTCCCAAATTCAACACCCCTCCCCACACAACCCCCACTCCCCCAAATTCAACACCCCTCCCCACACAACCCCCACTCTCCCAAATTCCAACACCCCTCCCCACACAACCCCCACCTCCCAAATTCAACACCTCTCCCCACACAACCCCCACTCCCCTAAATTCAACACCCCTCCCCACAGAACCCCCACCGCCCAAATTCCAACACCCCTCCCCACACAACCCCCACTCCCCCAAATTCAACACCCCTCCCCACACAACCACCACTCTCACAAATTTCAACACCCCTCCCCACACAACCCCCACCTCCCAAATTCAACACCCCTCCCCACACAACCCCCACTCAGCCAAATTCAACACCCCTCCCCACACAACCCACACCTCCCAAATTCAACACCCCTCCCCACACAACCCTCACCTCCCAAATTCAACACCCCTCCCCACACAACCCCCACCTCCCAAATTCAACACCCCTCCCCACACAACCCCCACTCTGCCAAATTCAACACCCCTCCCCACACAACTCCCACCCTCCCAAATTCCAACACCCCTCTCCACACAACCCACATCCCCCCAAATTCCAACACCCCTCCCCACTCAACCCCCACCCCACCAATTCCAACACCCCTCCGCACACAACCCCCACATTCCAAATTCAACACCCCTCCCCACACAACCCCCACCCCCCCAAATTCCAACACCCCTCCCCACACAAACCCCACACCCCCAAATTCCAACACCCCTCCCCACACAACCCCCACCTTCAAAATATAACACCCCTCCCCACACAACCCCCACCCCCTCAAATTCCAACACCCCTCCCCACACAAGTCCCACCCCCCCTAAATTCAACATCTCTCCCTACACAACCCCCACCCGCCCAAATTCCAACATCCCTCCCTACACAACCCCCACCCCCCTAAATTCAACACCCCTCCCCACACAACACCCACCACCCCAAATTCCAACACCCCTCCCCACACAACCCCCACCCCACCTAAATTCAACACCCCTCCCCACACAACCCCCACCTCACAAATTCCCACACCCTCCCCACTGAACCCCCACCCCCAAATTCCACCCCTCCCCACACAACCCCCACTCTCCCAAATTCAACACCCCTCCCCACTCAACCCCCACTCTCCCAAATTCCAACACCCCTCCCCACTCAACCCCCACTCCCCCAAATTCAACACCCCTCCCCACTCAACCCCCACTCCCCCAAATTCAACACCCCCCCACACAACCCCCAACTCCCAAATTCAACACCCCTCCCCACTCAACCCCCACTCCCCCAAATTCAACACCCCTCCCCACACAACCCCCACTCTCCCAAATTCAACACCTCTCCCCACTCAACCCCCACTCCCCCAAATTCAACACCCCTCCCCACTCAACCCCCACTCCCGCAAATTCAACACCCCTCCCCACATAACCCCCACCTCACAAATTCCAACACCCCTCCTCACACAACCCCCACTCCCCAAATTCAACACCCCTCCCCAAACAACCCCCACCTCCCAAATTCCAACACCCCTCCCCACACAACCCCCACCTCCCAAATTCAACACCCCTCCCCACACAACCCCCACTCCCCCAAATTCAACACCCCTCCCCACACAACTCCCACTCTCCCAAATTCCAACACCCCTCCCCACACAACCCCCACCTCCCAAATTCCAACACCCCTCCCCACACAACCCCCACTCCCCCAAATTCAACACCCCTCCCCACACAACCACCACTCTCCCAAATTCCAACACCCCTCCCCACACAACCCCCACCTCCCAAATTCAACACCCCTCCCCACATAACCCCCACCTCACAAATTCCAACACCCCTCCCCACACAACCCCCACTCCCCAAATTCAACACCCCTCCCCAAACAACCCCCACCTCCCAAATTCCAACACCCCTCCCCACACAACCCCCACCTCCCAAATTCAACACCCCTCCCCACACAACCCCCACTCCCCCAAATTCAACACCCCTCCCCACACAACTCCCACTCTCCCAAATTCCAACACCCCTCCCCACACAACCCCCACCTCCCAAATTCAACACCCCTCCCCACACAACCCCCACTCCCCCAAATTCAACACCCCTCCCCACACAACCCCCACCTCCCAAATTCCAACACCCCTCCCCACACAACCCCCACCTCCCAAATTCCAACACCCCTCCCCACACAACCCCCACTCCCCCAAATTCAACACCCCTCCCCACACAACCACCACTCTCCCAAATTCCAACACCCCTCCCCACACAACCCCCACCTCCCAAATTCAACACCCCTCCCCACACAACCCCCACTCTCCCAAATTCAACACCCCTCCACACACAACCCCCACTCTACCAAATTCAACACCCCTCTCCACACAACCCACATCCCCCCAAATTCCAACACCCCTCCCCACTCAAACCCCACCCCACCAAATTCAACACCCCTCCCCACTCAACCCCCACCTCCCAAATTCAACACCCCTCCCCACACAACCCCCACTCTCCCAAATTCAACACCCCTCCGCACACAACCCCCACTCTACCAAATTCAACACCCCTCCCCACACAACCCCCACTCTACCAAATTCAACACCCCTCTCCACACAACCCCCACCCCCCCAAATTCCAACACCCCCCCCACACAACCCCCACCTTCCAAATTCAACACCCCTCCCCACACAACCCCCACCCCCCCAAATTCCAACACCCCTCCCCACACAACCCCCACCTTCCAAATTCAACACCCCTCCCCACACAACCCTCACTCCCCCAAATTCTAACACCCCTCCCCACACAACCCCCACCCCCCCCAAATTCCAACACCCCTCCCCACACAACCCCCACCCCCTCAAATTCCAACACCCCTCCCCACACAAAGCCCACCCCACCAAATTCCAACACCCCTCCCCACACAACCCCCGCCTTCCAAATTCAACACCCCTCCCCACACAACCCCCACCCGCCCAAATTCCAACACCCCTCCCCACACAGCCCCCACCTTCCAAATTCAACACCCCTCCCCACACAACCCCCACCCCCCCAAAATTCCAGCACCCCTCCCCACACAACCCCCACCCTCCCAAATTCCAACACCCCTCCCCACACAACCCCCTCCCCCCACCCGTTAGAAACAATCCCATTGAATTAAAGATTGAAATTCTGTCACAACATTATATAGATGTTTTGATTTTCAGCTGACCTCTGAAGTTAAAAGTTTGATGCAGTTGACCTGCGCTCACTTTTATTGCCATAGAAACAAGCAGTTCGATCCCTGCACAGGCAGCAAGGTGACATATCCTACTGGACTCAATGGATGCGTCAAAGCTCACATCGCTGCTGACCTTACAGTTTGAACATTTCTATTTTCAGCTCAGGTTGCTATGTTCAGGGATGAGCTGTTTGGCTCTTTTCCTCTTTGGATTTGGAGGATTTTGCTCTTTGGAATTACTTTATCACCTTGGAGACGGTCTATCAGACTATTCGGTTTATGAGTGTCTTATGAGGCTCTGTGTTGAGATGTTTATCCAGCTGATCTGTGTGAAAAGCTGCTTCCTGTTTCTTCCATTGACTCATCCAGTGACTAACATTGTCACATAGACCCAGAGATTCGGCCGCAAATTTGATCCTCGATTAGTTCAATCAGCTGGAATTAACCAGGGACATCTAGGTTACCACAATTGGCCCATGTGTTCCTGACTTAGGAAAAGGAAAATCATTCATTGCTTTCATTTAAAAACCCTACCTGGAAATCCCAGCTGGAAATATGTATTTGAACATTTCTTTCTCCAGAAATTGTAAGCCAGGTCCCACTTTGAAATATTGTAGAATCCAGGCCTCAAGCTCTCAAGGCCCAGAGCTCCTCAAGATCACCCAGCATGACAAGCTGAAGTGTCCTCAAATGGAAGCTTAACAGCCTCCCACCTCTCAAGCTGAATCCGTTGAGAATACACTTTGTAGGAGCAGTAGGACAGGCAAACCAGCATAATAGACAGGCAGCAAGAGCATGTACAATGGTCATCTTCAGCTGCTTCATCAATGACTTTCCCTCCATCACAAGGTCAGAAGTGGGGATGTTCGCTCATGATTGCACAATTTTCAGCACCAGTCGCGACTTCTCACGTACTGAAGCAGCCCGTGTCCAGATGCAGCAAGACCTGGACAACATCCAGGCTTGGATTGATAAGTGGCGAGTAACATTCGTGCCACACAAGTGCCAGATAATGACCATCTCAAACAAGACAGAATTTAACCATTTCCCCTTCACGTTCAATGGCATTACCATGCTGAAGCCCCCACTATCAACATCCTGGGCGTTACCATTGACCAGAAATTGAACTGGACCAACCACATAAATAATATGGCTACAAGATCATGTCAGAGGCTAGAGATTCTGTGGTGAGTAACTCACCTCCTGTCTCCCCAAAGCCTGTCCACCATCTACAAGGCACAAGTCAGGAGTGTGATGGAATACTCTCCACTTGCCTGGATGGGTGCTGCTCCAACAGCACACAAGAAGCTCAACACCTTCCAGAACAAAGCAGCCCCCTTGACTGGCACCCCATCCACCACCTTCAACATTCACTCCCTTCACCTTCGACGCACAGTGGCAGCAGTGTGTACCATCTACAAGATGCATTGCAGCAACTCACCAAGGCCCCTTAGACAGCACCTTCCAATCCCGACCTCTACCACCTGGAAGGACAAGGGCAACAGGTGCATGGGAACACCACCACCTGCAAGTTCCCCTCCAAGCCACACATCATCCTGACTTGGAACTATATTGTCATTCCTTTACTGTCGCTGGGTCAAAATCCTGGAACTCCCTTCCTAACAGCATTGTTGGTGTACCTACAACCCAAGTACTGCAGCAGTTCGAGAAGGCAGCTCACCACCACCTTCACAAGGGTAATTAGGGATGGGCAAGAGATGCTGACCTTGCCAGTGATGCCCACATCCCATGAAAGAATAAAATAAAATGGAGGTGCCCTCTCTCTTCCTTCCCTGCAACAGCAGCCTGCAGCTCCTTCTGTGCTGGAGGAAGTCCTATTGTCTCTACAGCTTTGAGATCCTGCCAACCATCCTTAATTGGATAGCAAGCATGCCCTCTGGCCACTAATTGACCAATTCAGAGAAAATCATTGCTGGGTAACTGTTCCCCAGTGTGGGGTCCAGATCCCTATTTAACCCCCATGTCAGGGTTGCAACCTAAAACCCAAAATCCTGGCCCTATCTCTGTAACCTGCTCTAGCCCTACAATCCGACGAGATCTCTGCGCTCCTCCAATTTTGGTATCCTGTACATCCCTGATTTTAATTGCAGCACCATTGGTGGTCGTACCTTCAGCTGCCCAGACCCTAAGCTCTGGAATTCCCTCCTTAAACTGCATCGCCTCTCTCTCCTCTTTTAAAATGCTCCTTAAAATCTACCTCTTTGGCTAGGTTTTTGGTCATTTGTCCTAATACCTCTTTATGAGACTTGGTGTCAAGCATCATTTGATAATTGCTCCTGTGAAATGCCTTGGGACAGTTTGCGATGCGAAAGGCACAATGTAAATGTAAGTTGTTGTTGTAGTTGTCATCGGCTGCCTCTCACCTCGCCCTCGAGTAAACCTTGCTCCATGATGCAGCATGTTGTTCAGCTCCATTCTTCTAAGGATCACTGCTGCTATCCCACCTCATGCTTGTCCACACAATGGCCCCGATGTTAACTCTGGGCCATTTTTGGCAGCTGCGTAGTGGTGTGAGCAGACTATCGAAATGCTTATGTGATGCTTCCCTAGTCTGAACTGTTCAGGAGGAGCTCTGCACTATATCCCTGACTGTGTTTCCACATTTGGAGTTATGTGATGAATTCTTCACCATACACAGTCCACCTCTGATCTCCAGTTGGCATTGAAGAGTGAAGGAGGAGGAAGAGCAGGAGTGCTTTAATCACCAGTGCTCTCAGCTGCTGGAGCGTTCAGTGAGCGGCCCATCCAAGAGTGCTTCATGTGAAGTGACCCCTCCGACACACCAACACTCCTGCAATCCTTATCACCACCATCTTGACAACCGCCATCATTCAGAAAAACCTAAAATAAAAGCAAAATACTGCGAATGCTGAAAATCTGAAATAAAAACAAGAAATGCTGGAGATACTGAGCAGGTCTGGCAGCATCTGTGGAGAGAGAAACAGAGTTAACGTTTCAGGTCAGTGACCCTTCATCAGAACTGGCAAATATTAGAAATATGAAAGGTTTTAAGCAATTAAAGCAGGGGTGGGGCAAGAGATAACAAAGGAGAAGGTGGAGATAGGACAAGGTCACAGAGAATAACTGACCAGAAGGTCATGGAGCAAAGGCAAACGGCATGTTAATGGTGTGGTGAAAGACAAAGCATTAGAACAGATAGGGTGTTAACAGACTGAAAACTGAACAGCCGCAAGTACAAACATGAAAAAAAAACCAGTGGGCAAGCAAACTGAACAAACTACCATGAAATAAAATAAAATAAACACAAAAAAAAAGAAAAAATAAAAAATAACTAAAAATAAAAGTCAAATGGGGGGCCCGTCATGCTCTGAAATTATTCAACTCAATGTTCAGTCCGGCAGGCTGTAGTGTGCCAAATCGGTAAATGAGGTGCTGTTCCTCGAGCTTGCGTTGATGTTCACTGCAGCAATCCCAGGACAGAGATGTGAGCATGAGAGCAGGGGGGAGTGTTGAAATGGCAAGCAACCGAAAGTTCGGGGTCCTGCTTGCGGACTGAGCAGAGGTGTTCCGCAAAGTGATGAAAGACAACCTCCACTAGTGAATAAGAAACAAAATGCAGGCTAGGATGCATGTTTCCTAGCAAGTGATTAAATTAGTTCCTTGGTGAGAATCATTTACTGCTGTGTTAAATTTATATTTGTCAAGAGTTGCTAAAACTATGCTTGCATCCTAGCCTGCACTTTGTGTCTTATCAACAAGTGGAGATTGTCTTTCTTTCTCATATCCTTGAGGAACTGGGAAAACTTTGGTTTGGAGTTTTGCAGTATCACATATATTTACAGAGCAGAAACTGGTCATTCAGCCTAACATCTGGTGTTTATGCTTCATAAAAGCCTCCTCCCACTTACCTTCATCTCACCCCATCAACATATCCTTCTATCCCTTTCTCAAATATGTGTTTATCAAGCTTCCCATTAAATGCATTTATGCTATTCATCACAACTACTCCATGTAGTAGCGAGTTCCACATTCTCACCACAATTAGAATTTCATTAACACTGGGGCTTTATTTGAAGATTGGAGGAAAATGAATGTTCCGGAATATTTTAAAAAGATGATTGCTAGGAGTATTTTGCAGGATTTTATCAACTGTTTTTTCTTTGATGCACAAGATCTGTGCTGATTTCTCCAGGTTCCCCAAATACCTATTGCATGCCTGTGACTATAAACTAAATGTAAATGTACCTGGACTTGATAAGACCATCAGTCAAAACCCTTGGGAAAAACCCAACCAAGACTTCTAGATTGTCCATCTTAGCGAGTCCTGGCAGATTGATCTTTAGTTTACAGCAAACTGTGCTGGCCCCATCCTTGGATAACTCTACGGCACCCGTGAAATATAAGAACATCTGAGGGTTATCTTGATAATATGCAACTCATAAGATATAGTCAGCATGGATTTTGAAACAATAACTTCAATTACTAGAGTTCTTTCAGAAGGTGACACAGGAGAGTGTCTATAATTTTATTTGGGACCCAAAACTCCACAGGGGTTCCATTGATCTCCACTCTAATTCCAGTGGGACACCGGCAGAACCTGCGGAAAACTGCAGAGACCGAGTTACACATTGCATCTTTGAATGGAAAAGTGGACAAATATTTGGAACCAAACAAGATACAAGGCGATGAGGAAGGAATGAAGGATTGGAATGAGTTCTGAAATGTTCCAGCAAAGAGCCAATGCAGAAATGATGGTTCTGAGATCTGGAATTCCAGAGGGGAAGCTGCACTTAAAATGAACACATATTGAGAAATTTTGGTTGCTTCATCCATGATTTCCTGTTCATCATCACAGATTCATCCTTGATGGATGTATTCTGGGTCACTTTTAAATGCATTTTGTTTCCATATTTTGTGCTTGATTTATGGTCACTAAAGTGTGGCATTATAAAACAAAAAGTAGCAATTGCTTTTGTAGCTTTGCAATGGTGCTTAAACTAAATTTAGCAAGAGCTATTTTTCACAAAATCTTCTTTGCTCCTAATCTACTTTGCTTCAAATAATGGTTGCAACAAATTGTAGCGACATGAAATTTACTGCAAAAATTAACAATTCGGCACAAGGCGTGCAGGCATAATCTATTTTAATCAAAAACAGTTTGAGTTGGTGCAAATCCTTTGGCACTCTGACCACATAAAACACATTTCTCAGAGATGTGTGGGTATGATATGCTTCACGTCAAAGTGAATCTGAAGTCTGAAGAACGAGACAGGTGAAATGTGGAACGAAATGCAAATTGCTGTGATTTGACCTGCTGGAATATAAGGGAAGTTTCTAGTGCAGACTGGTTGAAGGGGTTCATAGAACTAATCAAAGCTAACTCAGTTTGTAAATAATCTATAGTAATGTATATTGTGCTACATTATTACAAGCTAAAATTATTTTTTGATGTTTATGAAACTTGAACAAATAAATATTTCTTATAGATTTTTCCTTTCTCAAATTGAAACAGGAATCTGATTTAAAGATTAATGGTTTATTCCAGCTTGTACCACAAGACATCATTGATTATGGTTTGGAGTTACAGATGAGAAGGTTAATTATCTCAGATTTACACTGCACATGAACTGCCTGAGAGTGGGCATTTAAAAATAAAACAATTACAAGTTTTAAGTCGACAGTGATCTCGCCAAGTGTTGGTTTCTGAGTAAATGGAAGATTTCCATCCCACCGCTTGTGTTTTCTCACTCATTTGATAGATTTACCAGTCCAAACCAAAATACCGCACTATCCAGCCTGTATTTGAGACAAATCAATACTTTTTTTAATATAGTTTTAATAGGTTGCTGGGAATGGTTAAAAAAGCACAGAGGGTATCCTACCAATCGGATGTTTACTTTCTGCAATCTGAGAGTTCTGAGTGGGGAGCAGAGGAAAGTGAGTGTGGGTGATTCCAACTATCCTGAGGATTGGAGATGCTGGGCTGAATTTTACCAGCCCCTCAACAGTGGTGCTCGTGGCGGCGGTGCGGCCCCGGCGGGGTTATCATTTAAATATTACAATTAATTCAAAACAAATGCTAAGTAACTTACCTAGTCACGGCGGCTGCCCCACGCACATTTTGCGGGTGCCTATGGAACTCCGTGCAGCGTTCTGAGGCGTGATACTGGTGGGGAGGGGAAGAGTGAAATTATCAGGGCGGGAGAGGGTGAGCAGGGAAAACCTTTTTTATTGGTTGCGGGGATGGTGGGAAGGGGTTTAGGGACAAAGGAAATAGAGTTCGGGGGGAAAGGTCATGAGTGAAAATTCACATTTTTGGGGGTTCGAACAAAAAAGGTCAGCAAATTATTCATGGGGGGGGGGATTAGGGGAGGAGATTGGAAATATTAATAAGATTTTATTTCACCTGTTTCACAACCCTGTCTCTTTAAACAAAAGCAAAATATTGCAGATGCTGTAAATTTGAAATAAAAGCAAGAAATGCTAGAAATAGCAGGTCTGGCAGCATCTGGGAGAGAGAAGCAGAGTTAACGTTTCAGGTCAGTGACCCTTCAACAGAACTGGCAAATGTTAGAAATGTAATAGTTTTAAGCAAATAAAGTGGCGGTGGGGCAAGAGATAACAAAAGGCAAGGTGTTGATAGAACAGAGGGTCACAGAGAATAACTGACCAGAAGGTCATGGAGCAAAGGCAAAGGTGTGTTAATGGTGTAGTGAAAGACAAAGTGTTAGTGCAGAGAGGGTGTTAATTGGCAGAAAAATGAACAGCCCTGGCCCAAAGCACAAACATGAAAGAAAACAGTGGGTAGGCACGTGGTAAAAAAGTGAATTATAAAACAAACTAAAATAAAATAATAAATAATAAAAAAGAAAAATAACTAAAAATAAAAAGGGGGTCCCGTCCTGCTCTGAAATTAATGGACTCAATGTTCAGTCCGGCATGCTGCAGCGTGCCTAATTGGTAAATGAGATGCTGTTCCTCGAGCTTGCGTTGATGTTCACTGGAACACTGCAGCAATCCCAGGACAGAGATGTGAGCATGAGAGCAGGGGGGAGTGTTGAAATGGCCAGCAACCGGAAGCTAGAGGTCATGCTTACAGACTGAGCAGAGGTGTTCTGCAAAATGGTCACCCAATCTTCGTTTGGTCTCCCCAATGTAGAGGAGACCACATTGTGAGCAGCGAATACAGTATACTACATTGAAAAAAGTACAAGTAAATCACTGCTTCACCTGAAAGGAGTGTTTGGGGCCTGGGATAGTGAGGAGAGAGGAGGTAAATGGGCAGGTATTACACCTCCTGCGATTGCAGGAGAAGGTGCCATGGGAAGGGGTCGAGGTGTTGGGGGTAATGGAGGAGTGGACTAGGGTGTCGTGGAAGGAATGATCCCTTCGGAATGCTGACAGGGGAGGGGAGGGGAAGATGTGTTTGGTGGTGACATCACACTGGAGGTGGCGGAAATGGCAGAGGATGATCCTTTGGATGTGGAGGTTGGTGGGGTGACAAGTGAGGACAAGGGGAACCCTGTCTTGGTTCTGGGAGGGAGGGGAAGGGGTGAGGGTAGAGGTGCGGGAAATGGGCCAGACACGGTCAAAGGCCGTGTCAACCACAATGGGGGAGGAATCCTCGGTTGAGGAAAAAGGAAGACATATCAGACACGCTGTTGTGGAAGGTTGTATCATCCCTTTAACCATTTAAATGGAGGGGGCAGAGCAGTAGCCCCCGATGACATAGAGGGGGTGGCTATTCCATCCCCAGCAACGACATCCGGCGCTGGCACCATTTCTAAACATACACCTGTAAGTGCTATAACCTGCAAGGCTACAGACCAGCTGCTGGAAGGTGGGATTAGATTGGGCAGCTAGATTTTTTGGCTGGCGGAGACATAGCAGGCTGAATGGCCTCTTTCTGTGCCGTAACTTTTCTATGGTTCTATTGTTCTAATGGCACTGAAGGGCTTGAAGCCCTTTAAAGATGGCACCGGCACCTGCGCAGTGATGCCGGATACCATTGCTGGGGTCGGAACTGCCTCCCCCTCTATGTCATCAGGGACTGCCGCTCCACCCCTCCATTAAATGAGCCCCCGTGCGAAATATTGCAGGGGGCTCAGCAATGGCGCTTCTGTGTCTGAAGGCCGCTGAGTTCAATGCGCGTTGCCGTGATGTGCGGCGTGCCAACAAAATTCAAGCCGGCCATGTCTAGTTGCACCTTTTGAACTTACAATGGTAGAAACCATGAAGAAAGCTGCAGAGAGGGAAATATGAAACATGGTAAAACCTGCACCCAGGCAGATCTTATAGAGCTGTCACTGAGTTTAAACGAATGATTTTCCTAGAACTCCAGGGCCAACTGAAATGAGGTAATATGGTATGTGTGAATTAACAAAAAATGAATCCTTGAACTACGACAAAATGGATAGATGCAATGTTTGTATTTTATCAAAGATCTTTAATCACAAGAATCAAAAGTGTAACAAGAAAATTGACACAATTGTACTTTCACTAATATGTTGCATTATGAAGTTTTGGAGCAAAGTAGAATTTGTTGAGTCCAGATGAATAGATACTACACTTTATTTCCTGTATATAAAAACAAAGGATGTTATCGCCGCACAGTTGTGTTACCAATACCATATCTCACCATGTCCTCTTTTATTTTGTTTTTTAAACTGACAGATATACTAGGAGAACAGATTGAAGAGCAGTGTAATTTATCTTTTACCTCACTCTGAAGGCTGTGATTAATACGGCCTTTAGCACTTGTGAAATAAAAGCTACTTGCAAACTAAAATTGCCCCACTGCTGCTCTATTATCCTCTACTGAACCCACATAGGCAAGGTCACCACTGACAAGATTGAATGAATAAGAATGTAAACTACCTTATAAAATGGAGCAACAAAAGTGAGGCAGGAGTCAAACTTTAATCCACAATGACCACTGCTATCAAGCTGTTGATTCAGACTGTTTGCTGACCAAAGGATTTTTTTTTAGTTCACGCATGATCAGAATTTCTAACATTTATATCTTAAAAAAGGAGGTTGTGTAATTCAGTATTGGAAAACTTCTTACAAACTCTCAGACCTTCACCTGAATCCAGTGATGAGTTCAAAATCTTCGGTCTATATCTTTTCTTATCTCAGTCATTATTTGCTAATTGTTAAGTCAAATGAATCGGATAGTCTTGAGACAGTTTTCAATAGATGGGAATAATCAACATGACAAAAACAGGTTATTTGGTCACTATCACTTTGCTGTTTGTGGGAGCTTGCTGTTGACAAATTGGCTGCTGCATTTCCTACATTACATGTGACTACAATTCAAAAGTATTTCATTGACAGTGCTCTGTGGGCTGTTTCCAGGGACGCACAATGTGATAAATATCAACTGCTGCTGGAGGACCATCAACTTGGTGAAAGACGCTCTGTGGTCTGCCCAACACTTGCTGGTCTTCCTGTGCAAAGAGCTGTCGACAGCCTAGTGTTGCAGACTGGCACATTTCAAGCTCCAGGACTATGTGCTGAGGGACGCACTAAAGCTTAGGGCAGCTGCAAAGGCTCAATGGGGAAAGGCCACTGTGTAAGGCCCTCCCGCCATAGTATACCAAGGGGCTGGTTAACTGTGTAAAACCCCTCGGGCTGTATGCACCAGTGAATTGTTTTGGTATGTAATGTAAAAATGTACATTGCAAATACAACCTGAGATGGCAAAGGGTAGTGAGGCACCTCATGTACTGCATTGAAAGCCATTGATCCATATGGCACTTTATGAAATGGCCAATTTCAATAATTTTGCAATATATTTTTACAAATTTTATGAATGAAGTAAATTTTTGGAAAAAGAAGGCTGTGAAGCACTTTGGGACATGCTGTAGCTCTGAAAAGCATAATAGAAATACAAGTCTTTCTTTCCTTCATTTATAATACAATAATGGAGGTGCCCATTTCATGCCCATTTAGATGTAGGGGGTTTGGACCTACAAAGTGCTTGAGGTGTTCAGAGGTCCCCAACGCAGGGAATAAATGAAGAGGCTAAGGGAATCTGGGGATAAGCTACTTGGGAGGCTCACTAGACCTGTGACTTCAATGCGAATGATGCTGGGGTACACTGAAGCAGCACTCCAACATCTCATCATCCATTTGGAATATGTGATGTCGGGAATCTGCCATTTAATTTTTTGTAAAAAGCAGGTAGCCCTGCCACTTTTATCCAGTGTCCTCCCCATGCCATCCTGTCCATCATGTCCCTACTATTTCATCAATTCCCAGGATGTTTTTCCTGGGTAAGTGCCCACCATACAATGAATGGCCAGCAGCCCCTCACTGGCTCTGGAGGTCCGACAGTGTGGCCCTAGCACTCCAGGCACATTATGAGAGACAAGCCTGAAGCAGATAGTCTGATGAGGTTTTGCAGATGGGATTATCTCATTTGCAGGTAAATGGCTGCAACACCTGAGCAGAAGCCAACACTGGCAGCGCACCATGCAAATTACATGAGTTGCCCCCATGGTGTATAAAACTGCCCATTACTCAAACCAAATATTTGTTTTTCTTTAATTCTTTCATGAGATGTGAGCATCGTAGGCAAGGTCAGCATTTGTTACCCATCCCTAATTGCCCTTGACAACTGAATGGTTTGCGAGGCCATTTCAGAAGGCAGTTAAAAGTCAACCACATTGCTGTGGGTCTGGAGTCACATAAAGTCCAGACCAGGTGAGGATGGCAGATTTGCTTCCCTGAAGGACATTAGTGAACCAAATGGGATTTTACGACAATCAATGATAGTTTCATGGCACCATTACTGAGACTAGCTTTCAATTCCAGATTTTTATTAATTAATTGAATTTAAATTCCACCAGTTACCGTGGTGGGATTTGAACTCAAAAAAGAAGCAAAATACTGCAGATGCTGGAAATCTGAAATGCAAACAGTAAGTGTTGGAAATACTCAGCAGGTCTGGCAGCGTCTGTGGAGAGAGAAACAGAGTTAACATTTCAGGTCAGTGACCTTTCATCAGAGCATTAGCCTGGGCATCTGGATTACTAGTTCAGTGACATTACCACGATACCACCACCTCCCCTATATTTGGTATTCTTACTTGGACAGGTTGACTACTATAGGAAGTGGAAATGAAACTGGTATTATGGCACAAAAGATTTGATTATAGGAGGCACCATCATTGGCACAAGGGCTCACGTATTCACTGCCCACAGCATTTTGCAATGCATGACTTTGGAGGCCAGAAAGAAATCATGTTGTTGGTCTGCATGGGTCTTGGTTAAAAGGTATCATTAGATCTCACTTCAATTTTTTCCCACGAGCATTCCTCTGCTCTGGGACACTTATATTACAGCGGAAAATTGAGATACATGGACAGAATGTTTTTTTATAGTTCCGCTTCTAAAACTTATGAAGGGGTCTGTAGCACGGAAAACATAATCAAGCCTGATTTCCCTGTGGACCCTGAACAAGGGCACCAGGCAGGAGAACCTTAACCCACATACATCCAGGTTCAGGTCATTGAAATGGCTCTGACTCTGTCCAGCACAGATACATCCCATTGACTGGGCCTAGTTACCAGGAGAGGCAAGTGGCATCAGGGTCTCCGGAACCATCCAAGCAGACCCCGCTGATGGGGATCAGCGGTGGGGGGTTGTTGGTGAGGATCATCCTGGGGCCGAGAGCCACAATCGCCACCAGAGGTGCCCTCCGAGGGTCCTGGATTTCCCCCAAAGGGGAGACCCTCCCCGACCCTATTTGGAAGCCACCAAGCTTTACCTGGAGATGCCTCCCTGAGGCAGTGAGCCCCTCCGTCTTCAACAAAATTGAAGTGGAGGTGGGAAGAGGCCCCTTAGTGTCCAATAATGAGCCACTTAGGGGTCCCAATTGGCCTGGGGTGGGATGGCTGCCCTCGGCCTTCCCTGCCCCGGACAAATTAGCAAGGGGCCCGAGAAATGTAGAGAATGGCACCCCTACCATTTTGTTTGCCCCCCATCTTTTTGCCCACCTCCAAGGGCAGAACAAAATTCAGCCCATTGTTTCAGTCAATGAACAATTCACCTGTTGATAGGGCCAGGCTGACTATCAACAGCAAATTGTGCCTGCTGCCACGTGTATGCAATTCCAGGGTGTTGTTAATTAAAGGGGGTAGTTTTGTCCACATTTACCCCACTCTCTCTGGATCCCCTGTTTTCACAAACAATGGTTTTCCCTTAACGAGCCAGCAGTTGCCTTTAAGAACTGCCAGTTGCATTGATTTTACAAGTAGTCCCAGCTAAACTCACTCCTGGACTGATTCCCTATTCACATGTTAAACATGCAAGGAGTTGAGTCAAATGAAAAGAAAATAAAGAAAATGATTGCCTGACAGAAGTTGACAGGCCCCATCATCCCCAATACTGGTGCCAATTCACAGGTACCATGGATGAGTATAATCTTGATTTAACTGGACCAGAAAAATGGGGCCAATATGTAGACTTTGTTCATCATTGGAGTGAAAGGATGGTGTTAGAGGAGTGTAAGGTAGAATTACTCAGAATAAATAACATAGAAATAGACCAATCGACCCAACTAGTCTGTGCTATTGTTTAAACTCCACAAAAGTCTTGTCTCATTCTAGCTATTTCATCTCAGCCTTTCAGCACATTTTTCTGTTCCCTTTTATCTCATGCACGCAATTAATTTCCTTTTGAAAGCATTTAAGCTATTTGCCTCAACCACTTTTTGTGGTAACGCGTTCCACATTCTAACCATGCTCTGAGGTAGGTCCTCATTTAACCTGCGCTAACTGAGGAGATATTGCTATGATTGAACAAAACTGTTCAATCCCCAAAACTTTGATCTCTGTAGCTTGAAAATACTGTAGTTACAAATGAATATTGGAAGAATAAAAGTAAATAAATCAAGTTCTGAATGTTCCGTGGCCTTACTTTAGGTATTCATTCTGTCTTTCAGTTCCACTGTTGAAATATCGATGAAAATATGATAGCAACATTTTAGACAGCCGTGACTATCATAAAGTAGAAATGTTCATTTCTGGGAGAAATGATATACTGCCACTTAATAAAGCAATCACTTCAGCTACATGTTTATCTTCTGAAAAACACAGCCAACTGAATCAATCATTGGATCCAGACTGACCGTAAATAACTAACGTGAAATGCAGAGAAGGCTGGAAATTTGAAATATAAGCAAAAAATGTTGGAAGAGTTAACAGGTCAGGCAAAATGTATTGAGAGAGAAACAGAGTAGATGGGGCAATTTTAACCAGGTGAAACACAGAGTTTACACCTGCCCAATATTACTCATTGCCTTTAATGAAGAGTAAAATTGAGCAGTTCTAAAACTAACTTTGCACCCAATACCGTTACTTTCCCGACTGGCAGGATGGATTAAAATTGCCCCCTTTGAGCAGGTATAAAATTAGCATTCTACCTGATCCTGTGGATTTCCCACCCAGTGAGTTGGGGTAAAAATGCCCCCAACATTTCAGGTCAATAAACTTTTGTCAGAACAGGAAGCAGCCCATGGAATTAAAGAGGCAGCAACAGTGTGGATATGAAATTGGCAAAGGAACAGAAAGCAGAGAGTGGTGGTGAACAATTGTTTTTCAGACTGGAGAGAAGTATACAGAGGTGTTCCCCAGGGGTTGGGATTGGTATTTGATGTTTATTAATGATCCAGACTTTGGTACACAGGACATAATTTCAAAGTTTGCAGGTGACACAAAACTTGGCAATGTAATAAACAATGAGGAGGAGAGTAACAAACCTCAGGAGGACATGGACAGACTGGTAAAATGGGTAGAAATATGACAGATGAAATTCAATACAGAGCAGTGTCAAGTGCTACCTTTTGGTAGGAAGAATGAGGCAATATAAATTAATGGTGCGATTTTAAAGGGGCTGTAGGAACAGAGATCTGAGGATGTATGTGCACATGACTTTGAAGGTGGCAGGAAAAGTTACGAAAGCTGCTAAAAAAAATAGCATACAGGATCTTTGGCTTTATGAATAGAGGCACAGAGTACAAAAGCAAGAAAGTTATACTAAACCAATATAACACTCTGGTTAGACCTCAGCTAGAGTATTGGGCTGAATTCTTAACTGCCAAAAAATGAGTCGGCTGGTGTTGGGTGAGCGGCTAAAATTCATAAAATCTGAAATAGGAATCCATCGTGAATGTTGAGTCTCGAATCTGCTCACTTCCAATTTTAACAGAGGAGAGATGAGGGGCAGGCGACCAATCCACTTGCAGGAGGCAGTTTGGTCATTTGACTATTACGATGAGGTTGTGTGTCTTCATTCCGTCACTCTATTTCATCTGTCATGTTTCTGCCCATTTTACCAGTCTGTCTATGTCTTCCTGAAGTTTGTTACTCTCCTCCTCATTGTTTGCTGCATTTCTGAGTTATGTGTCACCTGCAAACTTTGAAATTCTGCCCTGTGTATCAAAGTCCAGGTCATTGATATACATCAAATACCAGTCACTTTATTTTTAACTCCTGTTGGCCATATTTCCTAGGCCTCGCAAATCTGTCAGGTGAAAGGAGGCGAGAAGGACATGATGGGCTGAATGGTCTTCTTCTGTGCTGTAACCATTCTAAGATTCTATGGCCGGAATTTAACATTGGGTGGGAGGTCCTGCCCATCAGCTGAAAAGTCGATGGCGAGCCCGCCTCCGCTGGGCCTGGGGAGCCATGCCGGGAGTTTTGCTCCCCAGGCCCTTATTTGGTATTAGGCGGGACTTCCACCTCCGTGAGGCAGGAAGGCCTGTTTAATGGAGCTGCCAGCCAATCAGCGGGCTGGCAGCTCTTAGTCCAGCAGCGCCATCGGGTGTGGTGGCCATTGCTGGCACTGCAACCCACCTTCAACAGGAAGAGAAAGGACGGCCCCAGAAAGAAGGTGAGTTTCTGGGGCCTCGCCGGGAACAATTGGCCGATGCTCCAGCGAGGCAAAGGGGAGGTCAGTTGGGGGTGGGGGGGGTGAGGGGGAGTGTTGTGCGTTAGGGGCAGTTGGAGCTTTAGGGGCAGCCATCTATGGGCACAGGGTGCCCGATCAGGAGGGCCACATCCCTTTGCCGCCACCCACCATGAGTAAAATACCAGCGGCAGAGGGAGGAGGCCCATAAGTGGCAGTTAATTGGCCACTTAAGGACCTTGATTGATCTGGAGCAGGCAACAATTTCTCGCTGCCGCCACCCCGTGTAAAATTGCAGCGGAGGTGGGAAGGCATCAGGAATGACACCTCCCCCACCTCCCACTCAAATTTATGCTCCCCCTCCCCCACCAGCCTGCTCCGGCCTATGATTCTAAAGGTTGAATCCATGAGGTAAGTGCCTTTACAGCACTGCTTGTGGGCCAGGAGGAGCAGGACTATTTCCTCCAGGCCCTCCCCTCCAACCCACAATCAGGACACCATCCCCGCCCCCCCCCCCCGGGATCTGTCTGTTTCCCCAACCACCATCGGAGCTCGAGGAACGGCAACTCATCTTTCAACGAGACACTTTACAGCCTTTCAGACCTAACATTGAGATCATCAAGTTCAGATTGTGACAACTGCTCCCATTTTTTCTGATAGAAGGAGCTGGTAATAGTTCTGTTTTTGCTATTTACACTTCTTCCAGACCTATCTTTCGTTTAAATAAAAGCAAAATGCTGCAGATGCTGGAAATCTGAAATAAAAACAAGAAATGCTGGAAATACTCAGTAGGTCTGGCAGCATCTGTGGAGAGAGGAGCAGAGTTAATGTTTCAGGTCAGTGACCCTTCTTCAGAACTGGCAGAGGTTAGAAATGTAATAGGTTTTAAGCAAATAAAGCGGGGGTGGGACAAGAGATAACAAAAGAGATGTTGATAGGACAAGGTCGCAGAGAATCACTGAGAATATCTTTTGTTTCTTTACTTGGTATTGTTTTCCTTTTCATGCATGTATTGAATTCTCTTTTGAATATTACTATTGGATCTACTTCCACCACCTTTCAGGCAGTCTGCTCCAGATCATAATGACTCGATGCATAAAAAAAAAATCCTCATCTCCCCTCTGGTTCCTTTACAAAATATCTTAAATCTGTGTCCTCTGGTTGCAGACCCACTCACCAGTGGATGCAGTTTCTCTTTATTTACTCTATCAAAACCCGTCATGATTTTGAACTCCTCTATTAAACCTCCTCTTAACCTTCTTTGCTCCAAGGTGAAAAATCATAGCTTTTCCAGTCTGTGCATTTCCACAAGTATCAGCAATGTTTTCACACATATTGTCACCTCTCATTGTGTCTACATTTATAGACATCAACCAATCAAAGCATTGCCAGATAATGAGGAACGTGGCAGCAAGATGCAGAAGATGATGGTGCACATATACAATGCATCAGTTTGTAAAGCAGGAGCAATCATTATCAATTCCTAAGTATCTGCATTACATTAAACATGGATCCTGAGCTCTTTAAACCAAAGCTATTCTCTCTTGACTCAGAATCTGATTTGCTATTAATTCCTGTTTACAAGTGACAGTTTTGCTGAACTCAGCAGCACTAAAAACACATCAAATAATGGAACTTTTCTGCTTATCTGTTAGAATAGTTAGGCAACACTTGTCCTTGATGATTTTAAATGCACAAGGTGGCAAAATATAATGGTTTGAGCGGATGTAGCAGAGGAAGGAAGTGCCAAGGTCTCACTGTTTCAAGGAAACCAGATAGTAAAATTGCTTTGCATTCACTTTTTCTTACCGAAAAGTTTCAGAAACTTTAGAAAAAGTTACTGGGGGAATTAGCTGCCTCACAAAGCATCATGGCTGACCTTGGTGCTATTATTCTCTGATGTAGTTGGAAGGAGTTAGGAGCATAAAAGTTTGGTGGTGTGGTGTCCTTCACTGCCATTGACAGTTCAATCCCTATGATTGACATTATCTGTAGTTCAGATTCCAGTAATGCCACAACTCAGTTACTGCCCACCTGGTGAAGTATGAACATTGGGAAGGCAGTCATCCTCATTTCCAAGTAGCTGTGCCTGGCTCTGTCCATGTGGTTCTGTAGATAAGGGTGGGTGAGGTCCAAAGACAATTGTGGCTGCAGGTACACAGATCATTAAAATGTTATGAACAGTTACAGAAACTAATCAAAAAGGCTAATGGAATGCTGTTCTTTATACCTAGAGGAATAAAATACAAGGGGGTAGAAGTCATGTTTCAGCTATTCAAAGACCTGGCTAGACCACACCTGGAGTTACTGTGAACAGTTCTGGACACCACACCTTAGGAAGGATATAGTGATCTTGGAGTTTGTGCACCATAGATTTACTAGAATGATACCTCGATTAAGCTACAAGGAGAAATTAAACCAACTAGGATTGCATTCCCTGGAATTTAAAAGGTGAAGGGGTGATTTGATCAAAGTTTTCAAGATGTTAAGGGGAACAGATAGGATAGATAGAAACTATTTCCACTGTCTAGGAGAGTCTAGGACTAGGGGGCATAGTCTAATAATTAGAACCAAACCTTTCAGGAGTGAAATTAGGAAACACTTCTACACACAAAGAATAGTAGAAGTTTGGAACTCTCTTCTGCAAACGACAATTGATGCTTGATCAATTGTTAATATTAACACTAAGGTTGATAGATTTTTGTTAGCCAATGGTATGAAGGAATATGGTCCAAAGGTGGGTATATGGAGTTAGATCATAGATCAGCCGTGATCTCACAATGGTGGATCATGCTTGAGGAACTAAATATCCTCCTCCCGTTCCTATGGCTGCAATTTTACGTAGTGGTGGTAGCCCCGCCCACCAGCTAAAAAGTTGGGGTGAGCCCCTCTCCACTGGGCCTGGAAACACGCAGCAATTTTATATGGCCCAGGCCCTAAGTTGGCCTCGGTTGGTACTTTTGCCCCTCTGAGGCTGTAAATCCTGCCTCCAAGAGCTGCCGGCCAATCAGAAGGCTAGCAAATCTTCAGTCCCAACAGTGCCACCGGGAGCAGTGGCCACTGTGTGAACTGCACCCAGCTATGACCAGCAAAATGGAGGAAGCCCTGGAAAAGGTAAGTGGGGATCAGGCCTTGCCGGGGACAATCGGCTGGGCCTGAGCGAGGAGGTGGAGGGGGATCAGTCGAAAGAGAGGGGGGGGGGAGATGTTGCAGCAGAGCAGCCTGTGCCAATTTGGAGGCCCTCCGTGGAAGGTCCCCACCACCCCGCCCCCCCCCCCCCCCAAGCCTTCAAGGAGTCTGGCAGGTATTATTGAGCAGCCTTCTCAGGTGCTGAAGTGCCCGTCTGCTGCTGATAATATACCAGCAGCGTTGGGAGGACGCCCTTAAGTGGTGATTAATTGGCCATTTAATGGCTTCAAATTGGCCTGGGGTGGGCAGGCCATTTTCTACCTTCCCCACTGCTGTTAAAATAGCAGCGGGAGCGGGCAGGCGACAGAAACGGTGCACCCCACCTCCCTCCCAATTTTACGCCCACCCCAGCCTCCCAGCCTGCTCCCAGTGGTGGTGGGGGGGATGCTGGGGGGTGTAAAATTCTGGCCAATGTATCTGTTACAAATGACCATGTCTCACATTGCTTTTTTTTCATTCTAATTTGCCTGTTCAGCACATTGATAGCTCATCTTCCTCTCAATAGTTCATAGATTCAAGCTCCACTCCATTACTCATTCCAGTGCAGTACTGAGAGTGTGCTGTATTGCTCAAAGCTTCATCTTTCTGATTAGGTGTTAACTGCCACTCAATCAGTTAAACATAAACAATTTAGTTGAACAATTTGACAAAAGGAAGTGGCATTTCTCATTCAACAAAAACAAGAAATGCTGGATTCACTCAGCAGGCCTGGCAGCATCTGTGGAAAGAGAAGCAGAGTTAACGTTTCGGGTCAGTGACCCTTCTTCGGAACTCCGAAGAACTTCGGGTTCCGAAGAAGGGTCACTGACCCGAAACGTTAACTCTGCTTCTCTTTCCACAGATGCTGCCAGACCTGCTGAGTGAATCCAGCATTTCTTGTTTTTGTTTCAGATTTCCAGCATCCGCAGTATTTTGCTTTTATTTTAGTGGCATTTCTCATTGTTTCGTGGTCAAGGTTTATCTCTTAACAGACACCAGACTAACACATCATTTAACACTTGTGCAATCTGTGCGATGCAAAATGGCTTCTGTATTTGCCAAAATAACAACAGTGGAAAAGTAATTCATTGACGATGAAGGTCTTTGGTTCATCCTGAGGTCATAAAAGATGCCATATAAATGTAAATAATTTATTTCTTCCCTCTTCTTAAATGAGATCCACTATAACAGTATATATATATATTGAAAATTTAAATCATCGCAATCGAAAATACAGTTTTAAGTATTCATTTCCTGAAAGACAAGATCATCAAAAGATCATCAATAGTCTTTACAACCCATGCTCTATGGGCTGGAATTTGTTCCCAGTCTGACGCCAGGTTCCGTGGTGAGGGAGTGAGGGAAGGGGCTGGAGGCTGGAGAATCGGAACAGCAGTAGCCGCCATGGAACCTGATGCTGGGTTTGCTGGACCTGACCTTCCCAGCAGCACGATAGGCCAGCATTGGCCTTCTCACCCAGAGGCCAATTGAGGCCCTTAAGTGGCCTATTGACGACCAATTAAGGGCCTCTTTCCACCGCCACTGGGACCTTACCAATGGCGAGGTGGAGGGGGGGGGGGCTCTCCGCTGCATGGGGAGGACACCTTGGAAAATGAGGTGCCATCCCAATGGGCTTTGGGGGCCCCTCCTTCGTGGCCCATAGAGGACCCCCCCAGGAATCGCTGTACCCCCAGCCTGCATGGGGTTGGGTCCTGCGTTCGGTCCCGGTGATGCGACGTCTTACCTTAGCATAAAATCCAGCCCAGGGTCTGATTAAAAATGCTTATTTTTTGGGATAAGCCTATTTTCAGGTGGAATAGTAAAAGTGCACCAGGTTACCACTCTTAAATGCACCAAATTATTAACTTTTAATGCAAAGAAAAATAAACAATTACATTCTATTCTGCTGTGCGATGGTTTACGGGGAAGTCTTGTTATTCTGAAATGAGTTTGGGCGGAGATTTGAACCTTAACTTCACTTCGGAAAACCAGTGCAATTTCAAGTTTCACCCAGATTGCCAATTGCAGCCAAAACATAAACTCTACCCCGTGAACTTTAATTGGTATAATAATAATAATAATAATGGATGTTGCACAGTTAATTAATCACAACTAATAGAGCTTTGTTCTCACAAACTGTCCTTGGAAGCCTCACTTTTTTCGAATAAGTGTTTAAAATGTTTCTGTAAGTACAGGAATTCTGGGTTTACTGGCACAGAAAGCAGTTAATGTGCAGGGGATTTGACTGACAGATGCTGGTTTCTGACATCCAATTAATAAACAATTAACAAATTGTAATGAATTTCAAACTGGGACATTAGAGTGCGTGAAGCAGAATGGAGAGGTTATACAAACATATAAACACACTTTCTATAGTCTGGTAACCAGATATCACTAAACTAGCGAATTTCTTTGAAGGAGCAATGTTTGCTGAGCAACATTTAGCAAAACAGCGGAGGAGTGTTATTATTGTTGTGCTTACAGATCAGCAAACTCTTGCGATTTTATCACGAGGATTTATCAGTAAAATTAATCCTCGCTCGTGATCTCGCAAGAGAGCTCTTAAGTCTCATGATTTTCTTAGGGAACACCTTTCCTACTCACACAAATATGAATAATTGTTTTCAGCTAAGAGACTTCTGAGAACAAAGAACAAAGAACAAAGAACAGTACAGCACAGGAACAGGCCATTCGGCCCTCCAAGCCTGCGCCGATCTTGATGCCTGCCTTCTGCACTTCGGGGGCCCATATCCCTCTATTCCCTTCCTATTCATATATTTGTCAAGATGTCTCTTAAACGTCGCTATTGTATCTGCTTCCACCACCTCCCCTGGCAGCAGGTTCCAGGCACTCACCACCCTCTGTGTAAAAAACTTGCCTCGCACATCCCCTCTAAACTTTGCCCCTCGCACCTTAAACCTATGTCCCCTAGTAACTGACTCTTCCACCCTGGGAAAAAGCTTCTGACTATCCACTCTGTCCATGCCGCTCATAACTTTGTAAACCTCTATCATGTCGCCCCTCCACCTCCGTCGTTCCAGTGAAAACAATCCGAGTTTTTCCAACCTCTCCTCATCGCTAATGCCCTCCAGACCAGGTAACATCCTGGTAAACCTCCTCTGTACCCTCTCCAAAACCTCCACGTCCTTCTGGTAGTGTGGCGACCAGAATTGCACGCAATATTCTAAATGTGGCCTAACTAAGGTTCTGTACAGCTGCAACATGACTTGCCAATTTTTATATTCTATGCCCCGACCGATGAAGGCAAGCATGCCGTATGCCTTCTTGACTACCTTATCCACCTGCGTTGCCACTTGTGGACCTGTACGCCCAGATCTCTCTGCCTGTCAATACTCCTAAGGGTTCTGCCATTTACTGTATACCTCCCACCTGCATTATACCTTCCAAAATGCATTACCTCACATTTGTCCAGATTAAACTCCATCTGCCATTTCTCCGCCCAAGTCTCCAACCGATCTATATCCTGCTGTATCCTCTGACAATCCTCATCATTATCCGCAACTCCACCAACCTTTGTGTCGTCCGCAAACTTACTAATCAGACCAGCTACATTTTCCTCCAAATCATTTATATATACTACAAACAGCAAAGGTCCCAGCACTGATCCCTGCGGAACACCACTAGTCACATCCCTCCATTCAGAAAAACACCCATCCACTGTTACCCTCTGTCTTCTATGACCGAGCCAGTTCTGTATCCATCTTGCCAGCTCACCTCTGATCCCGTGTGACTTCACCTTTTGCACCAGTCTGCCATGCGGGACATTGTCAAAGGCTTGACTGAAGTCCATATGGACAACATCCACCGCCCTTCCCTCATCAATCATCTTCGTCACTTCCTCAAAAAACTCAATCAAATTAGTAAGACACGACCTCCCCTTCACAAAACCAAGCTGTCTCTCGCTAATAAGTTCATTTGTTTCCAAATGGGAGTAAATCCTGTCCTGAAGAATCTTCTCTCATAGTTTCCCTACTACTGACGTAAGCATCACTGGCCTATTATTTCCTGGATTATCCTTACCACCCTTCTTAAACAAAGGAACAACATTGGCTATTCCCCAGTCCTCTGGGACCTCACCTGTAGCCAATGAGGATGCAAAGATTTCTGTCAAGGCCCCAGCAATTTCTTCCCTTGCCACCCTCAGTATTCTCGGGTAGATCCCATCAGGCCCTGGGGATTTATCTACCTTAATGCTTTGCAAGACACCTAATACCTCCTCCTTTTTGATAATGAGATGACTGAGACTATCTGCACTCCCTTCCCTAGGCTCATCATCCACCAAGTCCTTCTCCTTGGTGAATACTGATGCAAAGTACTCATTTAGCATCTCACCCATTTCCTCTGCCTCCACGCATAGATTCCCATCTCTTTCCTTGAGTGGGCCAACTCTTTCCCTGGTTACCCTCTTGCTCTTTATATACGTCTAAAAAGCCTTGGGATTTTCCTTAATCCTGTTTGCCAATGACTTTTCATGACCCCTTTTAGCCCTCCTAACTCCTTGCTTAAGTTCCTTCCTACTGTCTTTATATTCCTCAAGTGCTTCGTCTGTTCCTAGCCTTCCAGCCCTTACAAATGCTTCCTTTATCTTAGAAAACATTCATTTAATTTCTGGAGGCACTACTTTAAATTGAAAATGTGCTCAGCACATTAAAGCTATCCTGCTAATTACTGGGGGTGGGTGGTCTGCTCTGAGGGAGTCAACAGTGATCACATTTATTGGGTGGGCTGGAGAGTGCAGGAGCTCAAGGCAAATGGGGTTATCATAAAGCGAAACGGTCAAGATATCAAGTGTTTACTGGGAGGGGACAGTCATGGAGTGTGTTCTCAGGGAGTAAACATAATTTGTGGAATTACTTATCAGAGTCGCGCTTGGCTTTAGCCCAGCATAGTGGTAATATTACAGATCTCACTGCTGGATGAGAACTATTTCAGCCATTTATCTGAGTTTATTCTATCCTTAATAGCAGACACATTAGGAACAGGAGTAAACCATTCAACTGCTCGGACCTGCTGTGCCATTCAATAGATCATGACTGAACTTCATTTTCCTGTTTTTGCTCCATCTCCCTTGATATTCTTACCCAACAAAAATCAATCTTAAAAGCAAAATATTGCATATGCTGGAAATCCGAAATAAAAACAGAAAATGCTGGAAATGCTCAATGATGAAAGGACACAGACCTGAAATGTTAACTGTTTCTCTCTCCACAGATGCTGCCTGACCTGCTAAGTTTTTAAAAAAAATTTCTACTTACCTCTCACTCCTGAAATCTCCAATTATCCCTCAGTATTTGGGAAAGTAAGTTCCATATTTCTACTACCCTTTGTGTGAAAATGTGATTCCTGATATTGTTACTGAATGACCCAGCTTAAATTCTAAGATGACTCTTTGTTCTTGATTTCCCCACAAAAAGAAATAGTTTCTCTGCACTACCCCATCAAATCCTTTTAACATTTTAAACACTGTGATCAGATCACCCACATCTCAATCTCTTAAACTCAAGGGAATAGAAGCCAATTTTAAGTAACTTGTCTTCATAATTTAATGCTAAGCCCCAGTATAATGCTAGTAAATTTCCATTGCACCCTCTCCAAATCCAGTATATCCTTCCTGAGGTATAGTGCTCAAAATTGATTGCTGTGCTGCAGATAAGGTTTGACCAAAGTTCTGCACAACTGAAGCACATCTTCATCTCCTTTAGTATACTGTATTCGCTGCTCTCAATGTGGTCTCCTCTACACGGGGGAGACCAAACGCAGATTGGGTGACCACTTTGCAGAATGCCTTCGTTCAGTCCGAAAACATGACCCCGAGCTTCCGGTTGCTTGCTATTTCAACACCACCCCTCCCCCCCCACCACTCCCAGCCCTGCTCTCATGCCCACATCTCTGTCCTGGGCTTGCTACAGTGTTCCAGTGAACACAATGCAAGCTCGAGAAACAGCACCCCATTTACCGATTAGGCACGCTACAGCCTGCCGGACTGAACACCGAGTTCAATAATTTCAGAGCATGACGAGCCCCCCTTTTTCATTTCTAGTTTTTTTTTTCTTTTTAAAAATTTTTTATTTTATTTTAGTTTGTTTTTTTAACCATCTGCCTGCTACTTTTTTCATGTTTGCGCTTTTGGCCAGGGCTGTTCATTATTCTGTCATTTAACACCCTCTCTGCACTAATGCTTTGTCTTTCATCGCACCATGAACACACCCTTTGCCTTTGCTCCATGACCTTCTGGTCAGTTATTCTCTGTGACCCTTTGTTTTCTCTTTCGTTATCTTTTGCCCCACCCCACTTTATTTGCTTAAAATCTATTACGTTTCTAACCTTTGCCAGTTCTGATGAAGGGTCACTGACCTGAAACGTTAACTTTGCTTCTCTCTCCACAGATGCTGCCAGACCTGCTGAGTATTTCCAGTATTTTTTGTTTTTATTTCTTCATCTCCTTTGTATTTAAGTCCCTGAGATACAGGCCAACATTCCACTGGCCTGTTTGATTATTCTTTTGTACCTGTCTACAATCTTTTAGTAATTTTGTTCTTTGACTCCCAAATCTCTTTTGTCCTCTGCAGTCCTCAGTTTCTCACCATTTAGAAAATCTCCACTTTTATTTTATCTGATAATTACTTTAATTTTTTCTTCCACTAATATGAAATGTTGTCATACTGTGCAGCTGTGAGATCAGGGTGCAGTATCAATGAGTGGTAATCTGTTCTATCTGCTTATTTCCCTAACTGTCACATTATCAGCACCTCAGAGTCCATAAATAGCATGAAAATGAACTGTTATCATGGAAGACTATCTTATCTAAGATATAATTTACAGTTAAGTTGAGGGGGAGGATAATGTTCTGAATCAAGTACAAAGAACATGAATTTATTTTAACAAAATTCCGTATGTACACCCTCAATATAACTAGCTCTAGGTCTTAATCTGGTAATACAGTATAAACCAGGAAATAGTGGGGGCTTGTAAGAAAGGTACAGCAATAATCATGGGTGATTTTAATATGCATAAAGACTGAATTAGTCAAATTGGCAAAAGTAGCCTTGAGGGAGAGTTCATTGAATGTATTAGCGATTGGTTACACAACATATTGCTCCAAAAACAACCAGGGAGCAGGCTATTCTAGATTTGGTGTTGTGCAATGAGGTGGGACAAATAAATGATCTCATAGTTAAGGATCCCCGAGGGAAAAGTGATCATAGCACACTAGAATTTCAAATTCAGTTTGAGGGCGAGAAGCTGGAGTCCCATACGAGCGTTCTGGAACAAAGAACAAAGAACAAAGAAAAAAGGACAGTACAGCACAGGAACAGGCCATTTGGCCCTCCAAGCCTGCGCCGATCTTGATGCCTGCCGAAACTAACACCTTCTGCACTTCCGGGGCCCATATCCCTCTATTCCCTTCCTATTCATATATTTGTCAAGATGTCTCTTAAACGTCGCTATTGTATCTGCTTCCATCACCTCCCCTGGCAGCAGGTTCCAGGCACTCACCACCCTCTGTGTAAAAAACTTGCCTCGCACATCCCCTCTAAACTTTGCCCCTCGCACCTTAAACCTATGTCCCCTAGTAACTGACTCTTCCACCCTGGGAAAAAGCTTCTGACTATCCACTCTGTCCATGCCGCTCATAACTTTGTAAACCTCTATCACGTCGCCCCGCCACCTCCGTCGTTCCAGTGAAAACAATCCGAGTTTTTCCAACCTCTCCTCATAGCTAATGCCCTCCAGACCAGGCAACATCCTGGTAAACCTCCTCTGTACCCTGTCCAAAGCCTCCACGTCCTTCTGGTAGTGTGGCGACCAGAATTGCACGCAATATTCTAAGTGTGGCTGAACTAAGGTTCTGTATAGCTGCAACATGACTTGCCAATTTTTATACTCTATGCCGCGACCGATGAAGGCAAGCATGCCGAATGCCTTCTTGACTACCTTATCAACCTGCATTGCCACTTTCAGTGATCTGTGGACCTGTACGCCCAGATCTCTCTGCCTGTCAATACTTCTAAGGGTTCTGCCATTTACTGTGTACATCCCACCTGCATTAGACCTTCCAAAATGCATTACCTCACATTTGTCCAGATTAAACTCCATCTGCCATTTCTCCGCCCAAGTCTCCAACCGATCTATATCCTGCTGTATCCTCTGACAATCCTCATCATTATCCGCAACTCCACCAACCTTTGTGTCGTCCGCAAACTTACTAATCAGACCAGCTACATTTTCCTCCAAATCATTTATATATACTACAAACAGCAAAGGTCCCAGCACTGATCCCTGTGGAACGCCACTAGTCACAATTCAGAAAAAACACCCATCCACTGTTACCCTCTGTCTTCTGTGACCGAGCCAGTTCTGTATCCACCTTGCCAGCTCACCTCTGATCCTGTGTGACTTCACCTTTTGCACCAGCCTGCCATGCGGGACCTTGTCAAAGGCTTTACTAAAGTCCATATGGACAACATCCACCGCCCTTCCCTCATCAATCATCTTCGTCACTTCCTCGAAAAACTCAATCAAATTAGTAAGACACGACCTCCCCTTCACAAAACCAAGCTGTCTCTCGCTAATAAGTTTGTTTGTTTCCAAATGGGAGTAAATCCTGTCCTGAAGAATCTTCTCTCATAGTTTCCCTACCACTGACGTAAGGCTCACTGGCCTATAATTTCCTGGATTATCCTTACCACCCTTCTTAAACAAAGGAACAACATTGGCTATTCTCCAGTCCTCTGGGACCTCACCTGCAGCCAATGAGGATGCAAAGATTTCTGTCAAGGCCCCAGCAATTTCTTCCCTTGCCACCCTCGTATTCTCGGGTCGATCCCATCAGGCCGTGGGGACTTATCTACCTTAATGCTTTGCAAGACACCCAACACCTCCTCCTTTTTGATAATGAGATGACTGAGGCTATCTGCACTCCCTTCCCTAGGCTCATCATCCACCAAGTCCTTCTCCTTGGCGAATACTGATGCAAAGTACTCATTTAGCACCTCGCCCATTTCCTCTGGCTCCACGCATTAAACAAAGTTAAACAAAGGTAATTACATAGGCATGAGGACAGACTTGGCCCTAGTGGACTGGGCAGGAAGACTACAAGGCAGGACAGTTGATGAGCTGTGGCAGATGTTTAAGGAGATATTCAATTCCTCCCAACTAAAATATATTCCAGAGAGGAAGAAAGATTCTAAGAGGGGGAAAAAACATCCATGGCTAAGCAAGGAAGTTAAGGATAACATAAAGTTAAAAACTAAGGCATACCATATTGCAATGGCCAGTGGCAGGCTGGAAGATTGGGAAACTTTTAAAGATCAACAAAGGGTTAGTAAAAAAGTAATAAAAAGAACAAAGGTAAATTACGAAAGAAAACTAGCGCAAAATATAAAAACGGATAGCAAAAGTTTCTGTAACAATATAAAAGGGAAGAGAGTAGCTAAAGTGAATGTTGGTCCGTTGGAGGATGAGACTGGGGAGTTAATAGAAGGGAACACAGAAATGACAGAGACATTAAATCAGTAGTTTGCTTCAGTTTTCACAGTGGAGGACACTAGTACCATCTCAATAGTCACAGGTAATGCAGAGGTTATAGAAAGGGAGGAACTTAGAATAATCATCATCACTAGGGATAAAGTACTGAGCAAGCTATTGGGATTGCAGGCAGACAAGTCTCCAGGGCCTGATGGCCTACATCCTGGGGTCTTAAAGGAAGTGGCAGCGGAGATAGTGGATCCATTGGTTAGAATATTCCAAAATTCTCTGGATATGGGAAAGGTTCCAGTGGATTGGAAAAAAGCTAATGTAACACCCTTATTCAAAAAGGGAGGGAAACAGAAAGTAGGAAACTATAGACCAGTTAGTTTAACATCTGTCATTGGGAAATTGTTAGAATCCATTATTAAGGAAGTAATAACAGGACATTTAGAAAATCAAAACACAATCAATCAGAGTCAGCATGGTTTTATGAATGGTAAATCATGTTTGACTAATTTGCTCGAGTTCTTCGAAGCTGTAACAAGCAAAGTGGATAATGGGGATCCTGTAGATGTAGTATATCTGGACTTCCAGAGGCATTTGATAAGGTGCTGCACAAAAGGTTAATACACAAGGTCATAGAGTCATAGAGTCGTGCAACATAGAAACAGGCCCTTCGGCCCACCGCGTCCATGCTGACCATCATGCCTATCTCTACTAATCCCACCTGCCTGCATTAATTCCATATCCCTCTATTATTTGCTCATTCAAGTACCTGTCCAGATGCCTCTTAAATGTCGCTACTGTTCCTGCCTCCACCACCTTCTCTAGCAGCTCATTCCAGATACCCACTATTCTTTGTGTGAAAAATTTACCCTTTTGATCTCCTTTAAACCTCCTCCCTCTCACCTTAAATCTATGCCCTCTAGTTTTAGTCACTCCTACCATGGGAAACAGACTCTGGCTATCCACCCTATCTATGCCTCTCATAATTTTATACAACTCTATCATGTCCCCTCTCAGCCTCCTTCACTCCAGGGAAAACAGACCCAGCCTATCCAATCTCTCTTTATAACTCAAGCCCTCCGAACCAGGCAACATCCTTCTGAATCTTTTCTGCACCCTATCTAGCTTAATCACATCTTTCCTGTAGTGCGGCGACCAGAACTGCACACAGTTCTCCAAATGCGGCCTAACCAACGTTATGTACAACTGTAACATGATGTCCCAACTCTTGTACTCAGTGCCTCGGCTGATGAAGGCAAGCATACCATACGCCTTCTTCACCACCCTGTCTACCTGTGTTGCCACTTTCAGGGAACTATGTACTTGCACCCCAAGGTCTCTCTGCTCAACAACACTCCCCAGGGCCCTGCCATTCATTGTATATGTCCTGCCCTGGTTTAACTTCCCAAAATGCATCACTTCGCACTTGTCTGCATTAAATTCCATTTGCTAATCCCTTGCTCACTTTCCCAGTTGATTTATATCCTGTTGTAACCTTCGACAACCTTCTTCACTGTCCACTATACCACCAATTTTGGTGTCATCTGCAAACTTACTAATCATGCCCCTTACATTCACATCCAAGTCATTAATTTATATGACAAACAACGGAGGGCCCAGCACCGATCCCTGCGGCACAGCACTGGTCACCGGCCTCCAATCTGAAAAACAGCCCTCCACTTCTACCCTCTGCCTCCTATCACCAAGCCAATTTTGTATCCAATTTGCTAGCTCACCCTGGGTCCCATGTGTTCGAACCTTTCGGACCAATCTACCATGCAGGACCTTGTCAAAGGCCTTGCTAAAGTCCATGTAGACAACGTCCATCGCCCTGCCCTCGTCAATCCTCTTGCTTACCTCCTCAAAAAACTCAATCAAATCCATGAGACATGATTTCCCACGCACAAAGCCATGCTGACTATCCCTAATCAGACCATGTCTTTCCAAATGCATATAAATCCTGTCTCTCGGAATCCCTTCCAATAACTTTCCCACCACTGATGTAAGGCTCACCGGCCTGTAATTCTCTGGCTTATCCCTGCTGACCTTCTTAAGTAAAGGCACAACATTAGCTATCCTCCAGTCTTCTGGTACCTCACCCGTGGCTAACGATGATACAAAAATCTCTGCCAGGGCCCCAGCAATCTCCTCCCATAGCATCCTAGGATACACCTGGTCAGGCCTTGGGGATTTATCCACCTTAATGCGCTTCAAAACCTCCAACACCTCCTCCTTTGTAATGTTGATATGCTCCAGGATATTGCTGTTCCCTCCCATGAACTCACTAGCTTCCATAACCTTCTCCACTGTAAATACAGACGAGAAGTATTCATTTCAGACCTCGCCCATTTCCCGTGGCTCCACACATAGGTTACTCCAGTGATCCTTAAGGGGACCTAATCTCTCCTTAGCTGCCCATTTACTCTTAATATACTTGTAGAATCTTTTAGGATTCTCCTTTATCTTATCTGCCAGGGAAATCTCATGGCCCCTTTTCGCCCTCCTAATTTCCTTCTTAAGTGTAGTCCTACATCCCCTATACTCATCGAGGGACTTGCTTGATCCCGGCTGCCTATACCTGACATATGCCTCCTTCTTTGTCCTGAGCAGACCGTCAATATCCCTTGTCAGCCAACGTTCCCTAAATTTGCCAGCCTTGCCCTTCAATCTAACAGGAACATGCCAGCCCTGAATTCTTCTTATCTCACTTTTAAAAGCCACCCACTTGCCAGACGTTCTTTTACCTGTAAGCAGCATCTCCCAATCAACTTTTGAGAGTTCCTGTCTGATGTCATCGAAATTAACCTTCCCCCAATTTAGGACTTCAACTTGAGGACCAGTCCTATCGTTTTCCATAACTATCTTGAAGCTAATAGAGTTCTGGTCACTATCCCCCAAAATGCTCCCGCACTGACACTTCTACCATTTGACCAGCTTCATTCTCGAGGATTAGGTTCAGGTAAATTCACATGGGGTTAGGGGCAATTTATTAGCTTGGATAGAGGATTGGCCAACCAACAGAAAACAGAGTCGGGATAAATGGGTCTTTTTCTGGTTGGCAAGATGTAACTAGTGGGGTGCCACAGGGTTCGGTCCTCGGGCCCCAACTATTTATAATCTATATTAATGACTTGGATGCAGGGATAGAAGGTACTTTCGCCAAATCTGCAGATGACACTGAAATAGATGGGATAGTAAGTTGCAATAAAGAAATAAGAAATCTACAAATGGATATGGATAGGTTAGGTGAATGGGCCAAAATTTGGCAGATGGATTTTAACGTGGATAAGTGTGAGATTATCCATTTTAGTCGGAAGAATAGAAAGGCAAATTATTATCTAAATGGAGAGAAACTTCAGAATGCTTTGGTGCAGAGGGATCTGGGTGTCCTCATGCATGAATCACAGAAAACTAGTTTGCAGGTACAGCAGGTGATAAGGAAGGCAAATGGAATTTTGGCATTTATTGCTAAAGGAATAGAGTATAAAAGTAGGGAAGTATTGCTGCAACTGTACAAGGCATTAGTGAGACCACACCTGGAGTATTGCGTACAGTTTTGGTCTCCTTACTTGAGAAAGGATGCAGTTGCATTGGAGGCAGTTCAGAGGAGGTTCATTAGATTGATTCCAGAGATGAGGGGTTTGTCTTATGAAGAGAGATTGAGCAGTTTAGGCCTTTACTCTCTGGAGTTTAGAAGAATGAGAGGAGATCTATTTGAGGTATATAAGATGATTAAGGGGATTGACAAAGTAGACGTAGAGAGGATGTTTCCTCTTGTGCGGTAATCTAGAACGAGATTTAAAACAGAGATAAGGAGAAATTACTTCTCTCAAATGGTCGTGAATCTGTGGAATTCAGTACCCCAGAGTGCTGTGGATGCCGGGACATGGAGTAAATTTAAGCAGGAGATAGATAGATTTTTAATGAGTAATGGGTTGAAAGGTTATGGAGAATGGGCAGGAAAGTGGAGTCGAGGCCGAGATGAGATCAGTCATGATCATATTGAATGGTGGAGCAGGCTCGGGGGCTGAATTGTCTACTCCTGCTCCTAGTTCTTATGTTCTAATACATTTTAAAATTTGTTTATAGGATGTGGACATCCCTAATTAGCTTTGAGAAAGGGGTGGTGAGTCACCTTCTTAAACCGCTGCAGTATATGTAGTGTAGGTACACCCACAGTGCTGTTAGGGAGGAATTTCACGGTTTTGACCCAGTGACAGTGAAGGAATGGTGATATATTTCCACGTCAGGATGTTGTGTGGCTTGGAGGGGAACTTGCAGATGGTGGTGTTCCCATGCATCTGCTGCCCTTGTCCTTCTAGATCGTAGAAGTCATGGATTTGGAAAGGGCTGTTGAAGGAGACTTGGCGGGTTGCCACTGCTGCCACTGTGCATCGGTGGTGAAGGGAGTGAAAGTTTAAGGTAGTTGATGGGGTGCCAATCAAGCAGGCTGCTTTGTCCTGGATGATGTCGAGCTTCTTGAGTGTTGTTGGAGCTGCACTCATCCAGGCAAATAGAGAGTATTCCATCACACTCCTAACTTGTGCCTTGTCGATGGTGGAGAGACTTTGGGTATTCAAGAGGTGAGTTACTCACTGCAGAATTCCCAGCCTCTGATCTGTAATGATAGAATGTAATGAATTCAAACATGTCTTTGAGTAATACTTTGCTTTAAATGTTTTGAACTGTTTTATTTGAGAGCTTTCATTCACATCTATATTTCATGAAACGACTTGTATATTTTGATTATATGGTGCTTGCAGGATGGGTACACCAATACACTCAGGCTTTGTTGGCATGGTTATCGTTTGCAGTGGGAGCAATGTGTGTTGAAGGGTAAAGCATTTTAATTTTTCTTTATCCCTAGGATGTAGTTGGATCAGGAAAGAGGGGCCCCTGCATATTTATTGTTGGGGTTGCTATCCTTGACTGTTTAAATTTGTGTGGCTTGTTGCTGATCTATTTCTCCCCTTGAACTGATCCAACCCTCCCCTTAAAAGATGGAGTGGGATTTGAAGGAGTTTGTTTTGATTGAACATCTATGAACTGGTTGGTGTTACCTTAATTCCAGGGGGCTCTATTTTGACTTCTACCAAAAATGGGCACCAGGGTGGTGAAGTGTTTGCATTGGGATACCTGAATCATTTAAAGTTTGGGCCTTATTTGACTTGTGTCGCTCACTGGTTCAGGGAAGAAGGGTAATCAGCTAGTTCCTCTGTTAAGTCAGTTGGCAGATCTGTTCGGGAAGGGAAGCCATCCCAGAAGAGATCTTACATGGGCCTGCTGTGGGCAAGAAGTTTTTTTGTCCCTGGAGGAACACTTATGCTCCTGTTGCACCTGAACCTTACTATTGCAATCCGAGTCATCCAACCCATGTAGAGTGCTGCTTTACATATTTAAGCATGTTTCAGGCAGGTAGCTGCTCACCCATTCACAGACTCTCCTGAAAATTGCATCAGATGGACCTTGGGTGTGACTGGGGAGGGCAACTCACACACCCTGCATACCCACTCTTGATTTTCTACTGCCGGGTGCCTGTTTATCAGGCAAGAAATGGACGACCAATAGTTGAAACTCATGCCTCTACTTGACTTGGCTGGGATATGTTCCACAAGTGCTGCAACTACATTTGTTTTATGGGTAGGCTTCCCTCTGCCACATCAGTAGGAGAAGGGGGCTATAACCAAAAAGCATAGAATGATACACCACTGAAGGAGGCCATTCAGCTCATCGTGCTTGTGCCAGCTCTTTGAAAGTGCTATCCGACTAGCCTCATTCTCCCACTCTTTCCCAATAGCCCTACAAACTTTTATTTTGGAAATATTTTTTCAATTCTCTTTTGAAATATAATGATTGACTCCACTTCCTCCACCCTTTCAGGCAGCGCATTCCAGAGCACAAAAACCCACTGCATAATTTTATTTTTTTCCTCATGCCGCCTCTAGTTCTTTTGTCAATCACCTTAAATCTGGATCTTCTGTTACCGATCCTTCTGTCACTGGTAACAGTCTGCTGCAGGGGTCCTACTTCTCCAGGCTACCAATTAGCCAATTAAGAAAGGGGATATGGCAAGAGGTATGAATAAAATTTGGCAGTATCACCAGCTGCAGCTGCTATACCTAAGGGCCAACTCAAGATCTACATCAAAAATACCACACCCCACGGTAAAAGACCTGAAAAAATGTCAAGTCAATTAAGGAATAAGATTTGAAAGGCATAATGTACAGGAAAAGTCTAATTTCTGGAACTCTGATAAGATGAACTCCTGATTTAAAAACTGTTTTATCATGTTGTCTGAGCTTGTTATAACAAGCTGAAGATTAGTTTTATTTTAACAATATAGCATGATGTAATATCACAGAATTATGAGATCATATTACAAATACAGTAAATGGAAATTGCATTCCAGATCCCACAACCAAACTCTGCATCTGCTTATCTGTTATAGTATTTTCAAACATTTTAGCTCTTTGTGCGAAATGACCAGTGAGCTGAACAACTTCCTGTGTGTATTCTGGTCATGCCCCACATTCATCTTTTGAAACTAATGATTTTCCCAATGCCATTTTTTCATTAGTTAATATAATCTGAAGAATTAGATCATGATATTAAAATTTGCACTGGGCATCTATGATTTATTAAGAGAGTTGTCTGGATGAAATCACAAGACCAGTACTCTATAATTATAATATTTGTGGTACCAAACAAAACCTAATTTATGCCTTTTAATTTGTGGATCATGAATTAGATCCAAATTTGTCTTCAAATCAAAGGACCTGACATAGAATTTATGCCCCAAATAAGTAATTTCCCTACTTAATAAACAATTTCATTATGTATGGCACACCTACTCAATGTTTCTTGACAATGCTTCACAACTGCCAATAAAATGAACAGCTGACTGGTTTGAAAGACACTTCAAGGCTTTATCTCACAATCCCTGACTGTCACTTTGACATGAGTACCACAGAACAACTGCTCATGCAAGTGTTAATAACTAAAATATATGAAAAAAACTTGCACTCATGACACTGTTTAATAGCCCAGGCATTGCAAATATTACTTGTTTTATGCTGCACTTTAGTATAGTCCCACAATGTACGACTCAATTACTGCACCACATACAGTGCTTCCTTGATTACCTGGACTGGCTGTAGAGATAGTGGTGATGTTTTACACTGGAAGATTTGTGGTATCATTGTGGGAGATGCAGTTAAGAAGATGTCTGTGAAGTATTAATCTGCGAATATTCTGAGTATAGCAGAAACAAGCACTGTCACTACAGAAGCCGACAAGTACAGAGTAACAGATAGAATTGTCTGCTTATTTATTGAATAGCATGATGGTGAAATGTGCAAACTTTGAATCCTCCCATCAGCAATGTAATGAAGAACAACACCTGAAATAACTTATTAGTAAAAAACATGAAGAATTGCTGATGCAAAGTGTTGAAAGACAGCAGAAGGCAACAAAAGCAGAATATTATATAACTTAGAAGCTGAATGAAAATACTCTCACTCTCCATGTTGAACACCAAGATCCTATAGTTACATTACTATCCATCAAAGCAATACCTTGGGAACATAAACCTTTGTCTTTTCAGGAAAATTATTACATAATTAGAATAGATTAGAGATACAGCACTGAAACAGGCCCTTCGGCCCACCGAGTCTGTGCCGACCATCAACCACCCATTTATACTAATCCTACACTAATCCCATATTCCTACCAAACATCCCCATCTATCCCTATATTTCCCTACCACCTACCTATACTAGGGGCAATTTATAACGGCCAATTTACCTATCAACCTGCAAGTCTTTTGGCTTGTGGGAGGAAACCGGAGCACCCGGAGAAAACCCACGCAGACACAGGGAGAACTTGCAAACTCCACACAGGCAGTACCCAGAATCGAACCCGGGTCCCTGGAGCTGTGAGGCTGCGGTGCTAACCACTGCGCCACTGTGCTGCCCCCTAAATAAATAAGCCTGAATATTTCATTACTTTATACTTAACCACCTTCCCACTGAGCAACCTGATACAGATTTAGAGTTTCAAAAGATTAGTTATGAGCTGCCTACTCACTGTGTTGCAGATTTTTCTCTGTACTTCTATGAAAGGTTCAATCTGACTCTTACAACTTTAACTGCAACATTTGAATTGCAGAAATTAACATGAAACTGTTGCAAATGGGCTCATGAGGTTTGCCAGTTTAGGACTGTGAAACCTACCACACAGTACCAAACATCAAAGACTTTATCTTCCCGGAGAAGAAGGAACTCTTTTGGGAAGTAAACAAGATACGTGCCTCTGTAGTTGCTGGGTCATTTCCATTTCAGGTGAAACCTATGCTTGTAATGAAAAGTGTGTGTCCCACAAAGAACTGACTAGGCAGGGAAAAGACTCTTTCCAGAACAAACATGTGTTTCCATCTCTTTCCTAGTGCTATAAATTAGATCTAGTTTCCCGTTTCCCCAAGCACTTTTATACAAACAATTCAACTTTTATTTGGGACCTTTAAAGCATATTTTAAATGATTAAGTGACGGTTTCTCTTAGATCACCAATATTTAAATAGGAATTAGAACACTAATGATTATCTAACACTTGGCTTGTTTGTTTACTACCCTAGCAAGTTATGGCTTATTTAAACTTACAATAAACACATAATATCCCTTTTCTCTGTTGCCTAAGTTTATACTTTATATAATTCTAACAATATTTTCACATTTCTGAACATACATGTGAGTTTATTTGCTTCCAGCATATATGAAAGCTACAATGATCAATAATATTACAATGCACGAAGGGGTAAATTTCCGATTTCACATCTGTTGGCAGGTGATAACAGAAATTTGGGCATTCAGTGATTGTTATTTTCCAAACATTTACATTATTTCTATTTAAATTAATCTATGGATTTCCCCACTGGGTTGCAAAAATAGACTATCTATTCATTAAGATTATTATTATACTTTAGTTTGAAATATCAGAGTTATTTTTCTAATCAGAAAGCAAATGTAATGGTTATATTCCAGGAGTATATTTGACAAATGTGCTTTTAGAGTTCTATAAGGGGTTAAGAGTCAAGCTATACTGATAGCTCTGAGCTTTCACATCAAGGAGTAGCAGAGAATTGTTTGGTAAAAAGCTGAATAACAACATATGCATGATCCATAGACCATCAAAGTATGGCTTTGAAATTTTAAGAGATGGCTTTGTATCAATTGCAGATATTTTGCAGCCAGTTTAAAGCCCAAGCATTGTGAGAACAGCTCTTTGAGTTATTCTGGCACTGCTTACCAGAGTTTACACTGTATTGCATTAGATTAGATGGTGATTGCACTTTCAGCATTGAAGCATTTTTCATCAACTCAAATGGAGTGAAATTTGTTCTGTACCACATTAGCAACAAACATCTTAGCTTCTCTTAATAAAGCTGCTTTGCCCATTATGTTGACAAAGGTGTTAATGCTTTTGTATTAATGCAATCATTAAAACAGCAGGGAAGAACTTTCACATGGACATGTTAACATAACAGAAGTATATTATATTCAAATTGGAAATGCAAAATAATTTAGTCGGAAGGAGACAGAAAATGTTAGTTTGTTTTTGTTGCACTTCGGAAACAAACATTTGATTATATTCATGTAGATGCCCAAATAACTTAGAAATCTGTACAAACACAGATACATAGATTTATCTGTTGAATTTTAGAATTAGAGTGCAACAGATGTGTTCCTTATTTCATTGAATCATAGAATAGTACAGTACAGAAGGAGGCCATTCAGCCCATCGGGTCTGTGTTGGCTCTTTCAAAAGCAATCCAGTCAGTTCCACTATCTCACTCTTTCTCCCTATCCTGGCAATTTTTTCTCCTTCCAGTATTTATCCAATTCCCTTTGAAAGCTGTTATTGAATCTGTATCCACTACCTTATTAGGCAGTGTGCTCCCAATTGTAACTGCTCTTTGTGCGAACAAAGTTTTCCTCCATGTTGCCTCTGATTCCTTTAAATTTGTGCCCTCTGTTTATTGGCTCTTTCGCCATTGGAAATAGTTTCTCTTTTTATTTACTCTCTCTAAACCTTTCCTGATTTTAAATGGGCAGCACAGTAGCACAGTGGTTAGCACTGCAGCCTCACAGCTCCAACGACCCAGGTTTGGTTCTGGGTACTGCCTGTGTGGTGTTTGCAAGTTCTCCCTCTGACCATGTGGGTTTCCGTTGGGTGCTCCAGTTTTCTTCCACAGCCAAAGACTTGCAGGTTGATAGGTAAATTGGCCATTGTAAATTGCCCTGAATGTTGGTAAGTGGTAGGAGAATGGTGGGGATGTGGTAGGGAATATGGGATTACTGTAGGATTAGTATAAATGGGTGGTTGTTGGTTGGCACAGACTCGGTGGGCCGAAGGGTCTGGTTCAGTGCTGTATCACTCTATGACTCGAAAAAACATCTCCTCTTAGCTCTCTCTACTCTAATTTGCTATGCAACGTTTTGGGCTGCAATGCAATCATCAATGTATTTTAAAAAGAAAAATTGATTGAAATAGAATAGTGTTTCAGTATTTAATTCACTTTTTGTGATGTTGATTGACTGAAGGGTGCTATGATGTATGGGTTCTCAACCAGGGGTTCATGCCCTCCGAGGGGGTCTGCATAAATGTTTCAATGGGTCTGCCAAAAATAACCAGAGAATGGGTAGAAAAAAAAGGCGTGAAAATAAACCAATCAGAATTGGAGTTGGGACAAGTGGTGGCTGAAATGCCTTGTCATTCAAGGGATGCCATAAGGGAGAATCAGAACCAGGATCACTCACTGTTTGTGCAGGTTTTACTCAAAGTGTAGAGAAACAGAGAAAAAAAGCAAGCCAGTCCTCATACCAGGCAGCAGCAGTAGTTGGTGTTTGGGCGCAGTGAGAAGAAGGAGACCCGAGAGCGAGTAGAGCAAGGAGATAAGACGCTGAGTCTTTATCCATCAAAAATCACTGAGAATTAGTGCTAGAGAGAGAGAGGGCTACTAACTTTGTTCATCATTGTGTCTGCAGGAGAAGACAGCCCACAATTGGAAAGAGTGTGCCAAGATTGGCAGTGGAGTGCCCTATATCCATGTCTTAACCCCAATAGAGGAGGAGGAGGCCATGGAACTGGCAGGGCAGCAAGGCGGCTGGTCCACAGCTGATGATGAGACAGGGGCACCTACCCAAGAGAGTGAGTGAGCATCTCCTGGGGCACAAGGGAACATCTGCTGCAAAGGACACACACCCTTCATCTGTTTACCACTGCATCAATGGAACTGTGCAATGGGGTTGTTGAAGTGTCGTGATAGGCAGACCCTAAGCCTTCAATATATCTTTTCTCATGCAGGTCAGGATGAAAGACAAGAGCAAAGAGCTGGAGAGACTGGGGACAGTTAGCCACTTCTGAGGAGGAGGAGGAGGAAGCCTCAGAGGGTGCACCGTCACATCACTCCCTCCCCACACCCTCCACCAGCGCACACACACTCACGTCGGTGGGTATTTGGTCACAGTTCGATTCAGGCACGCAACCTAATGAGTACATCACTGACACGCCCGGGCAGCTGACGGAGGCTGTGACAATCAAGGCCACTGGCAGTCAGAGGACTGTGGGAGGCCAGGCCTATGCTGAGCCCCCAGACTGATGACGTGCCTCTGGTGACGGCAGCAACATGGGAAATGCTGCAGCTGCTGTGAGAGCTCAGTCAACATCTGGCAGAGATACCAGAGGCTAGCACGGATGATGGAGGATTCCATCCAGGCCTTGGGTGCTGCACTATCTTTACCAGTTTCATGCCAGGCTTCTGCCATTGAGAGATTGGTGACTCTCATGGAGAGAGATCCAGCAGACCAATCAATGGCTGGTGGAAATGCATACAGACCTGCACTCCATCACTTTGTCCATGAGCTCCATGCAGCAATGGTAAGGCAAGAGGATAGTGGGGGAGAGGGGCGCGAGGCACCTGGACTCCTCACCAGGTCCACGTCACTCTCAGGTCAGCGGGGAGCTACAAGTGTGCCTGACAAGGGGAGGGGTGGGGGGGTGTGGAATGGCTGCCTCCCACATGTGGGGGTTCCTGTCAGGGTGCTGCTGGTGTGGACAGCTGTTCCGAAGCCCCTGTGCCAGTGATGCCAGTGCCTCCATCATCCCCGATGACGGAGGTTGTTCCCACACCGCTGCAGGAGGCCTTCAGTGTGCCGGGGCCTTCCACAGCAGCCAGAGGACGGCCGCCAAGATTATCCGAAGGCAGAGGGCAGCAAGGTCAGCCGCTTGCCTGCACCTCAGCTGACAGCACAGGGGGAGCATCACGTAGGAGCACCCGCAAGCAATTTAAAAAGAGCACCTAGATGTGTTTAGGGGTTCACGGGTGAATATATATTCCAGATGGATAGGGTTGCTTTTGGTGTCACACGAAATAAAGAAACAATGTTCACTCACTACATCTCCTTTGTTGTTGATGACCTTTGGGAATTCATTTGAACCCTTCCTCCCAAGGGGCTGGAAATAAGGGACCAAGCCCCGAGCGTTCAATGCTTCAGCCTTGCCACTGGGCAATGTGTACCTAGGCGCTCCAGTGCCGCAGGAAGGAGGCGACAACAGGGCTGCTTAAAGCTCAGGATTTATTGCTGCGGTTCCAGGAGGCTCAAAGGAAACGTGAATGTATAAAGGCGTCTCATGCCTCCCTTGTGCGTATCTCATGGAACCTTTCCTGCTGTGCCTGGGGCCCTTCATCTGGCACTGCCTGGGCCGCATCCTCTTTCACATCCTCGTTGGAGGAGGCATCGCACTCCATGATATCCTCACTGGTCAATGCTTCCCCCTCTGCAGTGTCAGGTTGTGTAGTGCATAGAAAACCACCACAATACGCCAGACCCTCACTGCGGCACACTGAAGGGCTCTGCTAGATCGATCACATGTTCAGAAGACCAATGGGCTTCTCAATGGCCATTTGGGTTGACCCCTAGCAGATGTTGTACCTCTCCTCTGTATCTGTGTGTGGGTTCCTCACAGGCGTTAGTAGCTACGTCCTCAGTGGGTAGTCCTTTTCTCTAAGGATCCATCCCTGAAGGTGAGCAGGGGGATAGAAAAGGTCTGGTACCTGGGGCTGCTGAGGTATGTAGGTGTTATGGCTGCTTCCTGGAAATTGTGCACACACCTTCAGCATCCATTTGCAGTGGCTACAGACCAGTTGCACATTGAGTGAGTGGAAGCCCTCCATGTTGATGAAGGCTGCTGGCTGGTCTGCAGGAGCCTTGATGGCCACATGCATGCAGTCAATGACCCCCTGCACCTGAGGGAATCCTATATCCCCCTCAGATTGGCTATTTGGATCGGTGTGGAAGTGCACATAGTTACTGGCCCACCTAAACAGGATATTGGTGACCTCCTTGATACACCAATGGGCTGCAGACTGGGAGATTCCACATATATCTCTAGTGGATCCCTGGAATGTTGGAGTTCGGCTCATCTTGCATCATGGCACATAGATCATTAACAACCTCCCTAGAAAGGCGGAGTCTTTGAAAACACTGCCTCTCCGACAACTGCAGATAGTTGAGCCTCGGCTGGTAGAACCTCTTTGCAGGGTTGTTCCATCTGTGCGTAGGAGACAGCTGGCGTGCCCCTCCATGCTCTTTTCCATCCTCCCGTTCATGAGGCTGGCCCTCCTGTGAGCCACCAGGCTGCGGTGGTGCCCCTACTGGTGCCTGCACCTCCCTCCATCAATGCTGCTCCTCCTCCTCCTCAACAGGAGCCTCAAAGTGAGGGTGAATGAGACTCATGACAGGTTGCCTCTCCCTGAGTGCAAGGCCCTCATAGCAAACTGCAGCCCCCTTCCCTCACTTGTCACCTCTGATGAGGCGGCAGTGCCCCAATGGTACCCTGGTTTGGCTCCCCCCACTTCTGCCAATATTTCCAGATGCCCTCCCTCCTCCAGCCTCATCCGATGGCTTCCTATTGAAGCCAACACTCCGCTCCCACGTCTTTGTCACCTCCTTTAACCAGGCGAGGCCCGAAAGCCCTTTCGTTCCTGTGTATCATTAGTTAAATTGGACTTGGTGAATAAAATTGCTGTCTATTGTCCTCTTAAATACCTTTTGTTGCCTTCCTACCTCATGGCTGTGCAAAGGCCACCCTCCATGTTGGCTGCCAACAGTAAAATCCGGAAGGGCCGTCAAGACGTCTTCCGTCCCTATTCAATACCTCTCCCCTCCTCTGTTCCCGTTTCAAATGGTCCCTTAAACTTCTGGCCCATGTCAACATTTTAGAATAAATTAGATAGTTAGTTAAAGGAAAGAGAATAAAGGGATATGTAAATTGTATAACACATCTAATAAAAACTCTTGCTCATGAGGAGGTTAAACACCTTTGGTTTGTAATAAAATTGGGAGTCAGGAGGCAGTCTATAATTTGCATAATAACACACGAGGGAATCAAGCAGTGACATTCCTTGTGGAAATTTCTATGTGGCGAATGCATTTAAGGATGTGAATGAAGGAATGCTTACAGGTGAGGACTGTTGTTCAGGAAAATCCAGGCTATAGTTAAGTGTCCAAAGTCCAAAGCCAAAGATCTATGTCATAACAGATAATGAGGAAGTGCCTCAAGCTTGTGATTGGTGTCACAGCAAAAATATGTAGGTAGCTTTTTCTCTTCACATTTACCTTTTATACTTGACAATACAGTATAGAAACAAGCGGCTTTCAATTAACATATCAATAGTTTTGCACAAGGTTAGAGCTTGTTTCCTGATGTAGATATTTGGATGAATTTCAAACACCCATCTCCAGGTTAGCTTGTAACATGTGGTTACTATTCTGGATGTTTTGTAGTGTCTTTTATGATCTGATTAAACATGTTACAGACATTGAGACTTGAGTTCCAATGTGCAATGAGTCATAGACTAATTTAAGAATTTCACTGTGATATAATGAGTTGCAAGGAAGTTATAAAATGTAATACTTGTTTACATGCAGTGTTTGCAACAATATGATCACAATCCCCCCACATTTTACTTAACGTAAATTAAAAAAGGATTATATTGAAAATAATAGAAATACAATTATTTTTCTTATTATGGAATGTGAGCATTGCTGGCTAGGTCAGCATTTGTTGCCCATCCCTAATTGCCCTGGAGAAGTTGGTGGTGAGCTGCCTTCTTGAACCACTGTAGACCATATAGTGTAGGTACAGCCACAGTGCTGTTAGGAAGGGAGTTCCAGTTTTTGACCCAGTGACAAGTCAAGATGGTGTATGCCTTGGTGGGGAACTTGCAGGTGGTGGTGTTCCCATGTGTCTGCTGACCTTGTTCTAGGTGGTAGCGGTCACAGCTTTGGAAGGTGCTGTCGAAGGAGGCTTGGTAAGTTACTGCAGTACATCTTTTATATGTGTGTATATACACACAGCTGTCACTGTGCACCAGTAATGGAGGGAGTGAATGTTTAATGTTGTGAATGGGGTGCCAATCAGACAGGCTGCTTTGTCCTGGATGATGCCGAGCTTCTTGAGTTTGTTGGAGCTGCACCCAACCAGGCAAGTGGAGAGTAATCCTTCACATTCCTCGCTGGTGCGTTGTAGATGGTGGACAGGCATTGGGGAGTCAAGAGGTGAGTTACTCACTGCAGAATTCCCAGCCTCTGACCTGCTCTTGTAGCCACAGTATTTACATGGCTGCTCCAGTTAAGTTTCTGATCAATTGTAACCCCCAGGATGTTGACGGTGGAAAGTACAGCGATGGTAATGCTGTTGAATGTCAAGAGGAGAAGATTAGATACTGGCTGAATGTTAATTGCCATTAATCAGTCCAAGCTTGAATGTTGTCCAGATCTTGCTGATGCAGGCATGGACTGCTTATTATATTCTAAAGCTTTTTTTTTCAGAATGCAGATAATTAATGAGGAAAAGGCAAAAGGAATATTGCAATTAGCAGCACTCGATGGGGCAAATTATTGAGTTTGTTGGAGAAAGTTAGAAAGCATGCAGGTTTGCATGAAATAATCCACAATGTTCAAACTCTGCATGGTCAGGTGAAGAGGTTGTAAGGCTAGCTCGGGATGCTAAGGATCTCCTCTGAGACATGGCTAAGAGAAAGAAGCATTTCTTTATTTTACTCATCATAGTGAAATGATTTGGTGTCAGAGGTCAACAGAATGTTTCTATTGTCCAATAAATAATACTTCACTGAATCTCCTCTAAGACTCTGCTGTTGACTGCTCAGTCACCAATTGGAGACCAGCATCTTTTGAATAAATTGAATCAATATTATATGGAGTAGAAGCTTGATATTAATACAAACCAAATAGAAATCATGGTAATTATGGTAAAATTATGGTAAACTTCCTTTGTTTCTTATCATCGTGTTCAACTCCTTATATGACTTGGTCCCTCCCTACCTCTGTAATCTCCTCCAACCCTACAACCCTCTGAGATCTCTGCACTCCTCTAATTCTGGCCTCTTGAGCATCCCCGATTTTAATTGTTCCACCATTGGTGGCCATACCTTCAACTGCCTGGGCCCTAAGCTCTCGAATCCCTTCTCTAAACCTCTCTGCCTCTCTACTTCATTTTCCTCCTTTAAAATAATCCTTGAAGGCTATTTATTGACCATTTTTTGTCACCTGTTCCAAATATCTCCTTATGTGGCTCAGTGTCAAATTTTGATTTATAACAACAACAAAAACACCTGTATTTGTATAGTGCCATCAATGTAGTAAAATGGCAGAAGCCACTTTAAAGAGGCATTATCAAACAAAATTTGATACCGAGCCACATTGTCCCTCTTCCTGCCAAATCTGCCATCATCATTCCTCTCCTCAACCAAACAACTCTTGGCCCCTCCCCCTTGCACTCTATGAACACATCTCCAACCTCCCCTTCCTCTCCAATGTCCAAATCCATTTCCATCTTTCCTGCAACTCCATGTTTGAATCGCTCCAATCAGGTTTCTACCCCTACCAAAACAGGTCTTATCAAAGTCACAAATGGCATCCTATGTGACTGTGCCAAAGGTAAGTTATCCCTCCTTATCCTTTGTGACCTGTCTGCAGCCTTTGACACAGTTGACCACACCATCCTCCTCCAACACCTCTCCACTATCATCCAGCTAGGTGGGACTGCACTTGCCTGGTTCCATTCCATTCTTATCTATCCAATTGTAGCCAGGGAATCACCTGCCGATGACTTCTTTTCCTGTTCATGCACTATTACCTCTGGATCTATCCTTGGCCCCCTCCTATTTTGGAGCTACATACTGCCCCTTGGCCACATCATCTGAAAGCACAGTGTTGGTTCTCACATGTACACTGGCACCCCTCACCACCACCTCTCTCCACTTCTCCATGCTTGCTAAATTATCACATTGCTTATATGACATCCAGTACTGGATGAGTAGAAATTTTCTCCAACTAAATATTGGGAAGACTGAAGACATTGTTTTCGGTCCCCATTACAAACTCTATTCCCGAGTCCCCACCTCCATCCTTCTCTATGACAACTGTCTGAGGCTGAATCAGATTGTTCACAACCTTGAGATAAATTTCCTACCACATATCCATCCCATCACTGGGATCACCCATTTCCACCTCCATAACACTGGCACCACCCCTGCCTCAGCTCATCTGCTGCTGAAACCCTCATCTATGTCTTTGTTACCTCTAGTCTTGATTATTCCAATGCATTCCTGGCCAGCCTCCCATGGTTCTAACATCAGTAAACTCGAGGTCATTAAAAACTCTGCTGTCCATGTCCTAACTCATACAGAATCCCATTCGCCCATCACCCTGTGCTTGCTGACCTACATTGGCTCCTGTTTAAGCAACGCTTGATTTTAAAATTCTCATCCTTGCTTCCAAATCCTTCCATGGCCTTGTCACTCCCTATCTCTGCAATCTCCTCCAGCCCTACAGCCCTCCAGGATCTCTGCGCTCCTCTAATTCTGGCCTCTTGAGCATCCCCGATTTTAATCCACCATTGGCGACTGTCCCTTCAGCTCTCTCCTTAAACCTCGCCACCACTTTTCCTCTCTTTGCTCCTTTAAGACACTCCTTAAAACCTACCTCTTTGACCAAGCTTTTGGTCGCCTGAGCTACTATCTCGAATTTGTATCAGTGTCAAATATTGATTGATAATGCTTTTGTGAAGCACCCTGAACATTTAACTATGTTAACATAGGAACATATGAATTAGGAGCAGAAGTAGGCCACAGGTCCTATACAAATGCAAAGATCCTATTATAAAGGCAAGTTATATAAATACAGTTCTTGTTGTTTATGTATTATTCTCTGTAACGTATTGAGATAAAATTCCCCAGATTGGATATTTGAGCTGTTAACAGACTTGTTCAATTTCAAAAGTGAAGGGTTTTCTAAAGTTTACGGTCATCACTCTTCAGTTGTTCACTGTTTTTTTGCTATTGCTAAATTTTCCAAAAACTATCACAGCAGATTACGACAGTTTAACATCTTTTAAGGTCAGCACTATCTAAGGGAATACTTACTGTGTCATGTAAAACATTTTCCATTTTTACAGAAGAAAACCATGAGCTCACCTGAATTTTATCTGACTCAGAGCAATCTTGCTGCCAGTGAGAACACTCCTGATGAATTGCTCTGATGATGCTAATTATAGGAACCATCCTATGCATCCCAAAGAAACTCAACTACAAACTCCAAGGAACACAACTTGGCTTGGGGCTGCTCTGGAGTCACCTAACTTCAGGAAGTTGAAGAACTGATGGTGGAGTAATGATGGTTCCGATCCACGTACAAGAAAGCCAGCCTGGGAGTGAACACAGCTGTGTCAAATATTTCATGCCATGCTGGTCCCTTGGTTGCTTAAGTATAGTACAGACAAAAGAAAAGTACCTTTAGACACCCAGAAGAAGCACTGTGTGATGAATGAGTGGGTTATCTAGTGCTCACATATAAGATTGTTGTTCTAAAAGAAAATGTGCAAATGCACAGCGGCAGCTTGGATATAAAGTTGACTGGGTGACAGGAAACAAAGAGTAGTGGTGAACGGTTGTTTTTTCAGACTGGAGGCAAGTATATGGTCAGGTTCCCCATGAGTTAGCTTCCTAAAAATTTGGCCTTGAATTATAGAATCTTAAGTAAGTGGAGCTTTTTTCTGTTTGATATTATTGAACTCTGAACATCGTCAAGTATATGGAGCATATGTATGGAGAACATTAGCTGATTAACTAGCACAGCTCAGTACCTAACCTGTGTAATGGATGAATCTGTGGGTCCTACAACAATTGCCTGTGAGGCTCTAACCATCCCTACATCCTGCTACTGCTCGTCTGCTGTAATCTTCATTTGCTTCTCCTAGCTGGTCTTCCCCTTATCTTATTCCTCTGAATTCAATGCATCCACGCTGATGCTTGCAGAGCCTGGGCTGCTTGATGAGTGTGGCTGTGATGAGATTGCTTCCTGGTCTTCATTCTTCTCAACTTCCTCATCGTTGGAGAATCTTCCATAAAGGTAAAGGGAACATATGTTAGCATAGGACATGCAACCAATGGCTGTTATTATGATCCGACCACTCAAGACAAAGCCCTCAATCAAAATATATGATTCTGATTGCGGTGTGAACAACACACTGTCAATTCAGTCCCGTCACTCCACAGATCGCATAACATATCACTTTAAGCTTTCCCAAATGAAAGAAAGCCACAGCCGAATTGAACAATCTATTAACCCCGAATGAGGTGAACCAAACCAGGTATCCCTAGATATCAACAAATTAACTGTTTATTAGAAAAAATGTAAAAAAAATCTTAATCATTACTAAGATAAAACAACATTTAAAAATAGTATTAACAATATCAATAACAAGACCATTCAGATTTATGCTTTCTGATGTTCAGTCCTCTGATTCAAAGTCCACTCGCAATCTTACAGGGTCCCATGAGGTAAGGAAATCCAGCCCAACATCCAAAGCTTCCAACTCCTCTCCCTTCCAGTGATAGCCACAGCAGATCAACAACTCACAACCACTTTCAAAAGAATCAATATGGCTTAACTTTTAGAATTTTGCGAGGTACAAATAGTCTAAATTTACTCCCTTCAGTTTAAATTGACAAAGATTTATTTTCAGTTCATACTGGCCCAGCTGTGTCTGTGTCTGTTTTTTCAACGGTCTCTGCAAAAGCCAGTTTTCAAGAGTGAATCACAACATTATATATCCTATTCTCAGTCTCTGAATGGTTGTATCTGGGGCAACCAAGATGCACTTCTGAAGGTTGCTTGTTCTCTTTCTCTGAATGGTTGTATCCAAGGCAACCAAGATGCACTTTCCTTGGTAACTTCTGATCTTGCTGTCTTAAAGCTGTACTGATCCTTTGCTGTCTTAAAGACATACCGCATATTTCCCAATAAAAAAAAACAACAGGATCATGACACTGCGTACACAATACCTAGGGCGTCTTGCAACAGAAGGTCAAATGTAGCTGCCTGATTAAGTGTTTGATGCTAACAAGCAACCCAAACTGGGGTAAGCAACCTACCTTGTTGGGCTGACAGTGTCACCGGGATCTCTTTCACCCACTCCCTCAGATGGCTTTCACCCCAATTATTTGGAAGGTGGCTGGTCTGCTCCTAGTACGGGTTATCGATTGATGGTTAAACACTGCTTCTTCCTTTGAACAATGGAGATAATAGGAGGGGCGCCCGATGAGCTGACTACATTAAACCTGATCCAAATAGAGAGCCTATAAGTAATCCCAGAAGGCATATAATGAACGAGTGAGGAAAATTGTTCGAACTGTGAGTGAAAGGATATTTATCCCTTTGGCAGGGACCAAGCTGGAGGAGCAATAGTACATATTTAGGAGTGTGAGGTAGGGCCAAATGCTTTAAAGATGGTGCAGTATGCATGGGATGAGTAGTTGCTGTACAGCAATCCCCTTGGTTTTAGTTGGTCCCCTTTACTGTTCCTTATCTTGATCCTTCTTCTTTGAAGAAGTTTCCCACATTTGCTCCCATGATGTGTAGAGGAGATAAGGTTCACCTAGTTTACAATTTCCTGCTGGGCTTTCAGTATACCAGACCTACTTGGACGATTTTCTTCAGCCTTAAATATTTGCCACTTTCCACAATGCCACTTCCTACAGCAGAACTTCCTTTCTGTGTTTGGTGAAGCAGGCAGTTCTGGAGGCAATTTTAATCATTCTGAGATGCCAGTCAACCTCCCAGACCAAAGTACTGCCTCCCTTTCGGAGTGCTGCAGCATTTTGAGAGATGCTGTCCACCATCCACCCTGGCCAAACCCATACACGTGACTGAACTCTCTCTGCACATGGGAAAAATATGGAGGGAGTCATGTTAAATTATGGCAATTGGCTGATCCCATGGAATCTGGTGGGATTGATCTTCCACTCAAGCAGTGTTCTTGAGATTACTGGGAGCATGGGCTATTTTCTTAACCCGCCAATGGTATTAGCCCCAGTACACTGCAAAGCAAAACCAGCATGTCGGCATAATGGGATCGAATATTCTAAAATGCACACATTAGTGGGACATTGCACAGATTGGTCAGTTTATATTGAAAATCCCAGGTGCACAACCCACATTTTCAGTCCATTGATTTATGCAGGTGGAAAATCATAGACAGCACCCTCATTATGTCATAAGCTGTCCAATGCATGCAGAACATTTTCCTGTTTAATTGTAATTGACAGTTTATTTGGATGTATTTTCTTCAATAATAGATATTTTTGACACCTTTGTTGGGATTATTAGAAAGTACAGCCAAAAATATTGCAGAATATTATAACCATTATTTGCCTGATGAAGGATCTATGTAGTTCTCTAAACAATATCCACACCTTATAATTGAATATTGGTCATAAATATTCCTACCTCAAAGTTATCTCTAAAAATATATTGTGTTATTGGGTTTGGGAAGATATGATGTGATCTGACAATGCAGTCGTGGCTTTTATCTACCTTCTCAGCCTCAGGCTGTTGAAGGGAGAATGAAACAGTTAAACATCTTGAATAAATCTATGAACTCAGGAGACAGGTCTGAGTATAATTGTATATCTTAATAAGAGTGTGCAGAGTCAGCAGACTGATTAATAACATACTTTTCTTGCTGTGCACTTACAATTTAAAACTTCCACGACTCAACATGAGTTTGGAACAGCTTGATATCTTGAAGTCTCTGGTCATTCAATGTCCAATCATAGAGTGATAGAGTTATACAGCACAGAAACAGGCCCTTCGGCCCATTATGTCCGTGCCGGCCATCAAGCACCTATCCATTCCAATCCCATTTTCCAGTACTTCGCCTATCGCCTTGAATGCTATGGTGTTTCAAGTCCTTATGTAAATACTCTTTAACACCTCACCAAAATAATCTTGACAAGGTTAGACAACTCTGAATTAGATTTCCTCGATCTCCTTTCACGTATATTAAACTGGATAGATAGAAGCCTTAAAACATTAAATATGCAATTAGAAACAATAACGAAACAGTACAAACATGATGTTCTTTGTTCTTTTGGGCCTCCTTATCTCGAGAGACAATGGATACGCGCCTGGAGGTGGTCAGTGGTTTGTGAAGCAGCGCCTGGAGTGGCTATAAAGGCCAATTCTGGAGTGACAGGCTCTTCCACAGGTGCTGCAGAGAAATTTGTTTGTTGGGGCTGTTGCACAGTTGGCTCTCCCCTTGCGCCTCTGTCTTTTTTCCTGCCAACTACTAAGTCTCTTCGACTCGCCACAATTTAGCCCTGTCTTTATGGCTGCCCGCCAGCTCTGGCGAATGCTGGCAACTGACTCCCACGACTTGTGATCAATGTCACACGATTTCATGTCGCGTTTGCAGACGTCTTTATAACGGAGACATGGACGGCCGGTGGGTCTGATACCAGTGGCGAGCTCGCTGTACAATGTGTCTTTGGGGATCCTGCCATCTTCCATGCGGCTCACATGATGAGTGCATCCATTAAATGTTCATTTATAGTGCGAAAGGGAACATGCCAGCTTTAGCTTTATCATCGTATGCATCATCAGCATCATATAACAACAATAATGAATATTTTTCATGGAACATAATAAGTTTGACAAATTAAATATAAAATAGAAGATGATTGAAAGCTAACAGTTAGCTGAAGGAACAATCATGGGTATTTATGTTGCCACAATCCATATTATGCAAAAAATTTAGTGCAAGTGTAAAGATTGGCAATTTGCTTTATACTGAGGGCACTGTTTTATTTTTTTGTTAAAAGAAAATATGAGAGCAAAGTTCAATTTGTGTGTAAATTTATTTACAATGGTTCAAATAGACTCAAAAGTGGTCAAATAATATGATACCATTTCAGTAATCATTATTTTTGATATAAGCTATGAGTTTTCAACCCATTAAAGATGTTTGCTAGGGCCCTTTTATGTTTGTATTTCCCAGCATGCGAACTGCATTAGAGTGCCAATCTTTAGAACCCAGCAGTCAGAATTTTCCCATCTTCTAGGTAATCTAAAGGAAATCTAAAATGGAAAGTATTCTGCATCCCAACAATGAAATTCCTTGCCTCCATGAGTAAACAAATCCCACGAGGGAGAGTAGGAATTTCACCAGGCATTGGGCACCAGATAAGATCATGGTTTTAAGGCTTTGGTTATACCATGTTATGCACATCTCTTTAATAATACATGTTCATGGATGGCTGCATTAGGCTGTACTTTTGTGCATGAGTTTTATCATCTTGCATGCAGATACATTCTTTCTAGCAATATAACCATTTGAAGTACAATCCATAACTAAACCTATTCACAAGTGGCTGTACATGGTCGAACCACATATCAATGCATGTTTTTTTTTTAAGCACAGCTCAAGGCACAGTGTGAGAACATCCTCTCTCCCATGCAGAAGTTATCTAAATAACAACTATACACACCACTGACAACCACAATGATCACCTGTTGTACATTACCTCGCAAATGGGTGTGAATTAGACTCAGCATGGACAAGAGGCCATTTAAAAAAGTACATAAATACAATTTATCAGAATCCTAAACTAGATAAATTTGATGTCTGGTTTTACAATGTTTGCTTTTCCACGCTTCCCAATGTTACAGACAAACACGTTGCAGCATATATTATTATTTTCCAGTCAGTAATGCATTAATAGGTAAATATTATTCATCATGCATTAGAATTTTAAGTTGGGTTAAAGTCAGTATGGATTGCTAATCCTTATGTCTGCGGCTCTCAGTTATTCTTTTTTTGGCTAATTATAAGTTTAACAAATGTTCCTATATTCTTCCTTGGAGTTTTGTATGATCTGTTTTTTGATCGTGAAACAGTGGAGAGCGTGATGTGGGTCAGGGAGGCTCTTATTATTAGCGTAAATCCAATCATTGTCATCTTTGCTGAAAAATGGAAAATATGACCGCTAATCACTTTGTAAATAGACTGAGATTAATAATAGGAAGCAGACATGCTTGAAGAGAATTCACTTGGCTTCTGACATCTGTTCCATTGTAAAAGTGGAAGATGTGTCGAGGAAATAATGGAGGACAAGTACTATACAGATTATTGGACATGATTAATTGTTGGCATCAGCTACAAAGCTCGTGACCAATGCTGGTACAGGGAAACGAGGCAGTCTCAACACAAGCAATCATTTTTCTACAAGCCACCAGTTCCATGTGTGTTTATACAACACACAATAATTTGAAAAAAAATGTTTGTTGTAAAGCAAAATTTAGTTTAAGCTCTAAAGCTTGCTTATTTGGTTAGTCTTACCAGCACAGATGTAGTGCAATGCTACAGAGTAATGACATGTAAAGCAGCATAATATTGGTGAAAAAATAAAAAATACACTTCTTTTTGTTAAAATAACATTATAACAAATCACCAGTAGTGTCCAGAAATTTTAGGGAAAACTACTATGGTGCTAGATTGGGTGATGTGAGGGCCACTGGTATATCAGCAAGCTGTAAAAACAGACATCGCTGTTTTACACATTCATTTCTTTAAATCACTGACATCCATCACGGGGGAAATAACAATTTGTTCATAAACCCCAATATATTCTTTAAACCCCAGTAGTTACCTAACCAAACATTAGGCTTTTACTCTGACATCCAATCATGTCTAACACCAAAAAGTTGATAATAGAAAATGGAAATATGAAATAATCAATATTTAAATTCTAGTTCTTTGCAGGAACTTTGTAATAGCAATTCTGAATGTCAATAAATTCTTCATACACTTACTGCCAAGCAAGAATGCAATTCAAAATTTAAGCTCACTTTGTTGTGTTAATGATTATTCTAATAAAATACTCTAATCTATGATTACCATTGGTGAACCAGAATATTACCAGCTGAGCTAATAGTAATGCCGAGGAATGCCAGGAGTAATACCAAAAGCAGAGAGGGATTGGGAGAGCTCACAGAGAATATAAAAAGTACGAATGTTCAACATATTGATAATAACAGAAGCTTTCAAAAGTACAAAATTCGTAAGATAGTCAAAGGAAGGATGGGGACACAGAGAGAAAATGATCATCTGATAGTAGAGGATGAAAGAATAGCAGCGATGTTAAACAAGTAACTTGTCACTTAACGAAGAAGAGACTGCAAAAGGAAATGTAAAGGAGTTAATCATAATCTTTCAAAATTCTTTGGAAACATGAGTTGTATTCATGGATTGTAGTGACTGGGAAAGTGATAACCTCAGAAAACATAGGCCAATTAGACTCAGGCTGGTAACAGGAAAATTATGACAGTCTGCAGAAAGGAATCATATTACTGAGGTATAGGCTAAATAAAGATAATCAATACGAAATTGTAAAGGGAAGGTCATGTTTGACAAATTTATTGAAATTCTTTAAGGAAATAACTATGTGGAGAGAAGGGAATGCGGTGGATTTGTTATACACTACAGTTCCATCAGCCCCAGTTATCAAGAAAGTGAGTGTCGGCAAGCTATTTAATCATAAGGGCATCAGAGTCAATACCTGACACTGCATTTATCCATTATCTGCACATATACAGTTACAGCAAGGGTGAGAACCTTGCACACTCTGTTTATCAATGGTTCAGAAGGGCATAAGGATAAAGATAAATGCAAATTGCCCCCCTGCCCAACTCCCATATTAAAAAATAAATAAATTCCAGGGTATGGAATCCTTGGCACTCTTGGGTTTTCTTCCTGCAACGTCCTAGATGGCAGCTTATTTCTAGTGTCCACCTCGCTGGGTTCAAAGGAGGCAGGAACTGCATTGATCCCAGTAAGGAGAAATTAGCCCACTGGTTCTACTTATTGATGTGCAGGAAATTGTATGGGGGGCCAGAACTTGTGTCATTTCCAGCCCACAGTGAAAGCTCTGCTTCATTGCACCTCTGGGTGGGACGCTACTGGTGTTTCCAGGTGGTTGCCTGATTTCCCAGTGCATGACCAGGACACTTCCACTCACTCCCTTTACCACCACCTCCCCCCCGCCTCGCCCATTCTCATTTTTCCCCAGACCTGAAGAAATCTGGGACCTAAGTATGTCTCCAACTTATTTTAAAAGCAGCTAACAATAATTGCTTCTTATGAGAGTCTATGCCACACATCTACTGCTATTTTCTGATTAGTCCTGGGAGTGGTAAATCACAGCAGCTTACATGGGTCAAGACCTCATTTCCTGCTTCCTTAGCTATTTAACTGTGATTATTTTTGAAGTGTAATGATTGAACTTGCTGCCTATGCTAAATTAAATATAATGGATTTGAAAGTGTAACATTGATGGTTGAGAAAAAAAGTCCACATCCTGAGTGCTATTAGAATGTCTGAAGCTGCCTTCTTCACACAGTCTGAAAGTAGCCACCTTTGTGTTTAATATTTGCTATTATACAAAAAAAAAGCTGGTCCTTTCCAGGGATTCCTGTGGGGTACAACATTTCCCCTTGGTTTTGGCTTTACTCCAGCTGAAAATGAAACCGTTGTCCTCAAAGTGGAATATTTTCCCTTCTGAACAATCCTTTATTTTTAAAAGCTACTGCACGTTGATTAGATTTAATAGGATCTATTTTGCTCTGTGCATTAGAGCTAGTACCTCTGATAACTTGTCTTAAGAACTAATAATTCTGAAATAATTGAGGAAACATAATCTTTTGCCTACACTCCTAAAATTACTCATGGGAATAAATATTTCTAATGCATAGTTATACCTTTAAATTTTTTGCTTGTTAGTTGCTCATTAGGCACCATATAAAGGCAAATGTGCAAATTTATTTCATTCCTATATTATATATTCCCATTTATAACCAACATCAAAGCATTGGAGGATAAAAAGTAGAGTTTGTGTAACTGGTAGAACATGAAATAGCTTTTATTTTATTCACTCACGGGATGTGGGCGCCGCTGGCAAGGCCAGTGTTTGTTGCCCATCTGTAATTGCCCTTGAAAAGGTGGTGGTGAGCCGCCTTCTTGAACCGCTGTAGTCCATGTTGTGTAAGTACACTCACCGTGCTGTTAAGGAGGTCCAGGATTTTGACCCAGCGACAGTGAATGAATGGTGATATAGTTCCAACTCAGGATGCTGTGTGGCTTTGAGGGGAACTTGCAGGTTCCCATGCGCCTGCTGCCTTTGTTCTTCGAGATCAAGGGTCAGCAACCTGTGGCTCCAGATCCACATGCAGCTCCCTGGGGTCCAATGTGCAACTCATGAGCGGCTCCCAAATGAACACATCTTTCAACCATTGACTGCAATGAGTTTTCAGAGAATTGTTGCCCCAATGTGCTCCCAATGCAGAAGTTACTGAAAATTCTTGTCTGTCAAATGCTTCACCAGGAACAATGGCATCCTTCACTATCGCCCGCCATCCAATCATGTGGGCCATGCACAGGCAGGCACATTAGTCAATAAAACATCGCACTCACTCTGGCCCAGGTTGGTCTGTTGGAAAAACTCACCCAAAATGGTACATTCTGATTGGTCACCGTATTCGGAACCTGATTGTTCAGTATTAATGGGTTAGCACTCTGCGAGTGGGTGGATGTACAACAAGTAGGGCACTGATTGGTCAATTGTGACAGAAGTGCTCTTAATGGTCTTGAGGCTGTGTTGGTGAGCACGTGCATTGAGTGCAGGCAGGCAAATAAATCATTGAAGGAACAAACTTACCGTGGTCCTTGTTTTGAGACTTCTTTTGAAATGGCTGCAATGAAGATAAGAATTTAAGAGGAAAATCGAGAATTCCAAGATGAATGCACTGATTGATTTGCCTTCGTTCTAAATTCAATCGGCCTCCCTGTGTGTCTCATTTGCAACAAGAAATCAAATCTTGAGAGACATTTCACTAAAAAGAACAGTGTTTTAGCCAAAAAGAATCCAGCTGGAGATGTCCTCAAGAAAGCCATGGAGGAGTTGAGAAATCTAGGAACATGTTGGCTATGTGGGTGAAATCATCAGGTAGCTCAAGAGATTGTGAAATGAGGAAAGCCGTTCACAGATCATGAGTATGTAAAAGAGGTATTTATCAAAGTGTCAGAGCAGCTGGGCAGTGATTTTAAAAACAAAAACAAAATTATTCAAAAAACTAAAGACATGCCTTTATCTGCAAAGACTGTGAGGGACAGAACAATGAAAATGGCCACAGATATCAGCAGCCAACAGATGGGGGATATAAATTCAGCTCCAGTCTTCTCTATTGCTTGTGATGTTGATGATATTGCATAGATAGCTCTTTCTGCAGGTATGTGAATTCCAAGGGACCCCAAGAGGAGCTCATTGACTTGGTGCCGCTCAGCTATTATTGACGGCATGAAAACGAAAGGAATATGTACCAACAATATCATTTCAGTCACTACTGATGGGGAGCTGAGATTGAGAGGGACAAATAAGGGATTTGTTGCTCTGTTGCAGAAAATGCTGGATCATAAAGTGATATCATTTCATCATATAATTCACCACAAAGCACTCTGCACCCAAATGTTTCCTCCTGAGTTCACGGAAGTGGCGTCCCTAGTTATAAAGATAATTAACAAAATAATGGCGATAGGATTAAACCATCAGCAGTTCTGTGAACTTCTTAAAGAGGTCAACTGTCAATATGCGGGACCTTCTTCTCCAAGGGGGAGAGTTCTTCTGCGTTTTTCAACCTATTTGGAAGAAGTGAAGGTGTTCACGTGAGAAAAGGATTGTGACTATGCAGCATTAAAAGATCCACCACTACCATGGGAAACAGACTCTGGCTATCTACCCTATCTATGCCTCTCATAATTTTATATCCCTCTCTCATGTCCCCTCTCAGCCTCCTTCGCTCCAGGGAAAACAGACCCAGCCTATCCAATCTCTCTTTATAACTCAAGCCCTCCAAACCAGGCAACATCCTTGTGAATCTTTTCTGCACCCTATCTAGCTTAATCACATCTTTCCTGTAGTGCGGCGACCAGAACGGCACACAGTACTCCAAATGCGGCCTAACCAACGTTATGTACAACTGTAACATGACATCCCAACTCTTGTACTCAATGCCTCGGCCAATGAAGGCAAGCATGCCATATGCCTTCTTCACCACTCTGTCTACCTGTGTTGCCACTTTCCGGGAACTATGTACTTGCACCCCAAGGTCTCTCTGCTCAACAACACTCCCCAGGGCCCTGACATTCACTGTATATGTCCTGCCCTGGTTTAACTTCCCAAAATGCATCACTTCACACTTGTCTGCGTTAAATTCCATTTGCCACTCCCTTGCCCACTTTCCCAGTTGATCTATATCCTGTTGTAACCTCAGACAGCCTTCTTCACTTTCCACTATACCACCAATTTTGGTGTCATCTGCAAACTTACTAATCATGCCCCTTACATTCACATCAAAGTCATTAATCTATATGACAAACAACAGAGAGCCCAGCACCAATCCCTGCGGCACACCACTGGTCACCGGCCTCCAATCTGAAAAACAACCCTTCACTACCATCCTCTGCCTCCTATCACCAAGCCAATTTTGTATCCAATTTGCGAGCTCCCCCTGGATCCCATGGGTTTGAACCTTCTGGACCAGCCTACCATGCGGGACCTTGTACTTGTGAGAAAGCATCATTCAATTAGCAACGTTTTGTCAAAACCTTTAAAATATTGTTGATAATCAAATGTCCTCCTTCATTGATATTAATACATGTATATTTATGAGAATCAGTGAAACAATGTTACATAGAAATCCATAAATGTGTCTCTGTCTTGTTTATCATTATTATTGGCGCTTGAGTAAAAGTATTGCAGCTCTTAAGATATTGTATTTTTAACTTTTTTTTTAAAAAGGCTCTTCTTGTCATTAAGGCTACAGACCCCTGTTCTAGGTGGTAGAGGTTGCGGGTTTGGAAGGTGCTGTCGAAGGAGCCTTGGCGAGTTGCATCTTATGGATGTAGATTTTGGGGAAATAATTGATATGCAATGCATCCATTTATCAGGTGTAAACCGGATGCAAAGGACATCAATTTAGCAGTGCCCTGCCCTCAATTTTTGTGTACGCCTTTGTCCTATTGCCAGGACCAAAGGGACCAACTTTTAGGCTTCCTGGGCAGCGACTAGTTTGGCCCAGGCTCATCAGGGGAACTTTAACTAAATTACTGCACAGGAAGTCAATGGGATCAGGTGGAACAGCTGTTTAACACCTCGTTGAATAATAGTATCTATTGGCGACAATGCACAGTCAAATCAGACAGGGTGCAAAAGCAACGATATTGAAATCATGATAGAGGCCGTCACTGTGGATGAGAGTGTAAGAAATATAGAGGAAGAAACAGAGTAAGTAGGCAAAAACAGCAGACAATAGCACATATGAGACATGGACATAACTGTGGAGAGCAGTTTTTTTGGAGCGGGGAGAAGGCTGAAGAGAAAGAAAGTGTGAGAGAGACATGAGAGTTCCTGAGTGTTGTAGAGGTGCAGGGAAGTCCAGTGGTGCATGAGAGGGAACCCTCAATAGGAGATGGAAAGAACCCTGCAAACAGCTCAGCAGACAAGAGACCCCTGAAGGTGGCCATGTGATGAAAGGAGAGTAAGGGATCCATGGTGAGAATGAAGAGGCCTGCCAGAACATTCCTGTCAGAATTTGGCCTGGTTGAGGGAGAGTACTGACAATGGCCTCAGTGACAGCCGGAATAGTCAATTACTTGTCACTTGCATGGATCAGATAATACCAAACTTAGTTGAGCTGTGGAATCAAAGGAGTCAACCCCAATTACAGGAAGAGGTAAAAAGAACATGTGACTGGGCCAAACAATGGCACATGAGGTTTAGCACAGACACATGTAAAATATAGCCCAGAAGATGGAAAAATGAGCAATGCACAGATCCCATGAATGGTGTGTAAATTATTAAGGAAGGGGTTGAAAGAAACTTAGGCATCGAGTAGTCTCAACACTCAACAATGATGCAAAACATTGCATCAAACACCCATTATACAACTCTGCAAATTTTCCTTCCAGTTGTAAACGACAATCGGAAGAGTTTAACCGTGGGTGATCCAATATCAAGCAATTATACACTGTCATTGAAAATTAAAATAACTCCCAACATGTTGAACTAACTCAGAAATCAAGAACGCACTTAGAATGTTAAACTGCAAAAGAGTAGAATATAAGTTTGAGGAGGCAGTGATCAAATTGTGCAATATCCTAGCCAGACGGCACACTAAGCTCTGCCCAGTTCTGGTCAGACTGCACCCTGAACACTGTGTCCAGTTCTGGTCAGATTACACCTTGAACACTGTGTCCAGTTCTGGTCAGACTGCACCCTGAACACTGTGTCCAGTTCTGGTCAGATTATACCTTGAACACTGTGTCCAGTTCTGGTCAGAATGAACCCTGAACACTGTGTCCATTTCTGGTCAGATTATACCTTGAACACTGTGTCCAGTTCTGGTCAGACTGCACCTTGAGCACTGTGTCCAGTTCTGGTCAGACTGCACCTTGAGCACTGTGTCCAGTTCTGGTCAGACTGAACGCTGAACACTGTGTCCAGTTCTGGTCAGACTGCATCTTGAGCACTGTGTCCAGTTCTGGTCAGACTGAACCCTGAACACTGTGTCCAGTTCTGGTCAGACTGCACCTTGAGCACTGTGTCCAGTTCTGGTCAGACTGAACCCTGAACACTGTGTCCAGTTCTGGTCAGACTGCACCTTGAACACTGTGTCCAGTTCTGGTCAGACTGCACCTTGAGCACTGTGTCCAGTTCTGGTCAGACTGAACCCTGAACACTGTGTCCAGTTCTGGTCAGTCTGCACCTTGAGCACTGTGTCCAGTTCTAGTCAGACTGAACCCTGAACACTGTGTCCAGTTCTGGTCAGACTGCACCTTGAGCACTGTGTCCAGTTCTGGTCAGACTGCACCTTGAGCACTGTGTCCAGTTCTGGTCAGACTGCACCTTGAGCACTGTGTCCAGTTCTGGTCAGACTGCACTTTGAACACTGTGTCCAGTTCTGGTCAGACTGCACCTTGAGCACTGTGTCCAGTTCTGGTCAGACTGAACCCTAAATACTGTGTCCAGTTCTGGTCAGACTGCACTTTGAACACTGTGTCCAGTTCTGGTCAGACTGCACCTTGAGCACTGTGTCCAGTTCTGGTCAGACTGAACCCTAAATACTGTGTCCAGTTCTGGTCAGACTATACCTTGAGCACTGTGTCCAGTTCTGGTCAGACTGCACCTTGAGCACTGTGTCCAGTTCTGGTCAGACTGCACCTTGAGCACTGTGTCCAGTTCTGGTCAGACTGAACCCTAAATACTGTGTCCAGTTCTGGTCAGACTATACCTTGAACACTGTGCCCAGTTCTGGTCGCTGGGAAGCAAGTGTTGTAGGCAGTGCAGAGAAAAGCCATGCATTAATTAAGTTGGGAAAGATCAAGACTTTCCAGCAAAGACACCTCTGAGAGATGAATGTTTGGATGTTCAGAAGATTGTAAATAGCAAGGAAAGGTTTAATCTGGAATTGTACTAAAAGATAATGGGCTGGATTCTATCAGCTCGCCGCCAAGGGTGGGCCGCAATCCAAAGACCTGCCACAATCTCAAACGAGCAGCTCATTTAAATAGCTCGGGCGGGCCACACCCCCCCCCTACCCACCCCCCCCACCACCCAATCACCTGGAGGGGGCGGGCTGAGTGGCGCAGTGGTTAGCACCGCAGCCTCACAGCTCCAGTGACCCAGGTTCAATTCTGGGTACTGCCTGTGTGGAGTTTGCAAGTTCTCCCTGTGTCTGTGTGGGTTTCCTCCGGGTGCTCCGGTTTCCTCTCACATGCCAAAGACTTGCAGGTTGATAGGTAAATTGGCCATTGTAAATTGCCCCTCGTAAAGGTAGGTGGTAGGGGAATATAGGGACAGGTGGGGATGTGGTAGGGAATATGGGATTAGTGTAGGATTAGTATAAATGGGTGGTTGATGGTCGGCACAGACTCGGTGGGCCGAAGGGCCTGTTTCAGTGCTGTATCTCTAAATAAATAAATAAATAAATAAACGATGTCAGCTGCCAGTGCACAGGCGTGACACCATTTTTAAAGGGCAGCCAACCGTACCAGCTTATTTACATATTTAAAGACAGATTGAATAAAATTAAATTAATATATTTCTTTTGCCGCTCTGGCACCCCCCCCAATAACAATTACATTAACCATCTGACCTCCCCCACCCCCCCCAGCAAACTACACAAAGTTTAAAGTGAAACCCTTCCCATCATCCCTACACCCATGGCATTAATTTGACCCCGCCCCCACCACACTGATAAACTTACCTCCACCCCCTCCCTACCACTGTGACGCCTCGTTTCCCCAGGCAGAGATCCGAAGGCGCGGGGGGTGCCAGCAGCCAGGCCCTCAAGATTAGATGTAAGTATAGGTAAATCTGTTTATTTTATTAATTTGCCTATGCTGATTGTGGTCCTATTGCTGAGCGGCGGTAGGAGAGGCGCCATGGTGCCTCATGGTTAATGGTCGGCACAGACTCGGTGGGCTGAAGGGCCTGTTTCAGTGCTGTATCTCTAAATCTAAAAAATCTAAATCGCCGCCGCGAGGATCGGGCCGGGCCCTACTGCCATCAAGATCCATGGCCTGCTTCATCCGGAGCCATCTGCAGCCTATCTCCGCCATGGATCCCAACGTCGTGGACACCTTAAAATCTAGCCCAATGAGTTGGACTAGGACAATGAAACATAGAGGGAGATTTTTAACTCATTCAAAACTCATCCACTTGCACAGAGTTAAAATCGGGTCCATAGATTCAAGCTGACAAAAAGTAACTTTCGGACTAATATCAAGAGGTTTCTCTCACTGAGTGTGAACAACACTTGGAATAGACATTCTGGGCAGTGTGTTAATGAGGCAAACACCGATGAATCATTTAAGAACGAATTAGTTACTGCAATGGGGGAGGGAAAAGTCAGTCTACATCGATGAATTGGCCTAAATGCTGTTCTTCATCCATAAATATCTTGTGATTGTGTGAACAAAAAGTTAAGTTCAGGCCTGGATCAAGAATATACTAATCTGTGTATAACTTTGTAAAGTGCAGGGGAGTACAATTTTCTATCACAGGTGAGGAAGGAGTCTCAGGCTCCCCTTTGGTCCTTTTCCTGGTTTGGCCGTAACAGGGTTTAACTTTTAAAACACAGTGTTTTTAGCTTCCCCTCAGTGAGCCCTTGCTCACTGCTCTCTAATTGTAATTGTAAAGGAACCAATCACAGACTTTCTGAAGTTTAAACAAGAAAGATGTAAGTTTATTAACCTTAACACTCTAACTCAGTTAAAACTACACAACACAACCACGCTAGCATGCATACACGATAAACGCACATACGAATAGATACAGAGGAGGAGAAAGAATTAAAGGGGGAAGGTTTGAAGTAGTAGAAGGAATTTGGTTACTCTTTTTTAGTTTTGCTGTGAAGACGTTGATTGAAGTTAAGTCTGCACACTTTCAAACTTGTTTCACTGGTACCAGAAGGCTGCAGGGTTCTTCTGTCTTGAGGCTTAGGTTACTTCCATGGGTCCCTGGAAATTTGTGTGAGAGAGAGAGAGACAGCTTGCTTCTCTTTGGTCTTCAAAATTTGAAGTCTGTCTCCAAACTTTTACTGTGATGCACAATTCAATCAATTCCCACGGCCGGCAGGTTAGTCATGTGATCAGCTCTTTGTTTGACACAGCATCGCCGGTGAGAATTGTTTATCTTCAAAGTTTACTAGACACTCAGTGGGGGGGTGGGGGAGACGGGTGGAAAGCTGGCTCTTACACAGACAATGACTCTCAGTGTCTTTGATCATCACTATTGACAAAACCCATCTGGCTAATTGAATAAGGGAGTACTCCCCTTGTCTCTCTGTTCAACTGTCTCTCAGAATGCAAATATGCAGCCATGTTTTCAGCCTGCTCTGTGATCCATTTAAACAAGTTATGTTCAATGTCCAGTAAACTTTCAAATAGTGTTCCATATGCCGAAATTAATACGTTTCCATTTGGCAGATGTGGTTTCCGTCACAACGTGAACTCTCCTTTTGTAGGCCAAGACCTTAAAGAGCAAATAGAATGGGCACCAAGGTGATACTGACCCTCTTATGGGCCACTTCTTCATAAAACTATTGTTCATTAACATAGCCACTGCTTGGTTATTGAGCAGCTGGCCGTTGGCAATATTAACAGCCATATGGCATTAGATGACAAGGAAGGTTATAACATATAATTGAGACAAAGTGTACTGTACCAATATATTACATACAAAATGCAGCTGTAACGTACAACAGGAGATCCAGACATGCCCATGAAAGGAAGGACAAGTGTGAGAGATACCACAGGTGCTCTTCCCATCTATGTTCTCCATTTATCTTTAACACAACCAAAGTTTTAGCACTCCAATGTTACACCTCACTTCTCTTTTCAATATTTTCTGTAATAGCAGCTTAATGGATTTATGTTTTAAAAGGCAGCACTTAATTGGAGGTACTGGACAGCTGAACGTAGACAAATTTTCTGCTGTCTCCTTAGATTAGTTTGTCATCAATCCTTTTGATAAATAGGTGCATTGGGAGATAAGTGTAGGTATTTAGAATGACTGGTTTCATATCAGCCATAATTGGTAAATAGTCTATATTTAACCTACTCAAGGGAGAATGTGCAAGTTAAGTTATTCAGTGCTTCAAGACCGACAGAGCCGCTTTCAGTGAAGTTTGATTTCACTAGTTATTTAGTGAATATACCCTGCTTGTAAAGCATGTCTCACACACATGGCAAACAAAGTAGTGATCATTAAAAAGAACTTTGGTTTCACTGCATTTGGATCATACTCAATCTCTAAATTAATTAGTTTATAACTAGTGTGGCATCAGGAACTGAAAACATCACTCAACTTTGTCAGAGAAAACTTAGGGTTAATCTTAAAAACACAACATGGAACTAAGTAGATTACTGTACATTGGATTTTGTTTATGTGACAGCCGTATGGGGCTGGATTTTCAAATAGGGGTGCAGAACCCGACACCCAAATGAATTCCGGTTCCTACAACTCAGCTGCGTTGCTTTTATGGTGGCATTTACATATGAACAATACGAACATATGGACTGGGAACAAGAGTAGGCCATTCAGCCCCTCGAGTCTGCTCTGCCATTCTATAAAATCGTGTCTAATTTGTTTGTGGACTCAACTCCACTTTCCTACCTACCCCTGATACCCTTGGACTCCCTTGTTTGTCAATAATCTGTCTACCACTGCCTTAAAAACAGTGACTCTGCCTCCACCACTCTATAGAAAAGAGAGTTCCACAGACTCACGACCCTCTGAGAGAAAAACTTCTCCTCATCTCTGTCTTAAATGGGAGACCCCTTATTTTTCAACTGTTCCCCCAATTTTAGTCTCTCCCACAGGGGAAATAGCCTGTCAACATCCACCCTGTCAAGTCCCCACAGGATCTTACATGTTTCAATAAAATTGCCCCTCATTCTTCTAAATTCCAATGAATACAGGCCAAACCAGTCCAGCCTTTCCTCATAAGACAACCCTCTCATCACAGGAATCAAATGAAACTTCTCTGAACTGCTTCCAATTATATCCTTTCTTAAGGACACCAAAACAGTACACAATACTCTAGATGTGGTCTTACCAATGCCCAATCCAACTGTAGCAAAATATCTCTACTTTTATATTCCATTCCCTTTGCACTAAATGACAACATTGCACTTGCCTTCTTACTCACTTGTTGTACTTTTTTTTTCCAAAATATACTTTATTCAGAAAAATCTGTAAAAAAAAAATACATTACACTTGCTGTACCTGCATACTAAGTTTTTTTGTTTTGTGTACGAGGACACCCAGATCCCTCTGCATTCAGTGTTCTGCAATCTCTCCCACATTATACTCCATCTGCCAAATCTTTACTCACTCACTTAACCTATCTATATCCCTTTGTAGCCTCCTTATGTCCTCATCACAAGTTACTTTCCTACCTATCTTTGTGTCATCAGAAAATTTAGCAACCATACCTTTGGTCCCTTCACCCAAGATATTTTTGAAAATTTTTAAATGTAAATGCCCTGATTGGGCAGGAGGCAAACTCGGCACCCAATTAGAAGCGCCGAGCATTTCCAGGAAGCGGGAGCTGCCTGCTGGGCGCCAGCGGCAAAGACAGGTGGTAGTCATGCTGGGGACTGATTCTGCCTTGCCAAAGAGAATAGGCAGTTCCTTACAGGAACAGCAGCATCAATGAGGATGGCAGTGGCCCAAAAAAAAAATGAAGGTCCAGCACTGGCACCAGCAGAAGAAAGTACATTCAAAAACAGTCTCAAGACAAAGACTAATAAACTTTATTTGGTCTCAGGGAGAAGCCACCAGCTGTGTACTAATATACACCAGACTGTTCAGGTTCACTGAAGTAAAGGGTAAAAATTTCATTCTACACTGGACTGGCCCCTTAACAAGCTCCTTAAGAAGCTTAAGGGGCCGTTAATTGGAGTCGACCGGTGTCCGTGGTAAACATTTTGAGGTACGTGACTGGTAATGTCAGGAATAAGAAATTTCCTATTGGCTTCTTTCCAGACTAATCCAACTTTCAAAAAAATTCCCAGTGTCAATTTCACAGCTGACAGGAGCGGGAACAGCGACTTCCGAACTCAGGACAAGTTTGGGTTTTTTTTGGTGGGTTCCGAGGTTTTTTTCAAAAAGCCAGCCAAAAGCTACAAACTTGTCCTGAGTTTGGAAGCCACTGTTCCTGCTCCTGTCAGCTGTGAAACTGACACTGGGAATTTTAAAAAAAACTGACCAATCACAAAGCAGCTCCGGGGAGAATTCCCGCTCTTTGCAACTGTCAGAGAGGGGCAGAGAGAGAGGGGGAGAGAAGGAGAGGGAGGGAGGGGGGAGAGAGAAGAAAGAGAAGGGAGAGAAGGGGTGGGGAAAAAGGAGGAGAGGGAGAGAAGGGGAGGGAAAGAGAAAGGGGGGAGAGAGAGAGGGGAGGGGAGAGAAAGGAGGAGAGGGGGGGGGGGGGATTGTGTTTTGATAGCATTAGGTTGGCTACACACTTTTTATACAAATTAATTGCCCTCATGTCCTAGGCTGAATCAGTAATTTAGTCAAATGTCCGTGGTTCAATATGTTGGTGCCTTTCCCTGCAGATATCTTACTGACCATTTTTTTGTTCTAAGTAATAGCAAACTAAAAATGTTGGGGCAGGTGTTTCTGTTCTCATGCCTGGGTCTTTTGGATCACCTGGACTCAGGTAATGAAACAACCCAAGACAGCAGAAGAGAAAAATCTGCCTCCGATCAGTTCTCTCTCTCTCCCCCTCCCGCTTTCTCCTCCTTAAACAGGTGAAGCAACTGCCAGATTCTATGGTTATAAATGTGGCCAATTGCAGAGCTTACTAGAAGTTCTGAGCAATTAGGACATCCCAATGTTTGGTTCCCTGCGTTTCTCTGGTTGCTGCTGTTCGCCAGAATATGATTGACATCCCATGTCTCATTGTTCATCCAACTCCATCACAAGACCTCTGTCCATGGCACTAATGTGCAACATACTCACATAATTTAGCTTATCTCTACTAGGGCTTTAAATCCCCCAAAATCTACTCATTTGCCTATGTGTATTCTTGCATTTGATCTGTGATGACCTATAACATGTGCAAAAGGTGTCATTGCTTTTTCATAGTTGCATCACATAGCCCAAAACTCCAAGGAAGCAAAGTAGGATCCATTCACTCTTCTTCACATCCCTCTTCCTTTAGACGATTGCTAATCCAGTGTCAGTGCGATGCAGTAGGAACTGCGTCTAAACCTAATAGTCAGAAAGGAGATCCCTGTAAGATAATGGACAGTTATGGAACTCAATGCTAATTTAACAGAGTATAATGTTAACTGCCCGACAAATTGTATTCTGTTCCATAATTATATTTTATTAAGACATGTTAGTTTTGTCAATTCTAACGTTTAGAATTTCCAACTTCAACTTCAACTTTAATCTCTCATCATGCTCAAATTATATTTTAATTATCGCTGGTGTTAGGACTACGTGAGAAAGGGGTCTAGGGTTCCCTCTGAGCGTTCACCTGGTCTTATCGTTACAGGGTTTAATTTTTAAACACACTGTGTTTTAGCTCCCCCTTGGTGAATCCTTGTTCACCACTTTCCAATTATAAGGCAAAGAAACCAGCACAAACAGGTTTTATTAGGTTTAAAGAAGAAAAGTTGAAATTTATTAAACTTGAACTTAAACTCTAATTTGGTTGATGTCTACGGATACATGACGCACCCACACTAGCATGCATACATGATACACACATGCAAATAGAGACAGAAAAGAGCAGAAGAAAAATAAAGTGGAAACATTTGAGGCAATATTTGAAGAGGTTTTGTTACAGTTTTTCGGGGTCACTTTAGAATCCTTGATTGTAGGCAGATCTTGCTTTTCATTGGACCCAGTATTCTTCTTAAACCTTGTTCTCTGTAGGAGACCTTTCTCTCTTGGGCTTGTGAGAAAGAGATGGGAACAGACAGGAGAGAGATCTTCTCAGTCCAAGAAAAAACAGACTTTCTCTGTTCAAACTCTCTGTGGCTAGTTCAAAAGACCCTGGAACAGCCAGTTAGTCATGTGATCAGCTGGTCTAACCAGTCCTGGATTGTATCACCTTAGCAGTCTCTGGAATGCTCCTCTTACACACAATACCTGGTGATCAAAGTCCATTGTGGGTTAAATTGGAAAAAGGAAGTAACCTCTCTTGTCCCGATTGGTAAGAAAATGTCCTCCATCCAAGTCTGGCAGCCCTCTTCTTCCCAGCAACAATTTGAAATTTAATGTCCATATGGCAAAATTAATACGTCTCATTCTTGGCAGGTGGGGGCCCGAATGATACTGGTATATATAATTAACCTTCTGTTCCCAATATAATTTTTAAAGTGAAATCCTGCAGCCCTTGAAAAGAAAATGTCAGCACATCTTGTAAAAACAGAGTGTAACAAAATCTCTCGAGCCTCCCTTGTTTGGAAGCATTCCAACGCTTCATGTTAGAAATTAATGGGATTCTAAGAGCCCTGGTTGAGTTCCCATTAGAGTGTACTCTTTGAACATTGCATACGCTCGTGGGATTTCAAGAATTTTACAAGATATTCACTCATGGGCACTGTAGAATCTAAAATGGTTATATACATTTAATCACTTGAGTGATAAACCTAGATTAAATCTTTCAGTCCTGTGAAATATTATGTACAATTAGCTATTAAAGAGCATGAAATAAACTACAGCATAATTTCATTTTAATCTTGAGTGAAAAATTATTTATTTTTTCATCATCGGGCAGTAGGTATGTACCAGGTAACCCACAAACTGAAATTGTACACATAGGGATATTTTCCTGTTTCCATGCCTGACAACATTGGATAAATGGAGTCCAGCACAGTGAGGAAAATCAGAGATAAGAACAAAAAGTTCTGGAAATACTCAGCAGGTCTGGCAGCATCTGTGCAGAGAGAGGCAGAGTTAATATTTCAGGTCAGTGACCTTTCAACAGAACTGGCAAAGGTTCGAAATGTAATAGGTTATAAGCAAATAAAGTGGGGGTGGGGCAAAAGATACCTAAAGGTAAGGTGTTGATGGGACAGAGGGTCACAGAGAATAACTGACAAGGAGGTCATGGGGCAAAGGCAAAGAGTGTGCTAATGGTGTAGTGAAAGACAAAGCTTTAGTGCAGAGAGGGTGTTAAATGACAGAATAATGAAAGCCCTAGCCAAAAACAGAAATATGAAAAAAAAAGTGGGCAGGCACATGGTAAAAAAATTGAATGATGAAACAAACTAAAATAAAATAAAATAAAAATAAAAATAAAAAGTGGGGGGGGGCCAGTCATGCTCTGAAATTATTGAACTCAATGTTCAGTCCGGCAGGCTGTAGTGTGCCTAATCGGTAAATGAGATGCTATTCCTCGCGCTTGTGTTGATGTTCACTGGAACACTGCAGCAATCCCAGGACAGAGATGTGAGCATGAGAGCAGGGGGGAGTGTTGAAATGGCAAGCAACCGGAAACTCAGGGTCATGCTTTTGGACTGAGCTGAGGTATTCCGCAAAGCGGTCACCCAATCTGCGTTTGGTCTCCCCAGTGTAGAGGAGTCCACATTGTGAGCAGCGAGTACAGTATACTAAATTGAAAGAAGTACAAGTAAATAGCTGCTTCACCTGAAAGGAGTGTTTGGAGTGTTATGACCATGTGAGAAAGGCATCAAGGGGTTTTTCCCAGCCTTCACCTGGTCTTAGTGTAACAGGATTTTGTTTTTAAACACATTGTGTTTTGAGCTCCCTCTTTGGTGAATCCTTGTTCACTGCTTTCCAATTATAAGGCAAAGAAATAAGCACAAACAGGCTTCCTTAGGTTTAAAGAAGAAAAGTGAAATTTATGAAAACTTAAACTCTAATTCGGTTAAGGCCTACGGATACACGCCGTGCCCCACACTAGGGTGTCAGAAGAGTCACGGATGTAGGTGGGAAAAGACTGGACCGGGGAGAAAAGTCACCCTACATCATTTTGACAATTTCCAGTTTCCCGGCCCTAACCGCCCCCTCTTCACTATGGACATCCAATCTCTCTGCACCTCCGTCCCCCACCAGGATGGTTTGAGGGCTCTCTGCTTCCTTGAACAGAGGTCCAACCAGTCCCCATCCACCACCGCCCTCCTCTGCCTGGCTGAACTTGTTCTCACATTGAACAACTTCTCCTTCAACTCCACTCACTTCCTTCAAGTAAAAGGTGTTGATATGGGTACCCGCATGGGCCCTAGTTATGCCTGTCTTTTTGTGGGATATATCAAACAGTCCTTGTTCCAGTCCTACTCAGGCCCCCTCCCCCAACTCTTTTTCCAGTACATCGATGACTGTATCGGTGCCATTTACTGCTCCCGCCCGAACTGGAAAACTTTATCAACTTTGCTTCCGATTTCCACCCTTCTTTCAACCGAGGATTCCCCCCCGCACTGTGATTGACAGGGCCTTCAACCGTGTCCAGCCCATTTCCCGCGCATGTGCCCTCACCCCTTCCCCTCCCTCTCTGAATTGCGACAGGGTTCCCCCACCAGCTTCCACATCCAAAGGATCATCCTCCGCCATTTCTGCCATATCCAGCATGATGCCATTACAAAACGCATCTTCCCCTCCCCTCCCCTCCCTGTCAGCATTCTGAAGGGATCATTCCATCCTCAACACCCTCGTCCACTCCTCCATTACCCCCACCACCTCGTCCCCTTCCCACGGCACAGTCCCCTGCAATTGCAGGAGGTGTAATACCTGCCCATTTACCTCCTCTCTCTTCACTATCCAAGACCCCAAACACTCCTTTCAGGTGAAGCAGCAATTTACTTGTACTTCTTTCAATTTAGTATACTATATTCGCTGCTCACAATCCGGTCTCCTCTACATTGGGGAGACCAAACTCAGATTGGGTGATCACTTTGCGGAACACCTCCTCTCAGTCCGAAAGCATGACCCCGAGCTTCCTGTCGCTTGCCATTTCAACACACTCCCCCTGCTCTCATGCCCACATCTCTGTCCTGGGATTGCTGCAGTGTTCCAGTGAACAACAACGCAAGCTCGAGGAATAGCATCTCATTTACCGATTAGGCACACTACAGCCTGCCGGACTGAACATTGAGTTCAATAATTTCAGAGCATGACTGGCGCCCTTCTTTATTTTTATTTTTATTTATTTATTTTAATTTTATTTTAGTTTGTTTCATAATTCAATTTTTTTAACCATGTACCTACCCACTTTTTTTTCATGTTTGTGCTTTTGGCGAGGGCTTTCATTATTCTATCATTTAACACCCTCTCTGCACTAACGCTTTGTCTTTCACTACACCATTAGCACACTCTTTGCCTTTGCCCCATGACCTCCTTGTCAGTTAGTCTCTGTGACCTTTTGTATTATCAACACCTTCCCTTTTGTTTTCTTTTGCCCCACCCCCACTTTATTTGCTTAAAACCTATTAACATTTCCAACCTTTGACAGTTCTGTTGAAAGGTCACTGACCTGAAACGTTAACTCTGCTTCTCTCTCCACAGATGCTGCCAGACCTGCTGAGTATTTCCAGCACTTTTAGTTTTTAATTCAGATTTCCAGCATCTGCAGTATTTTGCTTTTATTTTCAAGGAAAATCAGAGAGTGGGATTACAATCCAGTGAGGGAGCCCGCCTAAATTTCTGTCTAAGAATCAAGAAAATCTGCCTATATATCATGTCAATGTCAGAAGAAGTTTGTTTCCCCTCAGTATGCTTCCAATTAACAACGAGTCAGCCAGCTGTAGTTTATTAATGTCACAAATGATGGGTTGAACCAGTAACCCTGAAATTGTAAGACAATCGGAGAAAATTCTTGTAATTTTGGGCTTGAGCATTTAAAGGTGCTTATTATTGAGCAAAGTAGATGTCATCGTGTGTTAGACAAAACTTTTATCTTTCTGATTTTAGTTCAAATCTAGCCCAGATGCATGGAATGAAATTCTCATCTGCCTGCTCTCTATAAACTATAATCTAAACTGAGATTGGGAAACTACCTTTTTAAATCTGTCACTTGACTAAATCAGGAGTACATCCATTGGCAGGATTTTGAATGAGCCTGACTCACTTCAGTTTACACTTGGACTTCCCTGGGATTTTGTTTGATTCCAAAATGGAATACTTATCGAACCTTCCACTCCATAACATATGGTATTGCATCCTGGTATGATGACTACAAAATGGATTTTATAATTGCTTAGGATTGGTTCTCCTGATTTTGGCAATTCCACAATTTAAAATAAATTATGAATGGTTGCATTGTGAAAAAAAAAAACAGTTCCTGGAAAATTATCAAAGAACGGCGAACATTCCTGTGCCCAGTTCAGTTTGAAAGAAAGAAAGGTGATTGGATATTGAGAAGCTCTCCATCTTTGTATTGACAACTATTCTGGTTCCTTTTGCACACTAAGAACTTTGTGGACTTTATCCATTGCTCCTATTGGTTAGTTGATTACATATTATTTTAAAAACATTAAAATAGGCAGAATAAAGGCCATTTAGCCCATTAAACTCACCCCTGTAGTGCCTAAATCATACATCTAAGTGTAGAATTGCATTTCGAATTCCCTTAACATCCATTCTGCTACCATATTACCAGGCAGATCATTCCAAGTATGTATTGCAGAAAGATCTTTCTAATATCTGTTTTAAATGTACTTTTTATTGATTTGCTTTGAAATAATATGCTGGCTTTATCTTATCTGTGCCATTTCATGCATTTTGTGTACCTCAATGAAGCTCATCCTTAATCTTCTTCTAGACTTTAGAGGGTGTGCATTTCCAATCTATCTTCATAGCTCATCCTCTTTACACTTGGGATCAAGCTTACTGTTTTTTTACTGCCCCCAATTCATTACATATCAGATCACATACCTCCCCACATTGAGAACACTTTACCCAATTCCTGCACTAAAAGTATTTCCTAATGTTATCTTACATTAAGATAAAATGTGCAGTGTTATTCCCTCCATGGAATTATATGACAGTTGCTTTTTGTCTTATTACATTTTAGCCCACTTCAATTTTAAATAAGATACTTTTTTCAAAAAGAAGTCAATTTTCTCCTTATTTTAAAAATTACAGAATATATGGGCTAAAAATCCTCAGCCTGTCCAATGCATTCCTCTGTAACTTCAGTGAGATTTCAGTGAGAGGGACCCAGATATATTGGGCACTGGCTTTACTTCCCAGCTTTGTGATTGACCTTGTAAGGAGCAGACCCTTGAAACACCCTTACATTGCTCAGAGGGAGCAGGGCTGGTGGGTGAAAAACTCCCTACGCTGCGATGTTTTAGTATTCAATCCTGTGGTGCTGCTTTCCACTGTCAGCATTGGTCCCACTCTTTCTTTGTGGGCTGATTTTCTGTTCTGTGTGTGTGACACCTTCAGGGTGGTACTGTGACACCTTAAGGTGTGGTAGACAAATTGCAAGTTTTAAAAAATTTCAACATCCAGCCAAGGTGGGACTTAAAATAAATATTTTGTTTATGACAAACACATAAGAAGATGGCACAGTGGCGCAGTGGTTAGCACCGCAGCCTCACAGCTACAGGGACCTGGGTTAGGTTCTGGGTACTGCCTGTGCGGAGTTTGCAAGTTCTCCCTGTGACCGTGTGGGTTTCCGTCGGGTGCTCCGGATTCTTCCCACAGCCAAAGACTTGCTGGTTGATAGGTAAATTGACCATTGTAAATTGACCCTAGTGTAGGTAGGTGGTAGGGAATATGGGATTACTGTAGTGTTAGTATAAATGGGTGGTTGTTGGTTGGCACAGACTTGGTGGGCTGAAGGGCCTGTTTCAGTGCTGTATCTATAAACAAAAAAGATAGAATGCACATTTACCTGACTGTTCTCCCTGAGATTAATATTGCGCATTCCATCCTTAGTGTCATGTGCTGTCAGTTTCCTGCATTACAATAGCTACATTTCAAAAGTGCTTAATTAGCTGTAAAGCAATTTGAGATGTCCACTGAATGTGAAAAGCGCTATATAAATGCAAGTCTTTCTTTAATTGTTTTTTGGCACAAAAATGCAGCAGTGACTAATGAGTTGATAACAGTTTTCTGTGTACACCAATTACACAACAGTAAACTGTGGTGTTTGGTATGAAGCGCACATGAATTAGATGGCAGGTAAATTTAAATAGGAAGTTATAATTGTCTGTGGACTATTGTGCAACCCATAACGAATGAACAGTTCTTAATTTGAGTAGCTATTATAATCATACATTAGAGTGGTTGCTGCGAATTTGGGAGAATGTATCAATGGGAGATAAATTTTTTTTTTAAATTAAATGTATATTTTTCTCAATGATAGGTATTGATGCATTAAATAAAGAGAAATTGTTTCCACTTGCAGTAGGTGGTAGGGAAATATATAGGGACAGGTGGGGATGTGGTAGGAATATGGGATTAGTATAGGATTAGTATAAATTGGTGGTTGATGGTCGGCACAGACTTGGTGGGCCGAAGGGCCTGTTTCAGTGCTGTATCTCTAAACTAAACTAAACTAATGTTGGTAACCAGGGAGCACAGATTTAAGATAATTGGTAGCTGAAGCAGAGGGGAGATGAGGAGAATTTCATTTTTACGCAGTGAATTGTTGTGATCTGGAATACGTTGCCTAGAAGGGCGCTGGGAACAGTTTCAATATTTGCAGGGCTATGGGGAATGAGCAGAGGAGGGTGACTAATTGGATTGTTCTTTAAAAGAGCCAACACAGGCACTATGGGCCGAATGGCCTCTTTCTGTCCTGTATCATTCTGTGAAGGTTAAATTGGGCAATGTATCTCCCATTTTTTAGGCACTAAGCGGCCAATTAAAACTCAAAAATGGTGTCCGAGATACACACGCACACTTCTGAAAGAGAAGTGCACAGGAACCACCTTGGTAAAGAGGTTTTCACGTATGCACCTAATGACAGCCAGCAACATGCAGAACAGTTAATGCGAATGAGTGTGCAACTCTGATTTAACACCACTGCCTTGTCTTACATCACATACATGAACATGACTCCAGATGGAATAAAGAACCCCCACCAATGATATTTAAAGGGATCATAACTACTTACAGGTCAGTTGCTGGATTATTTTTTCTGCTATTGGTACAATTGTACGTGTTTTGTAGGTTTCTTATACTTGGCTCTCGTATATTTAGCCATTATTCAATATATCACAGCACAGTTCACAAAGGACTCCCATCACTTCTTTCAGTCACAATGCACATCCCCTTCAAGAGGCACAGGCTGCCTTTAAGTACTGCTAGCCACTGGTGACATTGAGCCCTCTCTGATACATGTGGTCAACGAACAGCACGGGGAGTACCAGCTGCACACAGAGATGATGTATAGCAGCAGACACCACCAATTTCCCATGCTGCCTGCAACACAATAAACCAGTGCAGTTTAATCACAGACTGTAATGACCATACCTATTTTCAGAGGTTATAGAAAAGAGAAAAGAAAGACTTGCATTTATAAAGCACTTTTCACGATCATCGGATGTCTCAAAGCGCTTTACAGCCAATGAAGTACATTTGAAGTGTAGTTACTGATTTAATGTAGAAAACATGGCAGCTAATTTGCACAAAACAAGCTCCCACAAACAGCAATGTGCGATAATGACAAGATAATCAGTTTTTGTAATGTTGGATAAATATTAACCAGAATAACTCCTCTCCTCTTCGAAATAGTGTCAGGGATCTTGTGCATATACCTGAGAGGGTAGAAAGCCCTCACTTTTAATATCTCATCCAAGCAACGACACCTCTGACAGTGCAGCACTCTATCAATACTGTAGTGGGCAAGTCATGGGACTTGAAGCCTCAACCTTTTGATTTAGAGACAAGCATGCTACCTACTAGGCCACATAATATCCAAGTAAACACCCTAACCTTCTTTAAAATTTTATCCTCTTTCTTTCTGAAAAATATTGATTCCTTACTGGGAAATGTTTCTAAAAGCACACGTCACCCTCTGGTACATTGTGCAAATGGCTCAGATTCAATTGTGAGCCACGACAGTAAATGTAAGACCTGGACATCATTCAGGCTAGGGCTGATAAGTGACAAGTAACATTTACACCACACAAGTGTGAGGCAATGACCATCTCCAAAAGTGAGAATCCAACCATCTCCCCTTGACATTCAATGGCATTGCTATCGCTGAATTCTCCACTATCAACATCCTGGGGGTTACTATTGACCAGAAACTTAACTGGATCAGCCATATAAATACTGTGGTTACAAGAGCAGGTCAGAGGCTGGGAATTCTGCAGTCAGTATCTCACCTCCTGACTTCTCAATGCTGGTCCACCATCGACAAGGCACACGTCAGGAGTGTGATGGAATACTCTCCACTTGCCTGGATGGGTGCGGCTCCAACAACACTCAAGAAGTTCGACACCATCCAGGACAAAGCAGCCCGCTTGACTGGCACCCCCGTCTACAAACATTCACACCCTCAACCACCGAAGCACAGTGGCAGCAGTGTGTACCATCTACAAGATGCACTGCAGCAACTCAACAAGGCTCCTTCCAGCACCTTCCAAACCCACGACCTCTACCACCTAGAAGGACAAGAGCAGCAATCATATGGGAACACCACCACCTGCAAGTTCCCCTCCAAGTCACTAACCATCCCGATTTGGAACTGCATTATTATTTCTTCACTGTTGCTGGATCAAAAACGTGGAACTCCCTCCCTAATGGCACTGTGGGTGTACCTACACCACATAGACTGCAGCGGTTCAAAAAGGCAGCTCACCACCTTCTCAAGGGCAATTAGAGATGGGCACTAAGTTCTGCCCTTGCCTGTGACACCCACGTCCCACGAAAGAATAAAAAATTAAATATATAATCTGAGGATAAGGAGGTAAATTCATTTTCCTGCATCTTGCCTGAAATCAATCAGTAATCAAACCCTGGACTTTACGGGTTTGAATGGTGTTGCTACTCATTGGAAAAAAAACATCGAAGCATCAAAGAGTTCATTAAAAAAAAGCTTAATATGAAACCTTTAAAACATTGCACACACTTATAATCTTTCTATAATAAGAACCTTAAAACTATTGCATATTACAGTATAGGATAAGTTTATAAATGCATGTTACTCAGAGCCTTGTTTATCAAATATTAGGGAACAATCACGAAGTTCCACATGATTTCCCATCCATTATTGATGATGGGGTGTAGGTGAATGGGTGTCAACAGCTCTCCAGTACCTTACCAAATGACCAGTCTGTGTGCGAGTGTGGACAGTGAATGCAGGCAGGCTCTTTGAATGTGGGGGCACCAGAACTGCTGCCATTTGACCTTACTTAACATACAGGGCTGCAACTTACCAGCCCCCTGACGTCAGGGGTTGTGTCAGGGAGGGCCAGAAAATGCCTCTGGGAGAGGCCCACCATGGGCCTCAATACCGGGAGGGCCCCATTCCATATTACTGGCAGCAGCGAGGCCTCGTGGCGGCCTTTCCTGTCACTCAGTGATGGGAGCAGGATCTAAATATTTACGTTAATGCAAATTAATGAATTAATGACCCACCTGCTCCCGTTGGCCGTCCCGCTGTGATATTCCGGTCGGTTGCCAGGACACCGCGCCTTCGGATCTCCGTTCAGAAATCCGAGATGGCACACTGGTTGGGAGAGGGAAGCAGGTAAGTTTTCAGGTCCGGTGGGGGGTGTGGGGGCTGGTGGGCAAAGCAGGGAACGCTATTGCAATTGGTGGAGGGGTTCGTGGGCAGGGGTTGAAGGTAAAAGTTAATAAACTTTGTTGAGGAGAGGTCAGAATCGCAAGGTAAGTTTTGTTTGGGGGGAGAGGGCAATTAATAAATTGTTTAGTCATTTGGGGTGTGGGAGAGGGGCTTGAAACGTTCATTAAATTTTTTATTTTAATTTTATCATGCTTATAACTTTAAAAATTCAAATGCAATAGAAGGACTTGAAGCTCTTTAAAAATGGTGCCGGTGCCGGTGCCTGCACAGTGGTGTGGACACCGTGGCTGGGGGCAGAGCGCCCACGTCCTCCATGTCATCGGGGGTGGGGGGGGTGGGCTGGTCCGCCCCGGCCATGTAAATGAGCCGCCATGTATAATATCGCGGCAGCTCTGCCGAGTAAACCCATGCGTGCAGGCCACCATCCCTTACGGCCTCAGCCAATTACAGCAGCGGCCAAATAAAATCCAGGTCACGCAGTCTTGCACTTTCAGGCAAAGATCTCTGGATAATGGCAAGATCAGTGACTTGACCTTCTGGGGAAATACATGCAACACTATTTGTACATGCAAATTTTCCCAAAATGTCACTGTCGTATTGTCAGGAGCCTTGGCTGGTAGTTTTCATCCTCCTGAGCCCAGATTGCTTCATTCAACTGTGACATCTCCACTAGAGTCCCAATTGAACACAGCAACCCTACACTGATTAGAGGAGTAAATTCCAAGAATCTTCACTGTCTGATTGGCTCGGTGCCCTATCATGTGATGTACTTACCACTGAGACTTGATCTATTATGCACTCCTGTTCTGATCATGCAGAAAATCATCCTGTCTCCTTGAGGGCCTGTTCTTGGGCTTGGCCTAAGGTGGCCATTAACAAATCCTGGCAAAAAATGGTCCAGGGAATTTTAACATTTGTTCCAGCTGCCTGCCTCTCTTTTGCAGCTTTGACTGCGTCCAGCTGTCTGAGGAGATGGAGCGCATGATGTCTGCAGGTACGCTTGAGACCTCCCACCACCAGTGGGCACCAATGGGACTGGATACCTTGCATTATAGAATAGAATCATAGATAGTTTAAGGCCAAAAAGAGACCACTTGGCCCATCATGTCTGCACCGGCTGCAAAACAATCCACCTATTCTAATTCCACCTTCCAGCATTTGGTCCGTAGCCCTGCAGATTATGGCACTTGAGGTGCCTATCCAGACTCCTAGTTGATGAGTTGAGGGTCTCTGCCTCAACTACCCTTTCAGGCAGTGAGTTCCAGACAATCACCACCTTCTGGGTGAAAAAGTTTTTCCTCATCTCCCGTCTAATTTTTCTACCAATCACTTTAAATCTATGCCCCTTCGTCACTGACCTCTCTGCTCAGGTGAATAGACCCTTCACCTCCACTCTATCCAGGCCCCTCAAAATTTTGTACATTTTAATCAGATCTCCCCTCAGCCTTCTGTGTTCCAAGGAGAACAACCCCAGCCTATTCAATCTTTCCTCATAGCTGCATTTTTCCAGTCCTGGCAACATCCTTGTAAATCTCCTCTGTACCCTCTCTAGTGCAATTACATCCTTTCTGTAATGAGGTGACCAGAACTGTATACAGTATTCAAGTTGTGGCCTAACCAATGAGTTATACAGTTCCAGCATAACCTCCCTGCTCTTGGATTCTATACCTTGGCTAATAAAGGAAAGATTCCATATGCCTTCTTAACCATCTTATCGACTTGTCCTGCTATCTTCAGGGATCTGTGGACATTCACTTCAAGATCCCTCACTTCCTCTACAATTCTCAGTATTTTCCCATTAATCGAGTATTCCTTTGCCTTGTTTGACCTCCCCAAATGCATCACTTCACACTTCTCCAGGTTGAATTCCATTTGCCACTTTTCTGCTCATTAATATGATAATTTTTCTTATTTCTTTCCCCCTGATATAGAGTTTATTCTTTGTGTCCCTTTAGCAAGGGATACATTTGTTAATAAAAACAAGAAATGCTGGAAATACTCAGCAGGTCTGGCAGCATCTGTGGAGAGAGGAGCAGAGTTAACGTTTCAGGTCAGTGACCTTTCATCAGAACTCACTTACATACTTTCATTAACTAGATTCAGATTGATAAATCATCCTAATTTAGGCCAGAAAATTGTCTTGACGACAGCAAACAATTTGTGCATGACAAGATCCCACATATAGCAATGTGATAATTACAAGATAATCTGTTTATATGGTGTTTGTTTAGGGATATTGACCGGGACACCAGGGAGAACTCCTCTGCTCTTCTTAAAAATAGTGGCCTAGGGATCTTTTGCATCCACCGAGAGGTCCTTGGTTTAACATCTCATCCACTGAGCCATGGCTGAAAGCATAAGTAAATAAATAGCACTAAAGTACATAGGTTATATACTGTTACGAAAGGGATAACCCAGCATACTTAACACTAACCGTGTGCACCACTCACTTTTGTACTTTACTTCAATTATATCCAGACAGTTATCTTGGAATGAGGCAGAATCACATACATGGGATGAATTCTATAGGGTGCATGATAGTGGAGTTAGTGCAGAAGCTGAGTTTGCTACATTTGGCCACTGTAGGATATTGGTGGATGTGGTATTTAAATGAAGGTCTTGTCTATGACAGCCTGCTGCTTGGTCGCTCTGGCTTCCTGCAAAAGAAGAGGAATCTCTACTGGCTCCTACCTTCATCTTACACAGCACCTATCTACAAGTGGTGTCCCTTCCTCCTGCACCTGTTTCAAGCTTATGCCTCTTTGGATAGCAAAGAAGTGGGGTCTGTAGCAAGGAAATGAGAATCTGAAGTGCTGCTTCAATTACTTCAAACAGTGCGCAATTACAATATTGCGAGATGTGCAAACAAGCTTTCTACTCCAAGCTCTGTCACATCAAGAGACTACCAGGAGGGAAGAGGAAACGCTACAAGGATGTCCTTAAAGCCTCCCTGAAAAATGTGACATCTCCACTGATTCGTGGGAATCTCTTGCCCGAGACCGCCCAAAATGGCGAAGAAGCATCCGCGATGGTGCCGGCCAGTTCGAACAATGTTGACATGCCCAGGCAATGACCAAGTGCAAACAGCGGAAGGAGCATTCGGAAATTCGAGCATCCCATTCACTCACCTCATCAAACACCAACCTACCCCACTTGTGACAGAGTGTGTGGATCCAGAATTGGACTATTCAGTCACCTAAGGACCCACAAACCTGGAATGGAAGAAAGTCATCCTCGTTCCCGAGGGTCTGCCAAAGAAGAAGGATCTGCATTTAGCTGTTCTTCATGGCCGTCTCAGATCAAGGGCTCAAGGCAATCGTCTGTGTCTTTTGGGAGCAGCGTCATAACTCCTGTTTTTAATTTGAATAGCCCTGGTATTGTGAACTGGCTTAAAAAGAAGGCATCATGGCTGCTGCCATCAAAGCAGACATTCGGTTGCCATCGGCAACACATGCATTGATGGAGTGGAAGCTCTTGAGGTTTATAACAGTGATGGCATTGTCTGCAAGTGTTACCCTGATGCATCAATGGCACTGTGGAATGTGGAGGATCTCAGCCACAAACAGCAAAAGTAGCATGGGAAAAAAGAGCAGAACAAATAATATAAACCACAAATGTCCACTCAAATTCTAGTTTATATTTCTAGTTATCAAGCGTTATGGGTCTCCCATCAAATTATGATTCTTTGTCAATGCAGAATGGGGATCTCTGACGGGCTTTGTTTAAAGGGAGAAAAATTATTACCACATGCATTCCCGATGCGAATAATGAGACGTTGTGCTGGGCTGATTTTTTAAAATTTGCTCCTGGGATGTGGGCGTCACTGGCCAGGCCAACATTTATTGCCCATCCCTAATTGCCCCTGAGAAGGTGGTGGTGAGCTGCCTTCTTGAACCCGCTGCAGTCCATGTGGGGTAGGTATACCCACAGTGCTGTTCGGATGGGAGTTCCAGGATTTTAACCCAGTGACAGTGAAGGAATGGTTTTACAGTTCCAAGTCAGGATCATGTGTGGCTTGGAGAACTTGCAGGTGGTGGTGTTCCCATGCATCTGCTGCCCTTGTCCTTCGAAGTGGTAGAGGTCCCAGGTTTGGAAGATGCTGTCTAAGGAGCTTTGTGGTGCATTGTTGCAGTGCGTCTTTAGATGGCACACACTGCTGCCACTGTGTGTCGGTGGTAGAGGGAGTGAATGTTTGTGGATGGGGTGCCAATCAAGCGGGCTGCTTTGTCCTGGATGGTGACGAGCTTCACGAGTGTTGTTGGAGCTGCACCCATACAGGCAAGTGGAGAGTATTCCATCACACTCCTGACCTGTGCCTTGTAGATGGTGGACAGGCTTTGGGGAGTCAGGAGGTGGGTTACTCGCTGCAGGATTCCTAGCCTCTGACCTGCTCCTGTAGCCACGGTATTTATATGGCTACTCCAGTTCAGTTTCTGGTCAATAATAACCCCCAGGCTGTTGATATTAGGGGATTCAGCCATTGTAATGCCATTGAATGTCAAGGGTAGATGGTTAGATTGCCTGACACTTGTGTGGCATGGATGTCACTTGCCACTTATCAGCCCAAGCCTGGATATTGTCCAGGTCTTGCTGCATTTCGACACGGACTGCTTCAGTATCTGAGGAGTCACGAATGGTGCTGAACATTGTGCAATCATCCGCGAACATCCCCACTTCTGACCTTATGATTGAAGGAAGGTCATTGATGAAGCAGCTGAAGATGGTTGGACCGAGGACACCACCCTTAGGAACACCTGCAGTGATGTCCTGGAGCTGAGATAATTGACCTCCAACAACCACAACCATCTTCCTTTGTGCTAGGTACAACTCCAACCAGCAGAGTGTTTTCCCCCTGATTCCCATTGACCTCAGTTTTGCTAGGGCTCCTTGATGCCATATTCGGTCAAATGCTGCCTTGATGTCAAGGGCAGTCACTCTCACCTCACCTCTTGAGTTCAGCTCTTTTGTCCATGTTTGAACCAAGGCTGTAACAAGGTCAGGAGCTGAGTGGCCCTGGCAGAACCCAAACTGAGCGTCAGTGAGCAGGTTATTGCTAAGCAAGTGCCACTTGATGGCACTGTTGATGACACCTTCCATCACTTTACTGATGATTGAGAGAAGACTGATGGAGCGGTAATTGGCCGGGTTAGATTTGTCCTGCTCTTTATGTGCAGGGCATACCTGGGCAATTTTCCACATTGCCGGGTAGATGCCAGTGTTATAGCTGTACTGGAACAGATTGTCTAGGGGCATATCATTTTAATATTATAATGAATGTGTCACCTTCTTTGCCTTGAGTTTCTTTTGCCCACTGTACGGCCCTAGAAAGGTATGTGTGATATATTACAAGCAGAGATTTGGAAATCATCTGATTTCATAGGAACACAAGAACATAGGAAATAGGATCAGGAGTAGGCCATTCGGTCCCTCGAACCTGCCCCACCATTCAACTAGATCATGGCTGATCTTCTACCTCAAATCCATTTTCCTACACTATTCCCATATCCCTTGATATATTTAATATCTAGAAATCTATCAATCTCCATTTTGAACATACTAATGACTGAGTCTCCACAGCCCTCTGGGGTAGAGAATTCCACATATTCACCACCCTCTGAGTGAAGAAATTCCTCCTCATCTCAGTCCTAAATGGCCTACGTCCTATTCTGAGACTGCATCCCCTGATTCTAGACATCCCAGCCAGAGCAAATATCCTTCCTTCATCAACCCTGTCGAGCCATGTAAGAATTTTGTATGCTTCAATGAGATCACCTCTCATTCTTTTAAACTCTAGAGAATACAAGCCCAATCTCCTCAATTTCTCCTCACAGGACAATCCTGCCATCTCGGGGATTAGTCTGGTGAACATTTGTTGCACTCCCTCTATGGCAAGTATATCCTTCCTTCCCAAAGCTCTATATAATTGCATTAAGACCTCTTTACACCTGTACTCAAATCCTCTTGCAATAAAGGCTAACATACCATTTGCCTTTCTAACTAATGGCTGCACCTGCATGTTAACTTTCAGTGACTTATGAACAAGGACACCCAGGTCACTTTGGACATCAACACTTCTCAATCTCTCACCAGTTAAGAAATACTCTGTATTTTTTTTCCTACCAAAGTGCATAACCTCACATTTTTCCACATTATATTCCATCTGCCATGTTCTTGCCCACTCATTTAGCATGTCTAAATCCCGTTGAAGCCTCTTTGCATCTTCCTCACAACTCACATTCCCACCTAGTTTTGTGTCATCAGAAAACTTGGAAATATTACATTTGGTCCCCATATCCAAATCATTGATATAGATTGTGAATAGCTGGGGCCCAAGCACTGATCCTTGCGGTACTCCAATGGTCATAGCCTGCCAACCATTTATTCCTCCTCTCTGTTTTCTGTCTGTTTACCAATTTTCAACCCATGCCTGTATATTACCCCCAATCCTATGTGCTTTAATTTTGCTTACTAACCTCTTGTGTGGAACCTTATCGAAAGCCTTCTGAAAATCCAAATACACCACATCCATTGGTTCCCGCTTATCTATTCTGCTAGTTATATCCTCAAAAAACTCCAACAGATTTGTCAACCATATTTCTCTTTCATAAATCCATGTTGACTCTGGAAATCCTACTATTATTTTCTAAGTGTCCAGTTATCAGATCCTTTATAATAGATTCTAGCATTTTCCCAACTACTGATGTCAGGCTAACAGGTCCGTAGTTCCCCATTTTATCTCTTCCTCCTTTCTTAAATAGTATGGTTACATCTGCAGGAACTATTCCAGAATCTATAGAATTTTGGAAGATGACCACCAATGCATCCACTATCTCTTTCAACACTCTGGGATGTAGATCGTTAGGTCCAGGGGATTTATCTACTATCAGCCCCACTAATTTCTCCAGTGCTAATTTTTTACCAATACTAATTTCTTTCAGTTCCTCATTCTTGCTCATCCCTTGGTTCTCTAGTATTCCTGGGAGGTTTTTTTGTATCTTTCTCTGTGAAGACAGACACAAATTGTTTAGTTTCTCTGCTGTTTCTTTATTCCCTGTTATAAATTCTCCTGTGTCTGCCTGTAGTGAGTCCACATTTGTCTTAGCTAATCTTTTTCCTTTTGCATTTCTATAGAAGCTTTTACAGTTCATTCTATGTTTCTCGCCAGTTTACTTCCATATTCTATTTTCTCTTTCTTTATCAGTTTCTTGGTCCTCTTTTACTGATTTCCTGACTTTGTGTCATGCTGTTCCACGCCATTGTTGCCAGCAAAAATTATACCTGAGGGTTTCATGATATGAGATTGTAAATTTATTGATGCCATTTTCATAGCAGGGAGCTTCTCAATGGATTTATAGGTCAGAGAGTCGGCATTAGTGTTAGAACCTTCACTCTCATCCACGTTTTTAGCAAGCACAGCTCCCTCCTGAGTGCCTGGAATTTGTAAATTTATCCTATAGATTTCTTCTGAGACATGAAAAATTCAGTTAAATTTGTTAAATCAACAAATGTAAGGCTCAGAATCTAATGTCCAAATTACAGTGTGTACTCTACACACTGACTCCTACAAAATGTGATAAATATTTAATAAGTTACTTTGATACCTTTTTGAAACAAAGAATGTTTGATTAGTTGTGGTCAAATCCTTTTATCCTGATGTACATCTTCATCAAACTTTTATTGCATATCTACGGCAATGCACTAGCAGTTCATTATGCAATCCCTCCAGCAACAAGAAACCTACTTAAGGACTGCAGGAAAATGGACTGCTTCTCAATTGCTGGAATAAATCCTGAGGAGGAGAGTTTAAGTGCTTGAAACCTTGTTGTAAAAATGCACGTCAGTTGAAATCTTTTTCTGAAAGTTACTTAAAGGCAACAGTAAAGTTGGTTCATGGGCTTGTTCCCTGATAATGTAATGAGTCAATATCAATACATAACATTTGATTCCATGTCCATAACCCAAATATTGTACATTAAAGGGATGATTTAATGATTTTATGTTTCCTGTGTTGGGTGTCTCCCACTTTGGAGTGCATATTGGTTTACGTTTCTGAGACTACATTGGTGGCAAGGAGCCTTGGCTACTCTCAGAATGTGCTCAGAAATACACCCCAATGCCTGTGCTTGGAGATTCATGGAACCAGCAGACATTTCTGTCAATTAATTTTAAAATCCTTCAGGGCTTCCTCCTCCATGCCCAAATTACTTGTGTGTATTCCTGCCATCAGAACATCTGTGTGAGTGGAATCTGTAGAATCTAGCTGTATCTTTTTGTACATGCTTGACACTGGCTTGTAATTTCCTTGTGTCATCTATGTCGTGCATGTGCAGGCCTGTGTCCCTATGACAATCTGATCGATTGAGCTCTGTATGATTTTGCTGTTTTATAGAGATATTAATGGCCTTGAATTTTCTCAAAGCTGCTCGCACACCACTGCCATATCTTCTTTGGAACTGTAAAATAAAAACATTTCCACCACACTTGTGATGGAGATACAGTTGCAAATTGGGAGCAACCATGAGAAACTTCCCTGCCATTAAAGGATGGCTTGAGTGAATTCAGAAGTTAATAACACCCTGACCGAGAGAGAGAGAGAGAGAATCAATAAGATGTCCTTCATATATCGATGTCTAATCATCTCCTCAGGACATCACATTCTCTTAGGGGTCGATTTTCCTCTTTTGCTTTTCAGTGTTAACAGTTGCTTGAACACAGTGAATAGAGGACAATCAGTTGGGAAGGATCCTAGAGCGAAGGAATTCCACACAATTTTCCATTTATGAATTGAAACAGCTTTAAAAACACAAGCCTGAGATGTAAACACACGTAATTACACAGACTTTGCAATATGAATGAGAGGTTTAGATGACATTTTTTTACTTGAATTGAAGGAAGAAACATAAATACATGATACTTTGAAGAAGAAATGCTGAAGCCGTGGAATTGATGGTATATTCTTCCCAGAAACATTTTGAATTTTTACATTAAAAACTAAGAACTTTTACAGTTTGTATTTAATAGAAATTTAATTATAAAATATAAAGTGTTAGATTTTCAACAATTTCATTAGACTATCATTTATCCAAAAACTACCTTAATAACTAAATCTAAACTCTTCCATCTCTTTTTTACAAAGGCACTTTAGCCCCTTGAGACACAGTTCAGAAAATGACACTCCATCCCACTCTCCAACTTGCAGGGCAATAACCTTTCATTTCCAAGTCTTCCCTCTTCAGGTTTGGCACTTTCTCCCACTTCATTGCCAATGCAGCTTGGTACAGTGCTTTCCTCCTTTGTGATCAAGTTAAGCTGGTACTTTGCTTCTGCTACTACTGAATTTAGTGGCAGTTTTGGTTGTGGGGTAACACATTTTCACATTAGAAGGTCATGTGTTTGAAGTCCCACTCAAGGGATATAATCTAGACAGACACTTCAGTACAGTACTGAGGTAGTACTGTACTTTCAGAGGTGCCGTCTTGTTTGATGGAGGCCCTTTCTGCCTTCAGATGGATGTAAAAGATTCCATGACACTATTTGCAGAAGTACTGGCGAATTATCCCAGTGTCCTAAGAAATGAACATACAAACATACGAATTAGGAGCAGGAGTAGGCCACTCGGCCACTCGAGCCTGCTTCGCCATTCAATAAGATTGTGGCTGATCTGATTGTAACCTTGATTCCACATTCCCGCCTACCCCCGATAACCTTTTACCCCCTTGCTTATCAAGAAACTATCTATCTCTACCTTAAAAATATTTAAAGACTCGTCTTCCACTGCCCTTTGATGAAGAGATTTGCAAAGAATCACGACCCTCTGAGAGAAAAAAATTCTCCTCATCTCTGTCTTAAATGGGCGACCCCTTATTTTTAAACAGTGACCCATAGTTCTAGATTCTCCCAAAAGGGGAAACATCCTTTCCACATCTACCCTGTCAAGACTCCCAGAATCGTATATGTTTCAATTACCTAAACTCCAGCAGATATAAACCTAGTCTGTCCTCATTAGACAACCCGCCCATTCCAGGTATAGTTTAGTAACCTTCTCTGAACTGCTTCCAATACATTTACATCCTTTCTTAAATAAGGAGACCAGTACTGTACAGAGTACTCCAGATGTGGTCTCACCAATGCCCTGTATAACAGAAGCATAACCTCCGTACTTTTTTATTCAATTTCCTTTGCAATAAGTAATAACATTCTATTAGCTTTCCTAATTATTTGCTGTACCTTCCTACTAACCTTTTGCGATTCATGCACCCGGACACCCAGATCCCTCTGTATCTCAGAGCTCTGCAATCGCTCACCATTTATGATTATGATTAGAGATACAGCACTGAAACAGGCCCTTCGGCCCACCGAGTCTGTGCCGAACATCAACCACCCATTTATACTAATCCTACACTAATCCCATATTTCTACCAAACATCCCCACCTGTCCCTATATTTCCCTACCACCTACTTATACTAGTGACAATTTATAATGGCCAATTTACCTATCAACCTGCAAGTCTTTTGGCTTGTGGGAGCACCCGGAGAAAACCCACGCAGACACAGGGAGAACTTGCAAACTCCACACAGGCAGTACCCAGAATCGAACCCGGGTCCCTGGAGCTGTGAGGCTGCGGTGCTAACCACTGCGCCACTGTGCCACCCTAAATAACATGCTTCTTTTTTAATCTTCCTTCCAAAATGGACAATTTCACATTTTCCCACATTATACTCCATTTGCCACTACTTTGCCCAGTCACTTAACCTATCTATATCCCTTTGTAGCCCCCTTATGTCCTCTTCACAACTTACTTTCCTACCTATTTTTGTGTTATCAGCAAATTTAGCAACCATACCTTCGGTCCCTTCACCCAAGTCATTTATATAAATTGTAAAAAGTTGAGGCCCCAGCACAGATCCCTGTGGCACACCACTCATTACATCTTATCAACCAGAAAATGACCCATTTATGCC